>NC_133001.1:50534393-50837423 GCF_048564905.1 Vicugna pacos
AAAGACTTTTTTGGTGGTCCCATCAGATAACTGTGGCCCCCCGCGCTGGGAATCTGTTAATAGTAAGCGCAGGGTGGAAGGCTGGGTTCCGAATCCAAAGTAATTTGGGAGTGGGGTAGAGGCTGGGGTGATCTGGCTGAGTGCAAAGGCACTAATTTGAGGGTGGGTGTGCCTCTAGCGACTGATCAAAGGGCCTTTTCCCCTTCTTTTTTCTTTTTTTTTTTTAAGGGGAATAGTGGATATGGAGGAATTCTGTGTGTAGAAACAGAGGGGCGGATCCAGGCTTCCCCTTGGAGGGAAAGGCAGTGGCCAAGGCCAAGAGAAGCGCAGGGTTACCGTGTGCGGAGGCCAGCACCAGCTCCCGGGCGCAGAAGGGGTCTGGGCGCCGGCGTGGGGACCCGGCCGGGTGACGGCGGGGGCGGGGCTCCCCGGGGCCCGGGGCGGGGCGGCAGCGGCGGGCCGGGCTGGGGGCGGGCCGAGGCGGGGCTCCGGGGCCGACTCGCTGGCTGCGGCGGCCGCGGGAGAGGCGTCCACAGCGGCGGCGGCTGGGGCAGCGGCGGACGGGCGGCCGAGCAGGGCGGCGGCGACTCGGGGTAAGCGGGGCGCGGCGGGGAGCGCGGCCGGCGCCTGCGGGCAGGCGGGCTCGGGAGGCGCCGGGCCATCCCTGCCATCCTTCCCCGGCTCCCGGCGCGCCTGCAGCCTTCGAGGGGTGGGCGGGTGGAAGAGCCGAGGCTCCAGTCCCTTCTTCAGCGACCGCCGGCTAGGCTCCCCATTGCCCCTTGTCCCGAGGACAGCCTCCTGACTGTATTCCAGATCACCTCCCTCGCCCCTCGACCACTCAGCCTCCTCCCCCCACCCCCAGCGCCAGGTATCTTCGGCCCCAAAGCCATTCCTCCAGGAGACCCCAAGTCTCTGCTTCCCCGTTCCCACCACAAGAGGCCTGAGCTCCCCACCACTCTTTATAGCTCCAGAGGCAGGGATGACCCCCACCACCCCACCCCGCCCTCATGCCTGCACACCTGGACCCTTCTGCTCCCACCTGCCTAGATATGCTTAGCCAGCCAGCAAGCTGCTGTGGCTTGGACCCAGGCCCCCTTGTCATCGCCCTCCCCGCCTTCAGAATCCCAGTCTGAAGAAAGGGACTTGACGGATCCTGAGCTTTGGGAACAATTTGACCCACTTCCGAAAGGGCTGGTCCCAGGCCAGGCTATTTGGTGGAGACACCTGTCTTGCCTGCCAGCCGAAGGATGGAAAGCCTCTGTCAAAATGGACCAGCCGGCCCCTGGGTCCTCCTCCAAGCTGCCCTACTTGATGACCATTGTCCCCAGAGACCAGGACCGACAGCTTTGTCATTTAAGACCTACAAAGCTATTTGCCGACCCCACCCCCAGATCCCCAGAGTTCCTCCAGTGGCTGGGTTGGGAGTGTAGGGTGCAGCACTGGTGGGGCCACCCTTCTGGGCCTGGCCTCCCATCCCAGGGCCTTGTTTTCTAGCGTGCTCCCGGGGGAGCCCAGGACAGAGTACTGGAGCTGGTATTCAGGGCCTTGGCCCCACAGCCCTTTGGCCTTCCTTCCTTTCTCTGCTAGAAACTTTTTCCCCTTTTCACCAGTCACCATCACTCTGGTTGGGCCTGAGCCATCTGCACAGCGCTGAGTCCCCAGGGCACAGAAAGCTGGGCTGGGACCCCGAACGGCTGAGACTTGTGCTGGGCCAGCAGGGTGGCTGCTAGCCAGGTTGGGCTGGGCATCTGGGCCTGGGGGCCAGAGCTTTAGGGTGAGTCGTTCGCTGGCCTTCATTGCTCTCCGAAGGGGGTCCAAGGGCTCTCTTTGCTGTGAAGAGAGGAGGCAGAGCAGGGGCTGTTTTTCCTGCGTGCTTCTGACTGTCTTGTGTTGCTATGGTGACAGTTTTGCCTCTCTTCCTCCTTCTGACTCTTCTGGGAGCTGGTTTTTATTGGTCTGTTGTCCTGTCTTTTATGGCTCTAATTTCTCCTTTCTATTTGCTCTGAAATAAACAGTCATAAACATGGGCGCTGGGCCCAGGCTGGGGCTTGTGGAACTGCACCTCTTCCTGGCCTTGGGCTCCTATGAGGGGCAAATAGGGGAAAGAGGTGGGGGCCGACCTGCCCACACTCCCTCCTGCCCCGCAGCTGTGGGAGGGGGACAGTGGCATCACAGTCTTGGGCACACCGTGGGTAACACATGGCCTTGGTGCTAATAATAGACCCAAGTGTGATGGAGAAGCTCATGATGTTATTTCCTTTCATCTCACTGCAACCCTGTAGGGTCGGGGCTGTCCCCACTTTGCAGACGACAAAACTAAGCTCAGAGTGAGCTGTTTCCCTGAGGTCACTCTGGTTTTAACACAAGGTTGGCACTGAGTTTTTGTTGAATGAATGGAAAAATGATGGAGCAGGTGTGCAAACGCCCAGCTCGCTGACTGTTTTACCCTGCGGGCTTCTGGGTCCTGCTCCCAGGGGGACGGCCGAGCCCGCTACACGCATGTTCTGTGAAGTGTTCTCCAGTTTCCCGACTGGACTCCCACGGAGGCCAGCTGCCAGAGAGCTGCTTGTCAGGTCCTTCATGCACCCTTGACCCCAGCTGTTGGGGACTCAAGTTGGGAGGGGAGTCGAGCCACTTGTGACTTCCTGTTTCTGCTCAGCACCCAGAAGCATTCAATTTGCTTTTACTCTCAGGGCCTGGATGCAGGCAGGGGGTTGGGGGCGCTGAGCGCGCAGGAGACCTTGCCGAGCCAGTCCTGGGTGAGAAGTTCAGAGCTTCCAGGGCCCTGGGTCACCGACTGTCATCTGTCAGGGACACTCCAGAGAAGCTGCCCCCTCTTCCCTTTTATTTTTCCCTTCACTTCACACTCTTCTCTCCCCGCCCTCCCCTTCCTCCCTTTGCATTGCCCCTGCTCTCAGCCTGTTAATGATAAGCTGGAAAAGCATTATGGTTGCATGAAAAGACCAGGGAGTCAACAGCCTCATTGTCAGATGCTGGCCCTGGCAAGTCAGTTCACTCCTATGGGCCTCAGTTTCAGTCTGTAAAATGGGGTTGAAAGCATCTGCCCTAAGGGCCACATTTGCTCGTTTTTGTAGGATGGAACGGAGTAGCTTACAGACGGTGCTTTGCAAAGTTGAAAGTCTGAGGGGCACATAGAGTCCTCCTCCTGTTGGGAGGTCTGGGTATTCAAGAGACCCCCAAACCACTGCCCAGAGATTGAGAACTGATTCAGGAATAATTAAGCTGTCAAATCTCCACACTTGGTACTGACTCAATCCATTTCTTTATTTATGTACCTTGTGTTAACTGAGCATCTAATCTGTACCAAATACAGTTTGGGGAACAGGGGCTTTAAAAAAAAAAAAGAACACTATTCCAGTTCTCAAAGGATGTAGTCTGGTGGTAAAGACAGATACGAAAAGAGACCCCTAAAATGCCATCGGAGAGCTGGTGAGGTAAAGGAAAAGGCAAGGTGATGTGGCGTCCAGAGGTGGGGATTTGACTAGGGGCCCCCATTAGGGTTGAATCAGGCAGGATGTGCTTTGTGGCTGAAATAACTTTGTCCTACCACTGCCCACCTGGGAAGCGTCGGGGTGAGGCTGCCGAGCCGAGCCCCTGGCTCAGCGCTGGTGAGCAGGGTCAGGAGAGGGGCACACGGCAGGGAGGCGGTCCTGCCTTCCTTGCTGAGTTTTGACTCATCCACTCATAGTAGCCTCTGGCTCCTGTTTCATCTTGGTCAGAATCCTTTCTCAAGGATAAGGCAGCAAAGTGATTGGAAAGACAGTGGATTTTGGAGTCAGCCATGAGTTCTAGGTGTGATCCTGAAGGAATATGTAACGTCTCTGAGCCTCGGTTCTTGCATCTGTAAAATGGCAATAATGAGACTTGCCTTCTAGGAAGTAAATGATCTCTTGTATTTATAGGACCTGGCATGGTCCCTCCCTCACAATAGACTTGCTGTTATTTAGTTATATTGATTAGAGAAGAGTTCTCAGTTACCAGGCCTCTGGGTCCTCTTAGAACCATGGTGGGGAGCTCTTTGGACTAATTCTGGTCTTCAGAGATCTATCCATTACCTGAGAAAGTTAAAAACTGCCCTTCCTCAGGCTCCACACACTGCACACTGCTGGTTAATCGCTGAGTTATCTCTCAGCAGATAAACTATGATCTCCACCATAGCGAGACTGCAAATCACCAACACTTTGATTTCCTCAAAGGGGAACAAATTTCAAATGCCAACAAACACCCTGAGTTTCAAAAACATGTTACTATCTGTGAGAATGTACTTTAAGTTGATACAGTCTCACTTGTTTATTTCTACTTTTGGTGTCAAATCCCTAAAACATCATTGCCAAGACCAACATCCAGGAGATTACCACCTATGTCTTCTTCTAGAAGTTGTATGATTTTAAGTCTTATGTTCAAGTCTTTAATCCATTTTGAGTTACTTCTGTGCATGGTGTAAGAGAGTGATCCAGTTTCATTTTTTATGCATGTGACTCTTGTTTTCCCAACGCCATTTATTGAAGAGACCATCCTTTCCCCGTTGTATATTCTTGGCTCCTCTGTCTGACAACACTTTAAAATGACTGCTCCAATTTTTTTTTAATCCTGGGGATGTTTAGCTTCCTTTTATTTTTTTTAAGTTGCCATATATATGTACCGACATTTTCTCCAATCATCACTGCAACTCTGTGACATTAGTATTTCTGTCCCCTTTTGACAGTTAAGGAAACCGAGAAGGGTCAGGTCGTTTGCACAGCGGCCGGCAGCTAGTAAAGGGTAGGGCCAGAATTTAAAACGAGTCCTCCTTGCTCTTCGTGCCAGAGTACACAGTCTCGTCATTTCCTTGGCTGGCATGTCAGTGACCTAAAATAATTGTGTTTGGGGAATGTGAGCAGATTTTACTGGATGTGGAACTGGTCAAGGCTATAACTCAGGCTCATAGTAAATATTTAGAGACTTTATTAGATTTTTGCTCTCAGCACAGCATTAACGAGGCTTTCTGATGTTGGCTAAGGCTTCATTCCTAGAAGTGATGGACAGGAGTTTGGCATGTCCGAGTGAAAAGAAAATGTTTGATGATGCTCAAAGTGGCTTCCTTTGCACAAGGAGGAGTTCCTGGTTTGTTGCTGAAATAAATTGAACTGGTTTTGTAACTGAATGTCTGAACGGAAAGCATGACAGATGCCTCCCAGCAATATAGGGACGGAAGCAAGAAGGTCAGAAGATGTGAGCTGGTGGCTCTTCAAATGCAGGAGTGGATGGGATTCAGTCGGTCAGTATAACTCATGTCTAGGCAGATGGAGGTAGAAAAGCAATCACAGAATTGCTCGCTCCCAGCCTTCCTTGGGTAATTTCGAAGCCTTATTTCCCTGGTTTGGGAACCCAATGAATCCAAGAGCTGAAAACTGTGCCTTTTTTGCCAGCAAGTGTGCTTACCCAGTCCAGCTTAGCTCTGCAGATGGATCTGTTTCTATCTGCAATCATCTCAGGGCCTGAGTCTGGTGTCTGCTTATTTAATGACTTCATTTTCTAATAAAAATTCTATATGGCATAGATAATTAGATCTTTAAAATGAGACTGGGGAAATGGAATGCCCCCAAAGGGTTGAACTGCAGTTTTATGATGGAACAAGCATAAATATGCGCTCATTCATTCATTCACTTAACTCATGTGTACCGGGCAGGTTCTTGCCCTGTGCCGTGCTAGACAGAACACAGTGAGGTGACCCTGCCCGCAGGTAGCTGTCACTCCCACCAAGGCAGGGGACCGTGGAGAGTGTCATAGAGCAGCGTGTGAGGTTGTGGAGGTGGGGGTGGGAAATGTAATTGTTTCAACCCTTATTGCAACACAGTCTTTCTGGCTGTTGTCTGTGGCGCACCAGAATCACACCTGACACGGGGCAGGGAGAGGAAGCCTGGAAGCCTGGATGGCAAATGACTCGGCTATGCCCTCAGCTCTGCTCCTTGCTGCCTGGGTGGGGCAGGAGGAGCAGGTCTCTGTACAGGGTCCCCTCCATGTCCCTAGTTTCAGTTGCCCACAGTCAACCTTGGTCTGAAAATATTAAATGGAAAACTCCCCAAATAAACAATTCATACGTTTTAAATCATGTGCCGTTCGAAGTCGCGTGATGAAATCTAGCCCCTTCCTGCTCCGTCCCACCTGGGATGTGAATCTTCCCTTTGTGCGGCGTATCTCACCCCACTTAGTCACTCAGCACACATCTCTGTTATCAGATAGACTGTGGCGATGTTGCATTGCTTGTGTTCAGGGAACCCTTATTTTACTCAGTAGTGGCACCAATGCCCAAGAGTAGTGATGCTGGCAATTCAGATCTGCCAAAGAGAAGCCATAAAGCGCTTTCTTTCAGTGGAAAGGTGAAAATTCTCAACCTAACAAAGAAATTAAAAAAAAAATCTTTGCTGAGGTTGGTAGGATCTATGGTAAGAACAAATCTTCTATCCATGAAACCGTGAAGGAGAAAGAAATTCCTACCCGTTTGCCATCATACCTCAAACTGCGAAAGTCACGGCCACAGTGCATGACGTGTTCAGTTAAGAAGGAAAAGGCATTAAATTTGTACAATGAGCTATTTTGAGAGAGACCACATTCACATAACTTTAATTACAGTTCCAACTTTTATTATAATTGTTCTATTATATTATTTGTTGTTGTCAGTCTCTTACTGTGACTAATTTATTAATTAAACCTTATCGTGGGCACGTGCGGATAGGGTAAATCATGGTATATGTAAGGTTCAGTACCATTCGCAGTTTCCACCGGCATCTCCCCTGAGGATTAGAGGAGACTCTGTACTTCACTTTCACTGTTGGTAAAATGGGAGGGTTGGGTTCGGTGACTTAGAAGGGCGTATCCACGTCTGCCTGATGATGCTAATAAACCCTTGGGCTTCTGTCCCTAAGTGACGGGTGAAGGAGCAGAGCCTGGCAGCCATAGTCAGCAAGGTTTCGGAGACAGAGCTAGGATGGGGAGAACCAGGCGTGTTTTCAAAAAACAGAAGCCATGCTCTCCCTCCTAGCAAGGGAGCCAAGTCTGATTGAACATCCCGATAAATGGTTGAGCGTCAAGGCTGACAGCAAAAGAGACAGAAGGGAGGCAGGAGCTCAGCAGAGCGGGAGGGACTGTCACCAGCTCACTCCTACGTCCCAGGGTCTCCACCAACTGGGATACAGAGGGCTGGCCTCACAGATGCTCAGCGACTGCAGTATGCGCTTCTGTTTTAAGTTAACATCCTTTAAAGAAAATCATTTGGTTTGATGATTTCCGGGTTTTAGAATAAATTAAAGTGCATAATCATTTTAGGATCATGAGGAACGAGAGCAGACACACGACTACCTCAGCACACCGTCAAGCTCTCTCATTCCCACTGGCAACAAAACTCAGGCTCTTCTGGTAGCAATGATGGGGCTGGATCCCAGGCACTGGAGTAGAGAGGCAGAGGAGACCTGGGGTCTTACCCTGCACTGCCCACCCAGGGCGGCCTGGGCTCTGACAAGTTATCTCATCTCTCTGAGTCTTGCGTTTCCCTCTGTGAAACGTGGGCGGCAGCAGCATCTTCTGAATAATGAGCATTTAATATCCATGTTTAGCAATCCCCCAAAGAGCTTTTGAAACAGAGATCCCCATTCTATGGTTCTGTTGTGTTAAGGAACTTGCGTAATGTCGTGTCTGTAGGGATGGTCGCATCGCTGGTACCTGAAACCATGCCTGTGTGCTCTCAGAGCGTGGTGTCTCTCTACCGCCCACCCTAGAAATGAGAGCCCTCCATATGTGAAAAGTGTGGAATTAAGAAGTGCGTTATCTTGAGTAAAATCCTCATCTCAAAGAGCTAGATGTGTCTCCACACCTTGAAACTGGAAAAATAAAAATTACATGTATGGCTGTGTTTCTAGTGCTTCCCTGGAAGTGGTATCTCTGACTTGGACTGACGTCCTTCCCGGGCATCGTGTGCTCAGCTCAGTCCGTCAGAGGTGAAGGCCACCCCGTGGTCCTGAGTGGGGGGCTCTGCTGTGTGCAGCACATGGCCTCGCTGAGCCATGGAGCCAACTCATGTTTCAGAACCTCCCTGGGGTCATTGGAGGTCATGCGGGCACAGGCGAACCATGGTCTTGACTTACAGATGCCAGACTTGTGTGTTGTCAAGGCTGGAACAACACTTTCAGTCTAATCCCTCTATTTTACAGAAACTGAGGTCAAGAGAGAGAGTGAGAGAGAGACAGTGAGACAGACACAGAGAAAGACTGAGACAGAGACAGGGAGAGAGAGAGAGAGACAGAGAGACAGAGGGATTGAACAAGACCAAAGGCTTTTCCAAAGCTGGGATGAGGACTCAGGAATTCAGCCTTGGGAAAGCTGCACTGGATGATAACCCTTTGAGGTCCAGGCAGGTGAAATGTGCACTTAGAGGGTCCGTGAGAACCTCCCGGGGCTGCAGGGTGACTGTGCACCTGGGCCCACAGACCTGGGTGGAATCCTGGCTCTTCCAACTTGCGCAGATGCCTTAGGCTTAGTGAGTTTTCTGGTTTTTGAACTGAAGTTAATACTTGTGGCTCAGGAAGATGGCAAAGAACACAGGCACGCCTCGTTTTTTTTTGCACTTCACAGATACCACGTATTTTGCAAATTGAAAGTTTATGGCAACCCTCCACCGGATCGACTCCGCGCCATTTTTCCAACGGCATTTTCTCACTTCGTGTCTCTGTGTCACGTTTTGGTAATTCTCGCAGTATTTCAAGCTTTTCGTTGTTTTTGTATTTGTTACGGTGATCTGTGGTCTTTGATGTGACTACTACAACTTGCTGAAGGCTCAGATGATTGTTAGCGTTTCTTAGCAATAAAGTATTTTTTAAGTTAAGGTATGCACATTTTTTAGACACGATGCTGTTACACACTAAATAGTGTGCAGTATAATGTGAACATAACTTTGTAAGCACTGGGAAACCCCCAAATTCATGTGACTCACTCTATTGTGGTGGTCTGAAACCAAACCCCACAATTCCTGCAGGTCCTCCTGTAGATGAGTTAAGCATATGTCAGTTTCCCCTTTTTGCCTGATCTCTTAAGAAAATGTGTTTGGTAAGTGTTTAGTCTGCTTCCTTGAGGCTTCTTGTTTGTTATTTTAGATCAGAAACAACAGGGAACTTCTTTCTGTGACAGACACGCTCCTGAACTGGCCCTGACAGAGCGTCCCCCAGACCCACTCTTCTGGACCTATAATTTCTAGCTCGTAAAGCCTTCATTTTATATTTGAAATGAACCTGGCCGTGCCGTTCACTTGAGTGTAACAAGGATAAAAATCCAGTGGGCATCCAGCACCACACCTCCTATATAATCTATCTCCCCACCGGTCTTTTATTTTGTAAATATGTGTGTGTGTATTTTTTTTTCCTGAAGAGTTAAGGTTTCGGATCTGTGCCCTCAAGTACCTTCAGAAGTGATAAATGGGACTGTGAGCTATTTTCTGACATTCCCTTATTTGCAAGTCCAACACCCTAAAAGCTCTGAAATGCAAAGTTGTTTTTTTCTCATAACTCATTTTTTGGAGGCAAGAGCTGGCCTGATGGTACATGAGACTATTTTTAGTTTTTATTTATTTCACACAGGATGAACAAGGTTTTCATCAGGAGGAGGA
Source organism: Vicugna pacos (assembly GCF_048564905.1). Classification (NCBI taxonomy): domain Eukaryota; kingdom Metazoa; phylum Chordata; class Mammalia; order Artiodactyla; family Camelidae; genus Vicugna; species Vicugna pacos. The sequence continues at coordinate 50,544,049 of NC_133001.1, forward strand.
GTGTTCCAGACCTTGCTGGGGGTGCACAGTCCATGATGTATATCCTGTATTACCTTTCTAAAATCTGAAAAATTCTGAATTTGGAGGCATAGGGTTTCAAAGAAGCTTTTGTGGCTCTCATTCAGAAATCCCAGAGGAACTCACAGCATCACTGGGGTCGGCGAGTTGGGAAGGCACAGGTGGGGCCCTCCCGTGTCTGCTTGGTACCAGATGCTGCGGTGACGTGGTTCATCGTGTGTTCATCAGATACCTTCCTGGCCGGTTTTATATTTCATCAGTTTAAATAATAGGAAATAAATGAAATGACCGTGCTTGGCGCAAAACCAAAACCAAAACAACAACCAAAACTTCTTAAAGCAGAGTTTCCAAAGTTTCATTGGTACAACGTATTTTTGAAAAAATTCCATAGAGCTAAAAATAAGCTGGGAATTTTTGTTCTGGTGTGGCTTAAAAAATTAAGTTTCATCATTCATCTTTGGAGGGAATTTTTAAATCCTACTCATCATTTTAGCCTTGAGAGGAGGAAGCGGGCTTGGAGAGTGAACATGGGGAAGTGAAAAGGCCCCAGTAGGCGTGAGAAGGTCTTCGTTCTTGTCATGGGTCTGTTGTTGACTTGCTGAGGGAGTTGGGCACGATGTTGCCTTTCTCTGTGCCCTAGAAACTTCATTTCTAAATCAATTACTTCTTTCATTCTCTCTCTGTCTCTCTGAGAGTCTGTGAGTAGAGCCCGGGGCCCCAAAAGAGAGCGCAAACGCTGAGCTTCCTGCCTGGCTGTGTTCTGGAAGCTTCCATCCGGCCTCCAGGCAGCCTGGAGGGAGGGGAAAGGCTTCCGTGGTCTCCTCCGGGCCTTTCCTTTACACTTCTCTCAAACGCCAATCCTCTGATGCCTTAGGCTTGTTGGTGTGGGATTCACTGTGGTCCCCGGCACCTCCCCTGATGCCCGGGGGGGGGGGCCCATGGAGGGTTTCATCAGTTGTATTGCAGGGGACCATTGACCTGCTAGGTCTGGCCAGCGCCAGCAGCTACTCTGCATTACTGGGGCCACAGTCAGGGCTGTGTTATGGGGTGAAGGGGGGGTCGGGAAGGAGAGTCAAAGTTCCCTATCACAAAGCGGGACCAGTGCAACGTCTGCCGGAGGAAGGGAGTAGGTCCCTGTTAGGACCTCTGCGGCCGAAGTGTTGAAGTATAGATTCAGGTGAAGGGCCCTGTGGACTGACCTGCCTCCCTCTCACTGCCTTTATCTTTCGAGTTTACGCTGAATGTATCATAATTCTGACTTTCGCCAGGTTGAACATTCCCTCTAGTATCGAGAGAGGTTTAAAGAGTTGATGGTTCTCTCCCCCTGGGAGCACCTGCCCTGCCCATCCAGGGGCTCCTCACTCAGCAGTAGCTCGTGACAGGAACCGGGGCCCTGGCTGCGGCCAGGGGGTTTCCACGAGGGAGAAGTGACCTTGAATTTTAGGATCCTGAAGTCCTGCAGTTTGCACAGACTGTGGGAGCCGCCAGGCAGCTGTAAATGTGGTTGACACTGGGGCACACTGAGATGAGGGTCCCTCTGGGGGTGACTGGTCCTTAGAAATTCGAGAAGCCTGGACTTCTGTGTGTGAGCATGTGAGTGTGAGTGGCTGGTCTGTGTGAGTGTGTGTGAGTGTGTGTGCAGTGTGTTCTGTGTATGTGAATGTGCATAGGTATGTGTGTGAGTGGATTATGTGTGACTGTGTGTATTCAGGGGTCCTTTCAGATCCTGGGCGGTGCTGCCAAGGCCAGGGTCAAGGCCTCTGGGCAGGGCTCCATTTCAGCCTGACCCCTGGCCTTTGTGTAACTCACAAATGAAACTGACCACTGAGGGTCTCCCACGGGGCTGAGGGACCTTTTGTCTTTCAGGGACCAGTGACCACTGAGCATGGCAGCTCTGAGCTTAACTGGCAGGAAGCAACGAAATGATGTTTTCTGAGGGAGAAAGACCGAATCCTTCTGCTTTGGCAACCTGGACCCCAGTCAGAGCTTATTTGATACATATTTGAAAAGACTCAAATCGTTTGCCCATGCTACTTTAAAAATAAAAACAGGAGAAAAACCTGATATGGGTTTTTTAAAAAAAAAGTCCTAGGAATATGTTCAGTTTCATTTAGTAACTGGTTGGGGGAAGATAAGAAAAGGTTATGCAAGAGACAAGGAAGGGAAGGGGAAAGAGAAACACAGAAGAGACGCTGCAGCTGCCTTCGCCCTGTGACCTGGTGGTCCCCGGTCTCCTGGTCCAGGCTCTTCCAGGCCAGGCCCAGGCAGGGCTCAGCAGAGCGGGGAGGCTGGACGTGAGGGAGGAGGAGGAAGGGGGGGAGGCGGGGGTTAAGGATTTTTGCAGTTTGCTTACTAAGCATCTGAGGATCAGGAAGACCTCTCAGGGTGGGTGGTGGAGAGAGCACCGTCCAGGGAGTCCCCTGGGGGTTGAAGTCTCCCACCAACCCCCCCCCTTTTGTCATCCTTTCTCTCTCTGTGCCTCAGTTCCTTGGCCTGCAGTTTCAGTAGCCCAGAACCTTCCTCCTCGTGGGTTCGATTCAGGGGTTTCCTCCCACAAGACTGGGGGTGAGTGTGGAAGTTCAAGCCGGTGTGTCTGAGATGAAATGCTGTGTGTGTGTCCTCTGCTTTCCCCTCCCTTTAGAACCCCTCTGTGTCCAGGCCCCAACACCCGCTTCCCGTTCACACTGTCCACTCAGTAACCTGCGGGTAGGGCTGTGGGTTGTGCAAATTTATCTGTTCCACCTCAAATTCAGAAAAAGATTTGAGTCGCGCGTATCAGCTAAAATAGCACCAGTATGCTTGATATGTCATCACATATGCACAAGAGTTATTTTTTATCCCTAGCTATTTATAGGTTAACCATACCGACATGGCCCCTCATTTTTCAAAGTATGCCACATTTTAAATTATGCTAAGAACCATGATTATCATCTTCATTCTCTTTTGCTTGTCTGTTTGTATATATTTCTCACCCTACAGACGGCCTGGCATGGTAGATATATTTCTGTCTCTTTCGCAGAGAAAGACTGAAGCTAAGACAGTTTTAAAAACTTGCTTTAAGACATAGGTTGGAAAATGGGGCACCACGGTTTTGATCCAAGTCTGCCTGGCTCTCAAATCCTGCACTTTCCCACACCACTCAGTCCACCCTGCTTCCAGGGCACCGTTTTATTTTATTTTTTTAGGAAAAGAAAATCTTTTTTTCCTGCCGCAGTTCTGCTTAAGCCTCAGAAAATACATCCCAGCTGGAGCCCTTTGCCTCCTTCCGGAGTTGAGTCCCATGTCTCTCTCTACCTTCATGTAAACTTCATGCAAATGATAGATTTCCACGTAACAGACTTTTCCATTCACTCCTCAAGTGCCAGACACTGTTCTAGAAACTTTCATGAGTCATTTAATGGGAGAAGAAGTGGTGGACTTCATTTTATAGAGGTCAAAACTCAGGGAAATTCAATTATTTACCCAAAGACAGATGACATACGGGAGGTTGTGGCTTGCTTTGTGAATTAAGGATTCAGAATACGGTGCTGTAGGGGCTTGGGATGTGGCCTTTCGTTTAGGACCAGAGCATCCCCTTGTTGAATCATGAAATCTAGTCCAACTGACCCCCCGACTCTCACCCTCACGGTGCCTGGCTTCCTCAGCCTCCGTCTGCTGCCGTTAGAGCCCGATCTGGTGGTTGTGTGTGGCTTGTTTCCTCTTGTCTTTTCCCATCTTGCATCAGCCTGTGCCGTCCTTGGCTCATCTGAGCTGGCTCGGACTCCTCTTCTAGTTTCCTGGCTCAGTGCAGACTTGCCAATATTATGCATTAACTTCATATTACAGAAGAGAACACGGTGATGTGATTTACCCAAGATCACACATGAGTTCCGCCTGCTGTTTCCAAGATGCTCTTTCTTTACCCGAACAGATTCTTTGAGATTCACATCTGGTATTTCATTCTCCTGGAAACCTCCCCCAAGTGCTCACCAAGTTCATCCATCCATCCATCCATCCATCCATCCGTCATCCATCCACTTGCTCAGCTCATTTATTGAGCCCCTACAGTGAGTCGGGTACTTCTCTGGGTCTGTATTTGCAGCTTCAGCAGTGAACCAAACACACAAAACCCCTGCCCCCATGGAGCTGATATGCTATTGGAGAAAGATGGGCCATAAACATATCAACAGGTAAAATGGATCTTGCATTAGCTGGTCCCATGTTCATGAAAGAAAATGAAGCAAAGATGGGTGTGTGGAGTAAGGTGGGCAGGGGAACTGGGGTGGGGAAGTGTTGCTATTTAAAGTTGGGAAGGAAGGCTGGAGGGAGGGAGAAGGAGTGAACCACGCAGCTAGTTTGGGGAAACGTGTTCTAGGCGGAGAGTCAGCAAGTGCAAAACCTGGGGTGGCATGTACCCGGCGTAACAGGGACAGCACAGAGGCCGGGGGCTGTGGCAGGGTGGACAAGTGGCAGGAGAGGAGGTTAGGGAGACAGCCAGGGACTGGCTGGTGATTTCGGTTCTCTCCTGAGGCTCCCTCCGACTAAGACCCTTGGCTGTATCTTTGCAGCCTCCTTTCCCACTGGTCTGTCCCCACACTGGCCTGTGCACCGTGGACCAAAGGCCTCAAGTACCCATAGTTTTCACATCCCAAGCACCTAGCGCCAAGCCTGGGGTGGAGGGAGAGGCAGCATTTATGATAATTCTGCCCTCTTTTTTTCTTTTTTTTCCCCTCTTAAGGCCAAGGAGTCTAATGAAAAGTTATTTACAATTCTTTTGATAAAAATGGGAATTTTGAAGGCATACCACACTTCTAAACTCCAATTAGCCAATTCCTTTTTGGACAACCATCTGAGGGTTGCCAGGGAAAGAATAAGGCCCCAGAACCAAGCTGGGAGTGGAAGTCGTGGGGAGGAGAGTGTTAACTGGAGTCCGGAGGAAGAGGGCTGCACGAGAAATCCCTGGGGATTAGCAGCGCTCCTCGGATCCCTGCCGGGACTGCTGTTTACAAAAGGGCGACCACAGGCTGGAGCAGGGAGGCTCTCGAGAAACCCTCAAAGCGTGTCAGGAGCCCAGCCAGGACTTTCCACTCCCTGCTGTGCTGACTCAGGGTAGCTGGGGGGGCCCCGGGGACCTGGAAGGCCTTGTCTCTGGAGACCTTTCAGGAAAGAAAAGAGCGTTTTCCCTGGTGGGGAGTTTCCCTCACGGAGCTGAACGCTGGTCTCTGAGAGGCCCGGGCTGCTTCGGAGGCAAAGAAAGAGCTTAGGAGATGCAGCTAAAGTCGGGAGAGAGGAGGGCTGTGCAGAGGCCCTCCCGGGACACCATGGGGTCAGGCGCTCCCATGGCTGTCAGCTCCCACCTTCATATCCGCTCCCAATCTGAATCCTGCATCCTCGGGACAAATGGAGACTTAGAACAGTTTGTCCCAGCTCAGAGCAGTTGGTCCAATAGTCGGAGAGGAGGGAGAGCAATTAGTGGACGCGGAAGCTGGAGGACCTTCTGAAGTCTTTGGAGAGCCATTAGGGAATTCCACCCAGGCACAATTGGGTGAAATTGGGTGTCCAGCCCGAGGTATGTGTGTGTCAAAGTGAGTGTGACATAGTTCTAGTATGGAGTGGCCATTAGTGACAATTGGGAGGGAAGGGATTCCTTTCCTGCTGGTGTGTCAGGTGGTGGTTTTGTTTAAAAATAAAAATGGGGAAAAGGAAAGATGAGTCTTGTAAATTATTCAACAACTCCTTTTTGCCGACGGAAGTGTGCAGGCACCGTGCTAGGTGCTTGTGTGGACACAGAGGATCAACACAGCTTTTGTGGGCCTTGCTAGAAAAACCATCCTTCAAAGAACGTGGGATAAGATCACTTGAATGACTTGGCTTCAAATGTACGTGGCAGATATTCAAAGGTGGGGAGACAGAAAGCCACAATACCTGATATTAAAAAAAGGTGGTATGTATATGAATTTTTTAAAGTAGCAAGTTTTTGCATGTGAGTCTGTGTACCTCCAGCATTTTCCTGACTATACACAAAGTTTTTAGGGTTGCCTAGATCCTTTGTTACAAAAAAGAAATAAAATGTATAATCATTTGTCATACTAGGAAACCATGTTTTGTATCTAGAAGTACCCTTGCCAAAAAAAAAAAGAAGTAGGGAAAAAAAGAAGAATGGAGAGTTACTTCTGTACCTGCCAATGATCTGTGTAAGGCAAGTGACGGCCTTTCCGGGCCTTCATCTCTTCTCCCACTGTTGGACTTGACCTTTGGTCCTGCAGGCTTCCCTCCCCCAGGGATATTAGGAACGTTACAAGCTTTGAAAACAAGTTAAAAAGCTCTGTACACATTGCAGGGTGTTACTAACATGCCCACGAGGGACCTCTGATAACAACGCGGGACCTGTGAGAGGCTTGGGTGAAGTCTAACCTTTGTTCACGACTCCCATCCTTCTCAAACGTTGCTTCTCCTGTGTGCCTCTGACTGCCTATTTGGGCTTTCTTCCAGCTTTCAGAATTGCTTTTCCTGACTTCTTATTAGCGCCTGCTTTCTGCAGTTCAGTGCAATGCTCTACAAACGCACACGTGTCTGTGTTTACCTATACACCATGGGGCCGATTGTTTTTTTGGTGGAAATTACACTAATGGAAGAAAAAAGGCCAAGATTGTGGCTCAGGCTGTGAAAGGCCGGGGGTGATATGTGAAAACGGCACCTGTGGGTAAACGGGGGAGGGAGGTGTCAGAAGTCGGCCTGCTGGGGTCAGGGTAGGAAACCAACAAAAGCAGCAGGCAGGATGCCAGCTCTGTCAGCCCCCTCCCACCCCAAAATAGCTGCTGAAAATGGGGCTTTCTGGTGAGCAGATCAGCCGCTGCAGAGTGGAGACCGTGCGCCTCGTACGTCAGCAAGCGGGGCAGAGCGCCGACGGAGCCTGCAGTGTGTCTAAATAAATGATCAAGGTGACTCACCCATTCCCATTGAAAGGAGCTTTTTAAAAAAAGTGAAAGTAAGAGAGAAAGTCGAGAATAAAGCTGAGACAAAGAACACTAGGATTTGAGGTTAAAACAATGGGAACAAGACAAGTGCATTAGTCACTCTTTTCAGATCCTGTGAGCCTCTGTCCTGGATGACTACGTCCCTGACTCGGTTTTAAGGTCAGGGTCTCTTTATGTTTGAATTTCCTGGTGAAATAACACACCATTCCCAGTGCCGGCCCCAGGCCTGTGATGGGCACTCAGGGGACATTTGTCATGCTGTCCAGCTCAGGAAGCCTTCCTGCGGCCAGAGAACGCCTCTCAGCCACGAGAGCTGAGGCTCGCAGCCCATTCAGTTCAATGCAGATGGAAGCACTTCATCTCTTTTATTGTATTTTCTCATCTTCTTTGACTCCATTATTCCCTGGTATCAGGAACCGACCAGAGATCAATGAAATCTTTATGATTGGCTGGTATGTTCATCAGTCCGTGGTTTGCAAATGAGATTTTTACACCAAAGATGAGACCATCTTGTTTTCAATCACACTAGGCTGTGATAAAGTATACAGTTTTGTTCATCTCTTGGCCATTTGATTTTGGGCCATCACTTCACCACTCTTAGGCCCTCGGGGCCTCCTTCATAGAATGGATGTGGGTCCTTCTTTGATGACCTCAACTTAATACCTGCGAATATGAAATGACTTAATACAGCATCCGGTGGTGTATCAGTCAGTGTTGCTGCAGTAAGAAATAAGCCCCAAATTTCAGTGCTTAGTGTCAAGTGTAGCCACAAGTGTCTCACTTATGTCACACGTCAGGGGCTGCAGGTTGGCATCCGTGGTGCTGCCCCACATTTCTTATTCTGAGACATGGGCTGAAGGGGCTGCTGCCTCCTGGAATGTGTCTTCCTCACGACAGGGAAGAGAGTCAGCGAGGCAGACGCTTGAGATGCTTTTTGAAGCTTCTGCTTTATTCTCCTCACATTCCATTTGCTAAACAGGGCAAATGGCCAAGTTCCATATCAACTGTGTTCTCATCCTGTGAGAAGGGACATGGTACAAGCAAATCACATGGCAGCCAGAAAGACTGTATCTTCTTTTTACAACCCATACACTGTAGACCTATTAAACAGGATATGAATGTTATGTTCTTAGTGAAATAATATTTGATGGCATAGTAGGAACTGAGCTCATATCTGGTGTTGATATATAAGTCAACTGGACTGCACAGGATGAGCCAACATTCAGCTATGCTAGAATGTAGCCTTTCCAGCATGGAAGACATTTTGAGTCATTTACCCTTATACGTGAGGAGTAAAACCTAGCACAGTGCCTGGAAAATAGTAGATATTTGATGTGTACTAGCTGTTTTGAATTAAGTACACGAGGTCACAGCTGCTCCAAAACTCCGGGAACCCGAGAGTCAAACAGACTTAAGGTTTCCAGTCTATTTCAGATGAGAACGTTCGGCAAAGTGTGTATTTTAACTGTGTGCTAGGAGAACAGGTTTATCAGTGTATTCTTAAACCCAAATATAATCACATCTCTGAAGACTCTTTTTCCCTTATGGTGGAACTCACACCATGACATCAAAGAACTCTCAGTGTGCGAGCAAGCGTAACCCGAGGTCCCCAGCATGGTTGATGGTCGCTGCCCTTGTGAGGGACAGTCTTCGCTGCACTTTTGACCATTGTTGCGTCTCTCTTTGCGGCTTTCCAGAACACTTATTATTCCTATCTTTTGTTGCTATTGTACCTTCCTGTCTTGCTGGGAGCCACGGTAGTCTGCTAAATTTAGAGGGACGAAAACCAAGGCGTCAAGATCTGAGGGCAGGGCCAAAGGTCAAGCAGGGGATGTGGCCCATCACTCCTCCCCTCCCCAGCTGTGTGACCTAGGGCTAGTTACGCAACCTCTCTGGGCCTCATTTTTCACATCTGCCAAATATAGATGCTAATAACTGCATCTTTGTCTTGGGGGTGCTGTGACGATTTAACAGGGTGATGCATGCAGAGCATTCGGAGCCCTGCTTGACACAAAGTGCTCAGTGCACCCACGATCTTTTTTAGTTTTCAACCTTGACCAAACCCGGGTACAGAAGGAAGAGTGGCAGGCAGAGAGCAGCAGTGTCACTGGTCTTTGAGAAGGGGGAGCAAAGGTAGCAATGAGGCTTTGGATGGAGGCCGGGGTATGGGATTTCATGGACGGTGAGGAGGAAGGGATGTGGCATGCTCCGGTTCCAAACAGTCTCCTGACCCAGTGCAGACACTGAAAAATTCTCCAGGGTCCTTGTCCCTGCTGTACCTGAGCCTAGGCTGTCAGGGGGCTTGCCCTGCTGTGGTGGTGACTCAGGCAGCAGCTTCCCAAAGCAATGCTCCTTTGAGGCACACGGGACAGTCACAGGGACGTTGTCCATCTTTGTCCAGGGCCTCTGATTGTGTCTCTCTGAAGGCCAGGTCAAGTCGTGCCTGGCCAGCCTGTGGAAGGTGTGGGGCCTCCAGGTGTGACATGTGGCTCGGGAAACAGGCTCAGAGCCAGTCTCGGGCAAGAGGGCTGACGGGGGCCCCGGGTGCTGGTCACAGTGCAGGTGAGCGCCCCACCTGGTAGGAGGCGTCTCCTATGCGTGTAACGTCCTCTGCGGGGCCTTGCAAACCGTCATCTTGTTCCCCCTAAGACCTTGAGTAGACCACTCCCAAGAGGCCAGCGTAAACTGCATTTTGAGCTCACAAATAATAGAATGTTGTTCTTTTTATTCTGCCATTGAGATGTACCGTTTCTCTAACGTCTTTAATTTAAATAATGCCATCCTGAGCGTCCAGGAATTTCAAAATCCACTGCAACATCTAACCGTTTCGTCACCAGCATGGACAGGTTTTAGCCAGACAAAACAGCTGATTGAGACTGCTGTGTTTTAGTAACAATGGGGAAAATATAGGTCTTACTTACATTTAACTCTTTCCCTCTCTGCTGGCACTAACTGGGGGAGGCGTTCTGTGTGTCATTCAAGGGCACAAGGACACTGATGGTCAGGGGGATTCCCACCTGTGTTACTCTTCACCACAGTCCTAGAAATCATACCTTATGATTTATGCCCATTTTATGGGCAAGGAAACTAAGGCCCAGGGGCTCATCTGAGCCCTTGGCCCAGGTTACAATAGCTAGTAAATGGAGGGGCCAGGACTTGAACCCCAAAGACTGACTCAGAGCGTGTGTTCTTGCCATCACATAGGATCGCGGTCAGTTGTGAGACGATGCACAATGTCCCTGTGACTGTCCCGTGGCCAAGCTTTCTGAGGCCACTTTCTCTCCCCAGCTGCTTGGGCCAAAGTGGGCGAGAAGGTGCATTTATGAAAACCTTTCCTGTGTGGCTCAAAGTGTTTGTGTGAGGCTGGTCCTAGTGGTCAGAAGAGGTGATCCCCTGGGGGGGAGGGCGCCCTCTGCCCAGCCGTGCAGTGGCGTGGAGAGGGAGGAGAATGCAGGGTTCATCCCGCCCGGGCTCCCCAGTGGGTGAGTTGCTCCCACCCGCTCCCTGTCGTCAGCCTCTACCCAAGACTGGACGGCTTGGCTTTGCATGTCTGCGCGTGGGCAGGGGCAGTGGAACTGTGATGACCGTACCTCATCCCCTCAGTAAAGCTTGGCAAAGGAAGGAGAGGGGAAAGAGGTTCATGTTTATGTGGGTGGTTCGGAGAAGGCAGTCTGGTGAGCAGACCCCTGAAAGAGGGGGAGGGGAGGCACGTCCACATCTGCTGGAAGAGCGTGGATGGTACAGGCAGGGGGAAGAGAAGGGGGGTGACCCCGAGGACAGCATGCTTTGCTGATCAAAGACCGAAGAGGAGAGTCTGTCTGGGGGAGTAAATGAAGCCGGGAGAGGGAAGGGCCGACGGGGAGGCCGGACTGTATCTTCAGAGCCTTGTAGAATGGGTTCTCCACAGGGAGACAGGAAGTTGACAGTGACTGGACCCCTGCTGTGCACTAAGCTCCGAGCTGCGTCTCATCCCTTTATCCCTTTAGTAACTTGGCAAGAGGCCCAGGTAGCGGTGGCACAGGTGAGAGACTGAGGTCCTCGTGTGTCTGCAATCAGGCAGCTCACAGATGTCAAAACCAGTGTTTCAACCAGGTCTTTTGGATTTCAGGGCATATCCCAGGCCGGCTTCAAATTTAAGTATGTGAATGTATGACTGAGCTATTGTGCTGTACACCAGAAACTGGCACAACCTTGTAAACTGACTCTACTTATATTAAAAAAAATACAATTTAGACATGTGTTGATTATTTAGTATTTGAATATACTTATTCACTGTCTGCCCCATATCCACTGTGATGATACAGGAAGGCTCGGTTTCTAGCCCCTAATTTGCATTCACACAGTTCAGGACTGTCAGACATCTTTTTGGAAAGCAGGTTGTACTAGGTGTAAGTTCATTTCTTGAGCAAGTTAATGCATCCCCTGTTAGCTGGTATGTATTAGTGTGGGTTCTACCGAGAAACAGGACCAACAGGACATATACGTTTGTTCAGACAGATATACAGACATATGTATCTCTGAGGAGTCCCAGACCTGCAGTCTGCAGGCTGGAGGCCCAGAAGAGCTGATGTGTAACTTTAGTTTGTATCGAAAGGCCTGAGAACCAGGGGAGTAGATGGTTCGAATCCGAAGGCAGGAGAAAGTGACATGCCGGCTTGGAGACAGTCAGACAGAGAGCGTGACTTCCCCTTTGCTCAGCCTGCGTTCTCTCCAGGCCTTGGAGGGACTGTGCCAGGCCCACTCACATCGGGGAGGGGAGCTCCGCTTTGCTCAGCCTGTATTTCAGGTGTTCATCTCACCCAGAAACAGCCTCTCAGACACACCCACCCAGAAAAGTGTTCAACCAGGTACCTGGGCACCTCGTAGTCCAGCACGCTGACACACGGTATTAACCCTCACAGAGACCGCCTTTACTAATATAACAGTTACAGAAACCAGAACGTGAAGTAGGGAGGCTTCAGCCCTGCGTGTGCCTGCTTGCGTCTGGCAGTGCCCGGAGCCCGGGCGCCCCTCGCGTGGACCGGCTTCGCTGGACCTCCCAGACTCCGCGTTCAGCCAGTGCAAACCCTCTCCGCTCTCAGGGCAGCCTCGAGCTCTGCTTCATGGGTGGACCGAACAAGCAGGGTCCTTTGAGATCATCTGGACTAGGGATTTTCAACATGTCTTATGTCCTGGCCACATGGAAACTGGTCATCTTTGTACAGTGCGCAGAGGACACGGGTGAAGCTGCTTGTGGCCTGGCCACCCTGACCCCCTCAGCCGTCCCCCAGACCAAGGGTGTAAATGAGCGCATCTTTACCACGTGGTCGGATCTGTTTTACTGACACCCAGGGCGGGAAAAACAGAGCTTCCTGGTTACTGCTTGAGACCATCCTGCACACTTGTGGTTGCACTGTGTGGCTGCCTTCCCATTGTAGCCACTCCAGGTTTCTGAATTATTCATCGGCCATTTGTTACACATTGTCAGGGACAGCTGACTCATGTGTGTGTCTGTATATACACACGTGACCACTTCCCAACTGGGCTATAAATTACCTAGGCACGGGGTCTTTGTCATCTTCGCTTTCTTTTCTTAAACCCTCCAAACTGCCAAGCATAATGGCTTGGACTTTTCCTACGTATTAAAGTCTAAATAAATAATCATCCATCCCTATCCTTTTAAATAAACTGTGGCATCCTCCTGTGTCAAGTATCCCTTCTTCCCGGAAGCATTCCCAAGTGTCCCTGGCTGTAAATCATCTCTGCCTTGTGTGACCCTCAGGAACATTTTCTTTGTGACGTCTTCGCGCTTCGGCTGCTTTCTACCTTACGTCAGAGTCGTAGGTGAAGGCATTCCGTCTCCCTTTCCAATAACATGACCACTTTGAAATTAGAACTACGTGTGATGCATGTAGCAGAGTGCCCTTTACTTAATAGGTAGTCAGTTCAGAACTCTGAACTCTGTCTGAGGGCCTGCTGCGTGTCAGATGCTGCAGTGGGTCTGTGATATAGGAGCTCCTTTGACCTTCAACAGTCTTGCCAGGTGGGCGTGGCATGCGAGCTCTGTTTCACTAGATGAGGAAACTGAGACTCTAGAGGGAGGTCCCTATTCAAGAGTGTTTTAGTTGAAGCCAAGATCTCTGGGCTCCAAACCCCATCCCCTTTGTACCACCCAGGATACATCCCTGCTCCCCTTAACTAATGTCTGTTGAATAAATATACAAGCCAAGAAGGGGGCAGGGTTCATTAATTTAGAGGCTAATAAATGTGGGACATAAGGATGTGTGGTTTTTGCTAGTGGCCATCAAATTACCCTCGTGTTGGGAAAAAAATGAAAAGAATGTTGGTTCTCATGGATGTGTCCTGCTCGCCTGCCAGTTGTCCCCAGAACATCTGCAGTCGAGTGAAATATGACTTTCAGATGCGAGAATCTTCTGCCTGTCCTCAGCCTTTCTCCCCTGATTTCTGCCACAACGAAAATGGGAATTCGTGCTTTTTCATTTTGCCAATAATCAGTTTCCTTGATAAGTCTTGCATTTATGGGGGAAATCCAGCCAGCCGCGGGCCTCCAGGAGGCTTCGTGGTCGTGGCTCTGTGTGTGTGTGGGCAGCAAGGCTGGGAACATCCTGCTTTATTTTTCTGCCCTACTTTTCTCTTATTTCCCATGGCAGTAATTGACCCCTTTCCAAGTTGAAGACCCCCCAAAGGTGGAAGAAAGCATTTACAGTGATGCTGGATTCATCTGCCATGTGATTATCGAAGTGTGGCCTCCAAGGATGTTACTTCCCCAGCCCCATGCATTCCTGACTCTGATCAGAGCCCGAAAGCCCCAAGTCATGCTTCTGAGTTCGGTTAGTGGCAAGTATCTTCACAGACATCTGTGAAGAAAACACGCCTAGAGGAAGCGTCTGATAACAACAGAAGCCACCACGCCTGCTCGACAGATGCATCTTGGAGAGCACGCTCTCCCTGGGGACGTGGCACGTGGCACGTCGCACGTCTCCCTGGGGACACGGCAGGGCGTGCCGGGAGAAGATGTGATCAGCCAAGCTAGAACTCGGTGAGGTCAGTCTTCAAAGGGTCTTCCCAGTCCTCGTGTGGCCCACCGGTGTGATAATTCCCTTTTCTGTGGATGCAAACGCTGAGGCTTCTGTGACTCAGCGCATCCACTGAAAGGCCTGATTTTAGAGATGAGCCCTTCGGATCCCAGTCGTGACCTCCCTGGACGGCCAGGTGGACACCATGACTGAGCGGGGTGCTCTACTCTGCCCCACGTTAACTCTCTGCCCCGGATCGAATCCCAGCAGCAGAGTAGAAATGCTGAGATGCTGGCTCAGGGTAAAGAAGAGGGATGTACCTCAGCGCCCTTTCCCACATCCAGGTCTGCGTGTAGATGAACTTGACTTTCAGCCATCAAATCCTGCTCGAATGTCTGCTGGAAACCAGGCGCTGTTTAGGTGCCGGGGGGCAGGGGGAGTGAGGGTTGATGTATTTTCAGCCGTGAGGACAATTCTGGTGGAGAGTTCTTCCTCAGAATATATTTTTACATCGTGGAACTGGTCTTGGCAGGAGACAATCAGAAGGCATTCACTCATTTTTTATTCATTGAATAAATAATTCTGAAACAGTTACTATGCCGGGGTGGGCACTGAAAGTATGACAGGGGGCGGGACTGACACGGGCCTGGCTCTGAACACTTGCTTACAGGGTATCTGCCTGTGGGTGACTGTGGACAGGAAAAAGAACTAGGGCTAACGTCTTTGTAATATTTTAGGGGAAAAAAAGTAGGGAAAATGTGTAATGCAAACAGAATTGTAGAGGGGATGTTTAGGCGTTTATTTACCAACTTTTGCGTGTTTCATTTCCACTTTGATTGTATTTATTTTTCACACAAAACAAAAGTAGTTGTCCACTGAAGTCCCTTGAAAACTTCCTTGGCTGGTCTGGACCAGCTGGAAACGACTCAGGTCTGCTTCTTGGGTGGTTTTGCATCATGCAGGCAGGCTTTTGCAACACTGTTGCACCCTCAGATGTTGGAGAAGGTTCTCTCTCCAGGCCCTTGCTTCTCTGTGTCTCTGCCTGCAGAGGCCATTCAGCTGCCTTCCTCTGGGGCTAAATGCTATCTATTGTTAAGCCGCTGAAGTAATTCGTGCATTTGACAAATATTTATTGAATGCCTACTTTGTGCCATGCATAATTCTAGGCACTGGGGATATGACACATTAGTGAGAAAAAACAGATAGTAAAGTTTTAGTGATAATAGGAAAAGGTAATAAAGTAATATTTATTGCCTTGTAGTTTCTTAGAAGGTCAAAAGAGCATGGAGAAAAAATGAAGCAGAGTAAAGGGCATACGTTTGGATCCGTGCTGGATGTGTCTGAAAGGTAAGGCCAGAAGAATTTCCTGCAGGATTGGATGTGGGACGTGAAATAAAGAGGAGGCTGAGATGACTCAATAATCTTGTCCTGTGAAACTGGAAGGATGGAATTGTCATTAGCTGAGATGAGAAAGAAAGTGGATGAAGCAGAATTGGGAGCAGAGATAGGGAGTTCGGTTTGGGGCCATGGTAAGTTTGAGTTGAGACTTCAAGTGTGGGTTTTGAGCAGGCGGTGGTGACCACAAGCCGGGGGAGGTGAAAGCTGGAAATACGCATCTGAGACTTGTATCAAAATAGAGATGATATTAAAGCCATAACACCGGGTGAGATCACCAAAGGCATGAGTCCTGATAGGGAAGAGACTGAAGATCTGAGTCCTAGGGAATGCCAAGGTCAAGACTTCTGGGGATTAAAAAAAAAGAAAGAGAGAGAAGGAACCAGCCAAGGAGACTGGGAAGGAGCAGACATTAAGTGGGAGGAAAAATAAAAGACTGTTATTTTAAGGCTTTCTAGAAGGGATGATGACTCAGTTGTGCACAATTGCTGACAGTCTAGGAAAGATGAAAGTTGACCATTAGATTTCTCATCGTGGAGGCCATTAGGGTCATCCACCTCTGACCCCAGCCCACGCAGCCTGCCTCCTCTGCATACGGTACGCTCCTTTAATGACACCACACTCATCTGGTGTCTTTGGATAGCTGTGCCGCCACGAACTAGCTGCATGTCTGCAATCTTGCAGCCATCCTCACTGTGTACGATGTGCCTGTGTAACGTGAATGAGCACCTCCTATGTCTCAACACTGATCTAGATGGAATAAATCTGCCAAGTCAGTTGGGGATTCCTCTGCCCTCATCTGTCTTACAGCCTGAGGAGTAAGGCAGCGCTTATAGGATCTCATAGCAAAAGAAGGAGATTGAGATGGGAAAATTATGGGAGCTCAGAGGACAGGAATTTTCCTTGGGGGTCAAGATTAAGACCATAGTTGGATAGGCCTTTGAATTTGGTCTTGAAGGATGAATAGGGTTTGCAGTTATAGAGTTAAGTAGAGAGAAGACTCTTCTAGACAGAGGGGAACAGAAGAGCAGGGGCCTGCAGGTGTAACAGCCGGAAAGGTGACACAGAGCTGGAGGGTGGGGCCTGGGAAGGAGAAAAAGAAGGTGAGGCTAGACTTTTGGCCAGGTGAAGAGGGCGTTAGAAATGAGACGCTGGGCTTTATTTCTTGGTCAATGGAGAAATCATTTAAGGCTTTGGAGCCGTGGGGTGACGCAGTGATAGCTCTGCCGCTTTGGGAAGAGTTGCCAGCCACGTGTGCAAAACCATCCAGTTGAAAGATAATAAGGGCCTAAATTAGGGCAGCAGCAGTGGGAGGGGAGGGGGGAGCGACGTGAGACACTGCAGAAGCGGAGTCCGTGCTCAAGAGTGCAGGGTGCGTGGATCGTAGCTGGGGCTCTGGGCCCCTCCCTGAAGGCCACGTAAGCCCCTTCCAATGCAGTGGACCATGCTTGTCACCTCCACCCCCATCCTCTTCCGCACTGGGAGCACTCAAGCTTCACCTCATTAATGAAATGAAGCTTGTTTATTTTGGGAACTCTGTGATTCACACCGTTTCTGTGTGTAGGAAACAAAAAGAACTCTGCATTTCAGGACTCTCCACCCGCACTCTGCCCACTTGAAAGAGGTAATGGTGGCGATGTGAGCCACATGAGCTCTGGTGAGGGTCCCTGCAGGTCATCTCCAGCCTCCCAGCTCTGATCAGTTGCATCTGATCTGATCAATTGCATCCAGCGTTTTCAGTAATTAAGCAAAAGCAGTTCTCAAAGCCTGGGGAGGGATCCACAGCGCCTCCCCAACCGGCAGTGCCTAGGAAATGCCAAGTGACCCAGATGGGGTCCAGGCAGCCTGCCTGCTCATTTTCCCCAGAAAACCCAGCCCCGGGGAGCATGGCCTTTGTGCCAGAGGATGGAAACCCTCTCTTTGCTCTGCGACTCCTTCAGGATCAGCTTGGGTGGGCAGAGATGTGGCAGGTGAAGGGCCCAGGGGGCTCATGACTGATTTCGGGAAGGTTGGAACCGCGGGCTGTGGGGGAAGGGCCTGGCCTGCAGCCAGTCGCAGGATCCCAATGCATGTGGCAGCGTCGGGGGAGCAGCCTTGGTGGGGAGGCTGGCTTCCTCCTGAATCTGCCCTTAAAAGGATAGAAGTGCTGCTATCTCGTCGGCATTGGGTGGCATTGCTGATGATAAATTTCTTAAAAGTGTGGATTTTTTCTCCCTTTTTGCAAGGAGTGTGTGTGTGTGTGTGTGTGTGGGGTGGTGTGTGTGTGGGGTGGTGTGTGTGTGGGGTGGTGTGTGGTGTGGTGTGTGTGTGGTGTGGTGTGTGCGCTGTGAGCGCTTTCACACAGTTTGCAGCCTGTATGTGTTAACAGATGGGTTCATCCTCGTCTTTTATCTAGTGTTACAGAAGATAAAACTGAAACTGGATGATATGCTGCCTCTTCAATTTAAGAGAGAAAAAAATAAAAAAGCTCTTTAAGGGAAGCCCTTCCGGTGGAAAAGAGTGGTCCAAAATATCGTCTGGTTTACTCAAAAGGCAAAGTACAGCAGAACCCTTTATAAATGATTTTTGTCCTTCCCCCTACCCGACTTCTCCAAAATATATGATCTCTAAGTCAGAAGTAGGCCAAGCTTTCAGGCTGCCATGAATTATATATCAAGAGACATCATTACCCTGGAGTCTGGAACAAATGCCCCATGGTTTAAATTTTATAGACTTTTTTTCCCCCCAGTGGCAGCAATTTCTGGTTTTGCATTCTTCCAGAAATGGAAAAGGAAAGCATTTTACAAAATGCACGATGAGATGTTATGCTAATAAAGGTAATTGTGCAGCGGTTGGAAACATTCCCCTCTGACGGAAGCTTTTATCCCGCGACACTGGCCCCACACTCCAGGTACTTGGGCTGGCAGCCTGCTTCCGCTTTGTCTTGCCTGATTTCAGCAGGAGTCAAAGACATCCCAGAGCCAGGGCTGAGGCCCAGGAGAAACAAATCCACTGGGCCATTCTCTGCCCACCCTTGATGGCAAAGAGCTCGCCATTCCATCTGAACAGCAAATATGCTTTCCCCACCTGTGTATTCCCTAGGATTTAAGCAGGGTGTGAGAATCATTCTTTAATTTGAAATTGGGAACATTAACTGGATAAACAGGAAAGGTGGATGTTTGGTGTTTGTTTTTTTGCCTCTTTACAGCCGTCCCGTGAATTGGAAAGTGAGTTCTGAACATAGGATCCCGGGACAGGTTGTTCCCAGGTGTAGCATCAGGCAGTGATGGTCTCCTTTGCTCTGTGTGCCATGATTGCCCCCAAGTTCATTCTTCTGAGATGCGTATTTCCATATTATCTAGCCTGGAGAGAGGCCAGGGGTAATTCCTCATATAGGCTTCTCATCTTATTTTTAATCTTTACTAATCCTTTTATTAATGATCTCACTTTATTCTTGTAACACTTTGGGGATATGAAGTGCGCATCATGTTTCTCCCATTTTAGAGATGAAATCGTTGACAGCCAGGATGGAGAAGTCACTACCACTAGAGTAGTATATGTACACACGTACACACACACACACACACACATACACACACAGATGTGATTTAAAATATAAACCTGGCAACCTCACCCTGTCCCTGCCAAATAATGAAAGGTAAACACTGTGTATTTTAATTGGTGTTTCATGTATTTATCTTTTCTGGGAGCTTATGAGCTCATGGCATGGGTGAGGACCTGTCCTTTGTTCTCAGAATCTTCATCCCCAGAGAGGAAGAAATACAAGAAGCTAGTGACAGGTTGCAGGGTGGGCCTCAGCGGGACCCCTCTTCCTTATCGCTGTCCCTCTGCCTGGATGCACCCTGAACAAGGGTTCGACCCACCAGGTAGGGTTTTATGACTGTCCTGTGTGCCATTCAGGAGTGTGGCTGCATTCAGACCCCAAGAGGAGATCACGATGGCCATCTTATTTCTCGTCTCCACTGACCCAGGCCCTTGGCACCGCACCTGGAACTGCTGGCCATTATTAGTGTGAAAAACGTCAAGCTTGCAATCTGATAATTCAAGAGATTATTAATAATGTAGCAAAATGATTTTGCCATTACTGGAGAAATTGCATTGTTGTTTTGAATGTTAGGACTTTAAAAAAAGAGTTTGTTTAAGGCAAGAGCATCAGAATCAAAACCCTTCACTAGGTCTGTTTGGACGTCAGTGCACGTCTTTATTTCTCTTAGCCTGGTTTTCCTCATCTTCACTGTGGGGATAATAAGACCCATGCTGCCAGGTCACGGACGTGAGGAATGAATGAGAGATGAGGATGGAAGGGGCCAGCTTGAGCCGAGGATGGAGCGGGTTCTCACCAAGTGGTCGTGTTTGAAATGTCTTTCCCTGTAGCTGTCCTTCCATCCTGTGGCCCCGAGGCCTGTCTGGATTGTAACTAGCTTGTTCCTGGGCTCCAAGCAATCCTTGGAGTTTATGGTTTAGAGATCTGAACCAGAAGATCACTGGGCACTCAAAAAACTGCACTGGGCTGAGAGTCAAAGAAACTCTGTAGCAGGACCGGGGCAGTCCGCCCCTCCCCCAGGCCACAACCCCCGTGCATCAGCGAAGTTGGGGTGGGGGAGGCAGGTGCTCAGGCGGCTTCCAGCTACAGCATTCTGCCAGTCAGATTTCTGGTGAAGTGAGTCATCATTCATAGACCAGGAAGGGCAAAATTACCCTCGTAATCCTGCTTGCACTTCGAGGGCCTGAGGACCGGCTGGGTCCTACAATCTAGAATTAGCTCTGAACCCTTGGGCTTTTTTTGAAAGGGCTTCGTGAGTCAGATGGGGTCTGGCCAGGGAGACACAGAGGGAGGTCCTGTCTTGTCATCTGGTTCTTGAGAAACAGGGAGTCCCACAGGGGGACTTCCAGGAAAGGCTTGTGGCAAAGCTGCACCCCACAGCCCTGCTGACTCGGGGCCCCTGGGCCCCAGGACAGTCAGCATGTTGCCTGTTGTCATCTTTTCCTTGTGAGTGGCTGCGCTGTGCCAGCCTGGTCCGATTCTCTTCCCTGTGGTGGCCGCCGTGCCTGGAGTGTTTCTTAACCAGCGCCGTTTCCGCTTTGGGTGGTTTGTGCTGAATGCGTTTTCAATCCCAAGTGGTACCAGGGATAAAAGGATTGTCTCCAAAAAGTGGTTTCTGAATGTGTGGAAAGCAGCGCTGCCTGCCGTGTGTTTTTAACAGTTGCCTCCCCAGAGAGAGTTTGAAAACCTCACCTTTCAAGATGTTTCAACTCCTATTAGAAAGTGACTTGAATAAAACTGCTCTTCTGACCGCTGCCGCTGTGATGGCCAGGCTAGTGGTTACGCGTCTAACCTGCGTCTCCAGAGCTGCGATTTCACACCGTTTCTTCCCATCTCCCTCCCAGACAGGGCGAAATCCCGCCTGTCAGATTCTTCTGCGTGGAATCACCGTGGGGGGCTGTGCACACACGGAGTGTGGGCCTGCGAGAGAGTACGTCATGGGTCCAGCTAGACTCACTTGCTTTTCCCACAAACCATCGTCAAGCACCTACTGCGTGCCAAGCACCTACTGCGTGCCGGGCACTGCGTTAGGGCAGGAAGTCTGCCGTGTTCTTGCGCTGCTGCCCCATAGCACATGTTTCAAGGTTCCGCACCCAACGGCCTTCCAGGGTTCCTGCGAACTGACCCAAGTTGCTTTTATTTTTCTCCCAGATGCTAATGTGTTCAGGGAACTTGAGTGGGCCAGTATCTTTAGATCAGGGTTTCTCAAGTTTGGTACTACTGACATTTTGGACAAAACAAATCTGTGTTGTGGGGGGGTCTCCTGTGCATAGTAGGATGTTTAGCAGCTTCCCTGGCCTCTACACATGAGATGCCAGTAGCACCACACACCCTCCAGTTACAACCAAAAATGTCTACAGACATTGCCAAGCATGTCCTCATAGCTTCACACTTATCAAAATGCCCTTACATCCATGGTCCTATTTTATATAGGTGTGTGTCGTGAAAGCAAGGATTTTTTTTTTTGCTCCCCTTTTACTGTTAAGGTAATTGAGGGCCAGGATGGGAAAAAACCTTGCCCAAGTCAAACAGTGAGTTGAGGGCAGAGCTATGGCTACAATTTAAACCTCCTATTGTCCCAACTCAGTGGCTTCTCATGGGACCCGTTGAATGATGGCTGGAAAATATTTAGTAACTGACTCTCTGGGGAAAAAGAAAAACAAAACAGACCTGATTAGGCGTGTTCGCCAATTTCCATGGTGTAAACATTCCCACATGGCTGATTTTTAATTACAAGACCTCACCGAATATGAAGTTGGGAAGAGATGCATGTAATTGCATCTGGCGCCCGCTGGCTCCAGGCTGCCATTGGATCCACATGCGCTTCTGTCTAGATATGAGCCTTGCTCTCTGCTGCACCCTGTTTTTCCACGCTTTCCCCCATAAACGCACACAGTTATTACTGTCAGGTGCTGTGGGGGGGGGCACTAGCCTGGTGAGGGTGTGTGACCACTGACTCTTTGGATAAGTATGGAATAGTTAGAGTGGGATTTTCTCCCTCTTCTGTTAAACAGCCATCCAGTTTCACAATCTTTCCATCTAAAGGGTAGCAGGAGCTCATCAAGAGGCTCTCCTGTGCAGAATGAACTCTTAGGCAGGAACTAAGTAAGCGCCATTTCTCAGCATCAGATGTGCTGAGTGTGAGATGCTTGGAGCTGCAGCTTAGTGATGGCCACTGGGCTGTGGGATGCACCATTCTGGCCCATAGAGGTAGGGTCCTGGCTGGAGCGTTAGTCCAGATATGAACCGTGACTTCTGCAAGCCTCAGTTTCCACTGCTGTGAAGATCTCCTCATCACTGTTGTTGTGAAGAAAGCATGGACTCTCTTAGGTCTGAGCCGCAGATGTCTGCTCTCCCACCTGGTTGTTTGCTGGATTAGCTGGTTGTCACTACAGTATAAGCTTATCAAGACGAAGGACTTAGTTGGCCTGGATTTCTCTCACCTTGGCCACGGTTCAGTGCCATTTGCTCCTAGTCATCTTCTCTGTGGTCCAGCTTTAGATCCAGGAGAGTCTGGGACTGTAGGAAGAACCCTCAGCTGGGTTCCTGCCCCACCTTTGGTACCACCTCATTACACAACCTCAGGAGTCCTTTGATGTGACTTGAATGTGGGCAGCCCCGGGGAGGGGCGGGAGCATGCTGCGGCATTTGGACTCGATCTCAGAGGTAGTGGGAAGTGCTTGTGGAATTTTAAGTGAGGGACACACATCATCAGATGTGCGCTTTACAAAACTCTTTCTGCAGAGCGTGGGGACGGAGTCCAGGCAGGATGTAACCAGTTAGGAGGTTGGTGTAAGGGTCCAGTCAGAAAGTGTTGAAGCCACCCACGGGCAGTAAGTGCCGAGTGGCGCAGACAGAAAGTGCTATGTGAGTTCAGACAAAAGAGAGATCAGTGTGGGCTGGGTATCAGAAGAGCATCAGAGAAGACTTCATGGAGGAGGTGAGGCTGGTGCCGGCTTGGACGGATGGTAGAAAGGATGGAGGTACACGGAGGGGTAAGTCCGGGCTGCAGACCAGGGCCACAGAGCACCAAGATGCAGTGAATCACATTGGACTTAAACCGAGAGTTTCTGTAAGGATGGTTCTCAATTAGTACAGACCTGTTTATGGAGGGGCTTGAACGCTAGGCTTAGAAACATGGGTTGTGTTAGACGGTGGTGGTCTCACGAGGAAGGCGCATTTCCCAGTAGTTGATTTCTGTGAGGATCTTATCCCGGGTATTTTTCTGTCCACAATTCCCACTTCTTTTTTTCCCCACGGCAGGGTGTGGGGTGCCCGGGACCCTGACGGGGGGGATGTGCATGCATTTGCCGCCGGCATCCCTGTGCCACTGGGGAGGACAGAATCCCTTCGCATCTTGAGGATGAATGCTGATCATGTGACTCCTCATTTGCCTCGCAGCAGGGGGCCCAGGAACTGGAGCAGCTGTGTTATTGTCTGAGGATCCCCAGTGTTTGTCTGCCGGGGCCAGGGTGACTGTCCTTGTCAGCAGCGCAGAGAAGCCGGCTCCCAGCTGTCACTGCAGGTAGTTCCCCATCATTCTTCCTCACGCTGATCTGCTTTGTGAAGGTGTGTCCAGCTCTGTCCATGAAGGTGGCAGATGACTAGCCTTGTCTCATCCGAGAGAAATGAGATTTGAACTTTCTGTGAAGCTTGAGTAAACAGAGTTTGCTGGGAGATGGCACAACTAAACATCATTACCTTGGAGGCTCCCATGAGGAAACGGAGGCTCAGAGGGGTGTTGTAACTCACCCAGGGTTGCACAGCCAGGAAGCAGGGGGTGAGGACTAGAGACTGTTGGATTTGGCTTGGGGTGTCTGCGGGAGGGCTTCTACTTTTCACGTCAGCCGAGGCCAGCCTTATCAGAAAGCCACTCTCTCCAAGCTCTCCACTGAAGGACTGTTCTAGACACTGAAAGCCCCAAGTGCAAAGACAGCTTCATTCATTACACAGATGGCAGGGAGGGACGTGCCCAGGGTCTAAGAGAGATTTACGGCAAAGCAGAAACTAGAGCCCAGAGCTCCTTATTCTCCACCCGCTGTGCTTCACCTCCCACCTAAGTAGGATGTCCATAGAACACCCAACCCGAGCCACCTGAAAGGTGCCCTTTGCCGCTGGCCAGGGGCTGCTGGGAGTTCACAGCTGGTTTGTGGTCCTTAGGTGGTGTTTGCCCTGGGAGACCCGTGTGGCTTTTGGGTGCATGAGTCCTGCCAGGCTTTGCACGGGGTGCCAGTGTGCACCAGGGTCTTTGAGAACTTGGACAGCAAGGGACTCAGCCAGATGGGCTCTGGGACTGTGCACAGTGCAGTCCGGCCATGGCACCGTTTCTCAATTTCTTACTTCCGGGGAGCACTGGCCTTGAACTTCCATAACAGTCATTTACTCTGAGAGTCCAGGTCAGTTTTGCACCACGTATTGAGGGCCAGTTGTATTTGCTGAGGTTCAAACAGGTGCCAAGGGCTGCACTGGTCATGTGTAATGTTTTAATGTTGCAGAACCCAAATGCCTAAAAGGGAGCCATTATTCCCATTGTACAGACAGGGCAGCCAAGGCTCAAAGAAGTCACAGTTCACAATTGTTGGGCATGAGACTCCAGGCTCTTTCCACAGCCCCACCCTCCCACAAACACTTACAGAAGCATTTGCTAGGCTAGCTTACTGTTTGGCATCACAAAAAGCATTGGTGTACGTAAAGTCCTCTACAGTTTGATAGCAGCGTTTCTGTTGTATCACTGCCCCCCTCTTCCTCCCTCTGCAGCCACACCGAGCCGTTCCCTGCCCTCAAGGAAGCTGAATTTTACAAATGCAGCCATCTGCATTTGTCATTTGTGCAGGGCTTTGAGCTCATTACAGTAGCTTATAAACATCAGTAAGACACGTCCCTCCTCTTAAGGAACTTCCCATCCATGGCAGAGATAATGCATGATCATAATTAGCTATGGTGCGTTAGTAAAGAAGGCTCGTTTCATCTTCAGAGTAGCCCAAAGGGGCTCGCTGGGGTACATGGCTGGAAGTCTGCATCTACCGGTCTTTGCATCTGAAGATCAGACAGCATTAGTGAGGGACTGAAGGTCACACAGCTCAGCCAAGGCCAAGTTCCAGATACAGCAAGGTTTCCTTGCCCCGTCGTAAAGCATTCCTGCTACATCAAGACATCCAGGCTTGTGTCCGTGGTGATGGTCGGGCATTGCCTCTGCAGCCTGGACGGTGTTTGTCTCTTTATTGCTGCCTGCCTGATGGAGCCCGGGTGGGTGTCAGCTGCTGGTGCCTCGAACCTGTTAAGTTGTGCCCCTTCCCTCCAGAAGGGTGACGATCCTGTAGTTGCAGCCCTGGGAAGGGAAGCGGGAAGGTGGAAGTGCCCCCGGCTGTCTGCGACTTGACTGGACTGATGCTCAGACTTGTCAGGGAGAGGAGGCTGATCCCATTTGGTTTCTAAAGTGTCTCCCCCTCTCCCACTCCAGAGGAGGACGGGATGTAACCGACACTGTGAAATATCACATATGAAATAGTCACGTGATGTGCAGCCTTGTGCCTGGCTCGTAGTCAGTGCACAGCGAAGAAGAGTGATGGTCTTCAGTCCCATCACCCTCTTCCCCCCGTGCCCTCGGACAGTCTAGGGTTGCCTAGACCACTCTGTCAGTCCTGACAGAGCCCTGGCCACTCTGTCAGTCACTGTTCGTCTCCAGGCTGCTTCCTGCTCTCAGGCTGGGCTTCCCTTCTGGGTCCCTGGGATGAGAGGCCACACGCTGAGATGGAAGGGACAAGAGTCAGTCGGAGAACTGTGTTCTAGTCCCAGCTTTGCCACCTGCTTGCTGGGTGGCTTTAGACAAGTCCCCTCCTTCCCCTAGGTTTCAGGTGTCCCCTGAATGGCATTAATACCAACAGTACAACAGTAACAACAGTAGTAATGACAGCAGCAGTGGGCTGAGTGGTGGTCCCAGGCCGCCCCCCAGATAAATCCGTGTCCCAAGCCCCAACAACCTGTGAATGTGACCTAATTTAGAAAAAAAGGTCTTCCTATTTACCAAAAGTCACCACTGGCAGGCACTCCTATGCAGAACAAGTAAAGACGCGGGCCGTTTGTGTGATTGCAGGGCGGGGCCCTGAGCCCGGCAGCGGTGCCTTGAAGAGCCCCTTCGGGGTCTCCGGGGTGAGCGTCCGAGAGCTGTCAGAAATCACTGGGCCAGAGGTCCTGTGATGCCCCCTAATTAAATAGATGCCGAGACGGTCTCTTCAGAGACTGGGCTGATTGCTTTCTTGTTAGCCTTCACTCTACCTGTATTGATGTGTGTGAGATTGACTTACGACTGATTTCCTGGTTTCAAAAGAACAGCAGACTCTTTTCCTCTTGACCAGAGAGTCTTAAGGAGGCAGATTTTTTAAGAAACAAAAAGCAGGCTTTAAGCGCCACCTGCATCCTCTCCAGCCCCGTGGGAGCAGAGGGGAGACCGCTGGCCAAAGGGCGACAGGTCCATCCGCTCCGGGCGAGGTCAGTGCTGCCGGCAGTGGAGACACCCGTCCTGCTGCCTTAGGCCCCCGAGATGGGAGGGCCGCCAGCCCTCAGGTTTGGGGGGCTGGCTGGTTATCAGAACAGCTGCACATTCAGGTTCTGGGTGCGAGGGCACAAGGCACCGAACAGTCCTTTCAGAGCAGACTGCTGAACGAGTCACACCCTCGCTTCGCGCATCACAGCACGTCTGCTTTATAATCAGGTTGCAGCAGCCTGGTTTATACGTAAGGACCACAAGACCAGTGGTTATAGGAGACTTTTCTGGTGTGCAAAGGGAGAGTGAATTGTTGCAAAGGAGTATTTGGGTGGATTGAAAGCTGGGGATCGTCCTGGAGAGTTCCCCACCGACACAGCAAGGCGTAAAATGACCAGCCCCGTGGTACTGTGGGTTATAGTAGGGCGGCCCTAGGTCCCCGTGTGCCTGGGACAGGCCTGGTCGATGCCTGTTGTCCCAGTGGCATTATTAATAGGCCCCTCTTCACTCTGAGAAGTACCCAAGTTTGGATGATAAATCACACGACCCCTTAATTGTATGTGACCACGCTTAGTGTGGCTGGAGTGTGGATCATCTCCACAAGGAAAGGCCTGCACGTTCGTGCTTTAACAGCCCAAAGGTGGCTGCGGGTGAGCACCGTCGCGCAGTCACGGGGAGAGCCTGACACCGTCTCACGGCGTGTGTGGCTCAGAGGTGAGACCGTGGGCCAGGGTGTCAGCTCGATAGCAGTTCAGATCCTTCCTCCCAGCCAACTGGCTGACCTTTAGGGCCTCACTGAGCTTATCTCAGCTATAAATTAGGAATAGTAGTTTGGCCCTCATAGAGTTGGTGTTATTACTGAGCAACCTGCGGAAAGCATCCGTTTTGTTTCCTGATAGGCTCCAACAAACGGTGGTTGACATTATTATTATTACTACTATTATTTCATGACTATGCTTACTTTGGCTCTAGTCTCTCCATCTATGAAATGGTGAGTGAGGGCTGGTCCCTGCCCTGCCCTGCTCCCCAGGTCTTCGTGAGGCTGATATCGCACAGCATCCCCAGAACCCAGGGTCCCTGGGAGCACGTGCACTGACCGTTCCAGGTGGGGACTTTTGGCAGAGTCGCTCGCCAGCCTGCCCAGCGGGTCCCTCC
The DNA here is from genome assembly GCF_048564905.1 of Vicugna pacos. Lineage (NCBI taxonomy): Eukaryota > Metazoa > Chordata > Mammalia > Artiodactyla > Camelidae > Vicugna > Vicugna pacos. The sequence continues at coordinate 50,571,616 of NC_133001.1, forward strand.
CTCTATGACATGGGAACTGGGTTCCCAAGACATCATCCCTTCCACCCACCCTGATGACTCTCCCATCTTGGGCCCTCCCCGCCTCGGTCCCCTCCCCAGCCCACCCCACTTCCTCCTCCCACGAGTGGTGCTCTATCAACACCAAGGCCAGGAAGTCGTTTACCGGTGGTGCTGGCTGCCACCGGGGGGCTCTCCCAAGGAGGGCTGGGGACCAGACTCCTCGTCCTGCTTACTCAGCACCTTGCCATCAGATTCCCTGCCTGGAGAGTTCCCTGCCTTCCTCCGCCTTTTGAAGGAAGATGTCATCTGTTCCTAGAGCCTTACTTTATCCTCTGTTTCTTTCCACTAATTGGCTGTTCTACACGCCTCGCCCTTTCTTTCCTTGTTTCTGTTTTTTAATGTAACCGCGTTGAGATGAGGTGTTAACCCCATTGGGGCTAGAAGCAGGAATCCAAGCCAGACTGCCTGAATTCAGATCTTGGTTCTACTACTCAAAAGCCAAACCCCTTGGCCAAACCCCTTGTGTCAGTTTCCTCATCTGTAAAATGGGATGGGAATGAGGTCCATCTGTCTGGTGTGGCTGCTGTGAGGTTTCAGGAGTTACCAGATGTCCCAAGTTAAGTGACAGCGGAAGCCCTGAGGATACCTGATGAACGGGGATGGTGTTTGTTATCTACAGACCATCCCATTTGTCTTCTCGTGGGCAGGTGCGTGCGGTGCTGGGGGACAGAGGCTGTCCTGAGAGAGGGGTCCTGACTCAGGGTGTAGGCTCTGCTGCTGGTTGACCGGGGACTTGAACAAGCACGCTGCCATCTTGCCCTTGGAGTCCATGTCTTCCCAGCCTGCAGGGCAGGGAGACAGTCCTCCAGGCTCCTCAGACCCCTCACCATCAATATTGCCTTCTCTCGGTTTGCCCCCCGCCCAGCCCTCCCACTTCTGGAACCATTCAAAAGTGGAAGCTGGGCAGCTGTTCTAAGCTGTTTCTCCGCTCCTCCCCTGAAGGGTGGGGGGCAGGGCAGGAGGCAGTGCAGGGGTCACAGGTCACCAGCCTGGAGGTCAGGAGATGCGTGTTCTAGTTTCTAGTTTCGGTTGTTGTGTGACCTTGGATGAGTCATTGTGTGTACTTGGATTTCAGCTTCCCTGTTTTTAAAATAGGTTAATGGCCCCTGCTTTGCACGTCTCTTAAAATGGCCAAAGAAGATAAGATACTGAAGAGCACTTTGCTGGCTGCCAGGCGCGGCAGGTGCCGCCTCCTGACAGTCTCAGGTCGTGTTGGTCTCCTCCATGGAGCAGAGGGACTGTGGCCACAGCTCCGGCCATCCGGAACCACTGGCGACAGAAGCAAAGTGGCGTCGCTGTTGTGTGAGGCTGGGCTGCTGGTGGGGACCCGAAATGGGAGCTGTGTCTGTCCTTGCGTGGTCTCCGTTCTCCCCGCTGGACCTCTGGCCCACGGGTGACTCAAACAGGAAACCACCAGCCATCCCTTCAAAAAGCTTGGACTCCTCTCAAAGATGCGCTTACTTTTCATCACTCTGTGTTTATTTGGATGGTGGGAGAAGCGAGCTTCCGCCTTGATCGGGTCTCTGTGATCCAATCAATAAGATGGAGGAGATGGGACATGGTGAAGGCTGGGTTAGGATCCAGGTCATCTAAACACTGGTCCGTGGACCACAGCCAGCCGGTGACAAACTCAGGAGCTTGGCCTTGACTCCAGGTTGTGGCTGTACTTTTTGTTAACTTCTCCAGATGCACAACCAGTCTGGGGAACCACAGGAGTGGGTGGGACTGGCATCTGAAGGCATGCCCGTGAAGGGGCTGTGTTCCCTGCCCTCCTCCCCCTACCCATCAGGAGGCTGTGAAGTCCTATTCGCACTGGTATTGCAGTATGATTAGGTTCTTATTAGGGTCGTCTCTCTGTGGTTGTTCACCTTTTACCAGGTGACTGGCATCCTTAATGGTGCCTGTTGGGAACTGGGGAACTTCTGAAGTGTCTGCAAATAAGTAGAGGACAAAATGGATAGGAAAAGATTCTGGAAGTGCCTTAGGGTCATGGTCTGGAGGAGACTCGCATCCCACTGCCCTGACCCTTTTAGTTTTGTGGTAGGAAAAGTGGGTTATCATTTTGAGAGCATTTGAGAAAGTGGTGGGGGTGGGACAGCGCCCCCTGATGCCTGATCACTGCAGTAGCGCCTCCCGTGTCCAGGTCCTTCTGCTGCAGGGCTGGCCTCGCCGCCCCAGCTAAGAGGTGAGGGCCCTGCTCTTCTTACCTGGGGACTCTTCTTTAGAAATTCCCCCTCTTTAGTGTCTACCCCAGGTGCCCGTGGGAAACAGCACCTGTGTCAGGCCCCCTTCTCCTCAGCCTGGGCTCTGATGGGAATTCACAGGCTCAGCCCCAAATCTGGAGGAAACCCACTTCTCTCCCGGCTGCCGCCATGACCTGGTTTCCCAAAATGCAGGGCCCAGAAAATCACTTTCTCATCAGGCCAGAGACTACAGAGTTGCTGTGTTTTCTCTATCATTTCCTTCCCTCCTCCCCGCCCCCCCACTTCCTGTTTTTTCTTCCTCTTTCTCCACCCCCATCTCATCTCTCCAGCCGTGCCCCTGGTCTGAGAACAGGAACAGAGGCCAGGCGTTGATAGCCATGATTTCCTCTGGCTGCTCGGAGCCAGGGCCAGCCCGGCTTCTCTGGGGCGCATGAGCCCTGGCTGGAAACACACAGGAAGCCACGGCCTTTCGAGCATCCTCTCTGAAAGAGCAGTGGCCTTACAAGAACAACCCTTCATGTCCTTACACCATGAACAGCTTCCAAAGAGCTCTCTCCTGCCTTCAAGCTAACACACTGGAGAAACAAGACAATTCCTTAGTGTTTTGGCCTAATAGCTGTAGTCCAGTTTAGATGGACCAAACACAGAGATGAATGCACATCTGGTTCTGCACCGAACTTTCTCCAAGACTCAGCAGATCGTTCTAGTATTCTCAAGCTCGGTTCCCTAACCCTCTGGGACAGTGGAGTGCGTGGTACCTCCAGAGGAATTTTGGAGGCCAAAGTAGGGAGATATATCTAGAAGATTCACATGGTGTGCCTTGTAGATATAAATATTATTTGCTTAATAAATGTGAGATCCCTTCTTTGATTTTGGTTTTCTGTCCAGAGGAGTGGCTGTTCAAATGTACAGTGGTCAGAAAAATCACATGATAAATGATACCGTGTTTTCCTGAAACATGGAGAGACAGAGACAGAGACAGAGACCAGGAGAGACGAGGAGGGCCAGCAGCTGGGTGCGTGCGCGTCCCTCACTAAAACCAAAGCCCGCCTCCCGCTGTGATCAGGGATTCCGTTATTCCACGGCAGTATTTTTCTCATGGAAAACCATCCCAACCACATGCCTGAGAGGGGCTGTTTTACTAATTTAGCTCCCAGGGGTAAAACTACAAAAACAGCAATCTGGAAAAAGTGCCACCTCCTCCCTTTTTGAAAATCCATTTTAAAACAAACAAACAAACAAAAAAAGACGTCCATTCAGGGTCAACGACCACTTGTTTAAGTCAGCTTGACAGTGTGACTGCTTTTTAAAAAATTCCAGGGGCCGAAGAGTCAGAGACATGTTCTGATCTGGAGCCTCCCCATCCCGTGTTGCTGAACCCCCGAACCGGGCTGTTTTCCCCTCTGAGCTTCGGCTTCCCCGACGACAAAACGGAAGCTGTAGACAGGAGTGGGACAGCAGTTTCGTCCAGCCCCGGGAACCTGTGATTCTGGGACTCTCGCTGCTCTCCTTAAAAGAATGTGTTCTGATGAGAGGGGAAGAGGAAGTGGCCTCTTGTAGTAACAAGGCTTGCATTCCCTTTTAGCGGATTATCACTCACTAAGGACAGAGAAACCGCAGGACTCCTGAGGGCCACAGCCCTGATTTGGGGAGCCAGACTTGTCTCGGCCAAACAGCTGCTCTTCTGGTCTGTTCCACCAGCCTGGATTGGTGAATCTGTGTCACAGGAGACATCTCCAGGTAAGAAACAACTGTCTTGGCTCATAGCAGACAGCTGGAGCATGACCAGCGTTTTTGGTGCAGAGATTGTGATGTGTATGCTTGCAGGGTATCTGGAAGGATTCAGGAAGCCATTCCATCAGATTTGTCCTCTTTGATTGGAAGCCGTGTTTCCTAACACCACGTGCACGCAAAAGGAGAAACACAAGGGCGTGATTAATAATTAATGTACGTTTCAAAGAAGCTGTGATTTTGAAGTGGTTAAAACATCCCTGGGTTCTCTCACTGCCTTCTGAGTGGGAGCCATCGCTGCCTTAAGTCTTTTGAGTGTTTAGGCAGGAAATGAGTCGCTTGGAACTGCATGCCGGGGGAGAGCAGAATAGAGTGGCACTTGTAGGTGGCTCTCTCCCTGCAGAATCCGTGTGGGAGTTCCTCTCTGCCCATCCTGGCCATCCAGACTGGGACCAGCAGGGAGAGAAGCAGCCAGCCTGGGATGGAATTTAGGTCTCCTGCCAGAGGTCTGGTTGGCATCTCACTTGCCATAAACATTCTTAGAGGTAAACTCAGCTTGTAAAGTTGTCATCCAAGGGCGCCACGGGCCCCAGCCCCAGCCCCTTGTCCTCTCCCCTCACCGCCAGCATGTGGTTATCTCCCTCCTCTCTCAGCTCCGCCCAATCAGTCCTGGACATTTTTCTCCTTATCCGGAAGGAGAGGGCCACATCCACTTGAACTTCTTCATTGGACTTGGACCTGGCATCCCTCCCAGATGATGAAGGATCTGCTCAGGATTCAGCATCCTGAGCTGTGTTGTCTTAGCGCATCTCCTTCTCGCTGGGGCAGGGCACCCACACATCCAAGGTCAGGACCCAGGAGGAGATGGCAATAAGCCGAGAGGACCACATACCCACTACTCTTTTAGCAGCTGCTGCCGTCACCTCCTGCTGTCCTTTCCTGAAGCTCTTCTTTTTCATCAAGCCATCTTGAGTTTCCTTAAAAACTAAAATCAGAAGCATTTCAGAAGGCTGAGCCCAGGACAGAGGCAAGACCAGTTGATTCCTATGGTGTTTTCCAATTCTGAGTTCTTGTGATTGTTTTACCCCAGATTTGTTTCTTATACCAGATTCTCATTCTTGGGGGAGGGGAGCAGGTTTCTCTTTTGCTCCTTTCCTTTCTTCCCCTTACGGTTTCTTTCCCCGGAGTGGTCCCTGACTGAGTGTCATTCAGAGGAAAGAGAAGAGCTTTTGAAATGAGACAGACCTGACTTCACATCTCAGTTCTGCTATTTATTGGTTGAGTGATTTTGCCTAGATTGTGTTCAATTCCTGAGCCTCTGCTTCCCCCTCTGTGAGACGGGCCTGTCTCTCTTGTGTTGCAGGCTTGTGCGGAGGCTCAAAGGAGACCCTAATGCAGTAGTGTACTTTCTTGCTTATAGTAAACGTCAGAAAATGCCAGCTTCTTTCCCTGTCCAACCTGATCAGAGGTATTTAAATAGAGCTTTGAGCCCCCACTGGGTTGCATTTGAACCTGTGCCTAAAATCTAGGGACGAGCCTCATCTCCACACAGCCTGAGTTCCACCCAGTTAAAGAAGGGAGGGGCTATTTCCAGCTGCTTCAGATTTCAGAGTCCCTATGCAGTAGCAGCCTCCCCTCCCTCCTGTGGCCAGATTGCCCTCTGCAGCTCGGCCATTGGAAGGTTTGCTCTGTTACCTCCAACTTCGGGGCTCACTCCCTCCTAGCCCCTTGAGTGCCTCCTTTGTCTCCTGAGATACCAGCTGAAAACTAGCTCACCCTTCAGACCAGCATACTTCCAAGACCCAGAGGCAGGCGCTGACCACTGGGGTCAACTGATGTGGGGGCCCGAGACAGTTCAGTTTCAAGCCCGTGTTCATCCAGGGCTGCGTCCCTGGCTTGCTTCCTTGGCTCTGAACTCCTGTGGGGCATTCGTGTTTCCAGCCACCCGTTCATCCCCCAGATATTTATGGAGCACGCGCTACACGGCAGGGGCATTCTAGGTGTTAGGGCTCCAGGACAAGACGAAATAAAATAGGACTCCTGTTCTGGAGCTTGCATTCGGCTGGAGTCAGGGGCGTGTCAGCAAGTCCAAGAACATACTTGGTATCAGGCAGTACGAAGTGTTCTGATCACTGCAATCTAGGTGGAGGGAGGGGAGCAAAACTAAAAAAAATTAAAAATTAAATTAAAAAAATTTAAAAAGAAGACAAATGAACTTATATATAAAACAGAAACAGACTTACAGACATAGAATTCAGACTTGTGGTTGCCAGGGCGGAGGGAGGTGGGAAGGGATAAACTGGGAGTTTGAGACTTGCAGATACTGACAGGTATATATAAAATGGATAAACAAGTTCATACTGTACAGCACAGGGAAATATATTTAATACTTGTAGTAGCTCATGGTGAAAACTAATATAAAAATGAATATATATATATATATATATATATATATATATATATATTCATGTGTGACTGAAGAGCTGTGCACCAGAAATTGACAAAACATTGCAAACTGACTATAACTCAATAAAAAAATACTATATGAAATATCAAAAAAAATTTTTTTTCCAGCATAAATAAATAAATAAAGCCAGAAGGATAGGAAGGCGGGGAACAGGCATCGCTATGTTAGGCAGGAGGCCGGGGAGGCCTCCCTGATAAGGTGTCATTGGAGCAGGACCCAGACAGAGTGAGGGAGCGAGGCTAGAAGGGAAGCTGGACCAGAGGCTCTGAGGTGGGGATGTGCTTGGGGCTTAAGGACCAGCAGGTGGCCAACAGGATTGGAGCAGAAGGAACGAGGGACAGGGGAGGGAGGTGAGGACAGAGAGGAGGGCAGGTGGTGCAGGTCTCAGAAGGCCCTGTGAAGACTTGGGTTTTCCTGTTCTGAGTGGCTTTTCCAGAAATTCCTCTACCACTCCTCCTTTTCCCCAGAGCACCTCAAACGACTCATCCCTGAAACATCCCTAAGTAGAAGTAAAGAAGGATGCTCTTGGCCAGAAGAGTACTAGACCTTCATTCAAAACCCTGTATTGGGCGCTAGGTACCGAGACTCTGGAGATGAATGAGCTTTGGCCCCGTGCTCTGAGCCCACGGCATGGCCCTGGTCCAAGGCTGCCTAGAGAACATGCATCCACAAATTAGGTCCAAGTGAGCAGTTGTCCTAATTTGGTCATTGTGAAACCAACTTGCTAGAGTGTGAATTTTCCACTGGAACCTCCCACAAGTCATTTGCACCAATTGTCTCAGGGTTCATTCACCTAGATGATTGCCAAGTCTCGCCTTCAGAGAGGAGGGAGGATCCTGCCATTCAGCAAACTTGTGAGGACCTGTTCTGTGTCAGCACCAGTGCCAGACACAGGGGGTAGCGATGCCGAGATCCAGTGCCTGCCCTCAGGTTGTTTCCGGTTTTCCTGGGAGACCTGCTAGTGACTAGGCAGCACACCACTTCTCAGTATTATGATTAGAGTGGGTGTTAGGGAGCCAAGAGGAGGGACGCCTGACCCCAGGGGAGGGACAGAGCTGGGGAAGCTTCCTGGACACGCTGTCTCCACTCAGTCCTAGAGATGAGGAGTCCGCCAGGTGAGTGGGAAACTTCAGGGACGGTTCCATGTGTCCAGGCACAGAAGCACAAGCTGTCATTCCCTGCAGCCATGGGGGTGCGCTGAGCTGCGTCTGAGAGCGTGAAAGACTTGTTCAGATAGACAAGCTGCAAGTATTATCCAGGGACCTTGGAGGTCAAGCCGAGAGGGTTGAGTCCACCCTGAACACAGCTCAGAGCTGGTCACAGTGCTGTCAGCAAAGATGGATGGCCTGGCAAGACCGTAGTTTTACAAAGCAAAGGGTCTAATTTTATTTGACCCCCTGCTCTCTAAAGTGCTTATTTGACATCCACTCCTTGTAACATTATAAGATCACAGTTTCCTCCGCTGTAAAGTAGGTCCATACCGATCACCTGAGTGATATGGCAGTGAGGGTAGGCGATACCTGGCCTTTCCACCACCAGTGCCCTGGGGAACGGGAAATGCTGACAACGTCTCACGTGCAGTCTTGGTACCAGATTGCTGGTGAGTGGTTAGAACAACAAGCCTTGTTTCTAGTGGGAGAGAGTGGCCAGTGGTAGCCCATGCTCTTCCAGTAGAAATGATGGATTTAGATCTTGATCTGTTTTTTTCTAGTCAGAAAACAAATCGTTAACTGTATTTCTTAACCCTCTCTCTGCTGAAGACAAAAATAAGAGTGTTCCCTTTAGAAATGTACACAGATGTTAAACAGATAAGAACTAAGCCCTTACCAGGCAACAGACGCTGTGCTGGGCCTGGGAGCATCAAGGCGTATCAAGCGTGGTCAACCCCTCAAGGGGTTCATAACCTTGTGACAAAGACAGAGAAACCATCCGTCATGGAGCAGATGGTGGGTTAGAGCCCCGGCATGTGAACAAGGGGATGTGGGTGCAGAGAGGGAGGCTGCTTTCTGCCCAAGCGAGTCAGGGAAGGCTTCCAAAGTGGGGCATATGAGTTGGGCATTGAAGGATGAGTAAAAGTTGGGAATCTGGGAGAGAGTCTGGAACAGCACTCTCATAAATGAAGGCCAACACTCAATTCTCGGGGTTGGTGGTGGGGAGGAAATAGCCAGAGTGCTCGTCATCACACACAGATAATGCCTCAACTCTGCTTTTTAAAAATCTATTAGTCGCCACCTTCTCATCTTCCCACCTCGTTCCCAGCAGTGACTAAAAAGAATCAAACTGACTAATATGAGTTCATTTCTTCTGTGACCCCATGGAGGTGTGAGTGAGCAGAACAGGATGATGGGGATCAAGAAAAGAAGCAGGAGGAGGAGGAGGAATCCAGTTCCATCATCCAGAAACACAGATTTAACAGCATAGCTGGCATAGCTGTCTGATGTCAAAATTCAACTGTACAAAGAACTGGGTCTGTTCCTTTGCAGTAAAAACTACAAGAGATTTTTAAACTATATCTGTCCTTCTGTCTTTCTCTCGGGGGAAAAAATATGTATCTGTCTGTATGTGTCTGTGTGGTTGTGTGTATACACACCCTCATATATAGAAGTATATAGTGTAAGTGCATATATATGTATATGCACATATATACTATATAGAATTTATTCTACTGTAGCACAGAGCCTAGTGCCGATGACCTCCAGTCACACGTGTGGAAGATGGATGCATGGGTTAGCCTTGACCTTGCTGACCCGCACGTGTCCCAGGACGTGCCAAGCTCTGTGCACACCGAGGTGCTGGATGCTTATAGCACACCAGGAGGGCGTCTCAACGCCAGCTCCAGAACAGGAAGCCGAGCTCAGGGAATGAAGTGTCCTGACCAAGGCCCACAGCTGTCAGGCGGTCAGGATTCAAACACTCCTCTAAGTGCCCCTCTTCGGCCATACGCGCTCTGTGTCCCCCTGTCTATGAACAGTGAAGCTTCTGGTAAACCCAGGAGGTGCTTCTACAACTAAGTGTCAGCCTTGGAAGGGGCCGCACCCAGCACTTCCAGACGCAGGACTGGGCGGAGCAGGGGCATCCCGTCGTGGAGTCGGGCGTGCACGTGTCCCCAAATCCTCTGCAGATCCCTCTGGTGCCAGCAGACACACTACACATTGCCCTGAAGGCAGGTGTCTGCTCGCGTGCTTCCAGCGACGGGGTGCTCACTACCTGATAAGACAGCTGATTCTATTTCCAGGTGTCGGGCACCCTTCCTGGAAAGCAGGAAGGAACCCAGGGGTCAGGCCAGACTGCAAAAATGGCAGAGAGAGGAGCTCTGCCGGACTGCTCATGCTGGACGCAGGCTTGGAGATGTTCCCTCTGAGGACCTCCGCGGGGCCACCCGTTCCCCACAGGACGCCTTCCCCGCACGTCAGCTCTTTCTCGCCTGACTCTGCTGCTAGCCAGGGAAGAAGGGCCGTGGCCGTCTACCGATTTCCTTCTGTTGTTATAACGTAGCATACAAGGAGCCGGAAATGTGGTGACATTCGCAAAAGCCTGTGTCCCTAGTTTTAGGGAAGGCCACGGAACAAATGGCATGCGTCGGAGTGGACTTTGGGTGAGATTCGTTTTCACGTGGTCGCTGTGAGAGGCTGTGTGACGCTGTGGTTAGTGGTGCAGACTGAAGCCGGATGCCGGGGCTGGGATCCACCTGTGGGGAGCTCAGGTTGGCTGGACCTTTCTCCTCCACCTTCCTCATCTCCAGAGTGAGGAGAGCCAGCAGTCCTGCCTCACAGGGCTGCTCTGATCACGACACAAGTTCATGCACAGCAGGGCGCAGAGTGGGGCTGGCACGTGGTAAGGGCTCAGCAAGCGTTCTTCGCTGTTTTTCCTTTGATCTAAAGCCTCACTTGACTGTTCTATTCAAAGTCAGTTTCTGGGATGTGCTGTGGGTCCAGGCGTTTGAAGGCTGTTTACTAGACCTCTCCTGTGTGCAGAACTAGTCAAGGTGATGGGGTCTCAAAGCTGGATCGGCAACATGGCAGACGCAGTCAGACATCACTAGTGTGGGACTCCGGTGCCGTTAGAACAAGCCAGGCCTTTTAGGAGACCGGAGGCTGGAGAGTTCCCTGAACCAATGGCTTCTCGGAGGCACTGGGGGGTCTGGAGTGGAGGGGGTGGCAAGGAGGAGATGGAGGCAGGAGCGGGGGTGCGCAGACAGTGGGTTGAGAGAGGATGGAGGAGTGAACTAAGGATGACTTAGGGAGAGGGTTGCCGTGCTGAATGGGAGACTAGGAGGAGAGCTGAAGGGGGTGGGATGTCTTGGGGGTGATTTTTGGTGTCTCTGTGGGCGGTAAGCTCTGCCTTACCCTTTTCTGTGTGGAATGCCTGCGGGTGCCAGGTGGAGATCCTCCACTTTGCCTGGCTCTGGTGTCCGCGAGGAAGAGGGCTCGGGTTGGGCCAGCGGAGGGCCCCCACAGCGCAGCTCAGAGCCGCCCTGCCGCTCCAGGCAGAGCGAGCACAGGCCCCTCTGTGTGCGTCCCGGGAGCCCTGGTCGGGCCTCCTCCTTGAAGGGCCTGACAAAGACTGGCTTGTTCTGCCCTGACATCAGACCTCGCCCTCAGGATTTCTCTGTTCTTCTGGAGCAAGATCTCACACAGTGAGAATAGCGTGAAAGGGAAGGGAGGAATCCAGTGAGGACTGTCTCGGACGTCACCATGCCAACCTGCGGCCCCGGCGCAGGGTAGGAAGGGGGCGCCTGCCATGTGCGCCCCGAGCATCTTCTGGGTCACGCCCCAGGAGGGACAGCCCTGAGTTGCTAACATTCTGGGCAGAGCCCAATGGGAGCTGCCGGTGTTGGTTCCGAGAGATGCCTGGTCTGTAACGGACAAGACATTAGTGAGTCACGTTAATTAATTGCTGCATACAATGGGTTGATTGTTTTCTGGTTTTTGTTTTTTGCTTTTTTGTCGCAAGTAAGCAAATGTTGCATTTAACACCTGGGTTTTCTATTTTAACAAAGATTTACAGAGAGCGTTTTTTGCCTTGGAAATTTCATGGAAGCTAACAGTTTCGAGGGATCTGTGAGGTCATCCGGTCTAGCTTCTGTCTGATCCTTTTTTCAGATGAGTAAACCAAGGCTGGGAGAATGGAAAGAGTAAAGACATTGTAATCATGCAGCCCCAGCCTTCGGGATTCTGATCCTGTATGACAGGCACTCAGCACAAAGCCTGGTCCACACTGGGGGCTTACGAAATGCTCTCCCTGCTTCCTTTTTGAGCCTTGGTTTGTGCCAGCTGACACCCATAAATGAACTCACTCCCAAGACAAAATGAATGTGAAACCCATACAATGGGAAGTCCTGATTTCATTTCTCTTAAATCCATCAATTCTAAAAACAACCATTTACTTGTGAGCTACGGGATGAAAAGTGGATTTGACACTGGAACACATCCTTAGTCTAGCACATTGGTTCTCAACCTCACGGCCAAGGCCATAGGCTGGTAAGTGAGAGGTGAGCCTCCACTGTCTCTGCAGTGTGTTTCCCACACTCCACTCTCCACGCCACCGAATGACCTGAGATTAATCTGTTTAGCTGGGTTCTCAGCTGGTGGGAACTGCCAGGCAGCCCCAGCCCTAGTGCTTGAATAACAATTTGCTATCTTCAAGTGGAATTTAGAAACAGCCTAAACAGCACTTGATCTGTCCATGAGGACCGGGTGCCCTAGTGCAGATGCAGGGCACAGCTTTCAAATTTAGTCACTTGCGGCCACAGATACCAGCCTGGGAACGCCAGCTGCAGGGTGAAGTTTAAACCAGGACAGTGCATGGTTGAGTCATCCGGAGCAGGGCTGGACTTCCACATAAATCTGGAGATAAACTTGGTGAGTTTGTTTGTTTGCTTTAATTGTGGTCTTGCTGGATCAGTCCAAACAGGGAAGTTCCACGGTGACTGTGCCGCCTTCTCTGTGTATTCGGGTTTCCGGCAGGAGCGTCCTCTCTGAAAGCAACACTGAACTTCCGGACGCCCATCTGTCTGTAAATGTACAGGGTTGGGGGTACAGATTGCTGATGGAGGGTCTCCCACTCTCTTAATTTGCCTTTCCAAAGTATTTCCCAGATCACAAATATAATTTTAAGTGGATCATCACCAAAATGAGCTGTCTAAATTCATTTCGATGAGCTTGGAGAGGATTTCAACCTTTTCTTTCTTTCTTTTACTCTTTACATTTTGCAACTCGAGTCAAGTTGATTCAGCCACAAGACAGATGTTTTTCTCGGTGGAAAACGTGATTCAAGGAATTAGCAAAAGGGGCTGGGGAGAATAATGACTAAGCCAAATGAATCTATTAATTTTTCTCTCCTTAATGTCAGGGCTCCATTTCTGGCAAAGTGGTCAAGACCAGTGCTTTTGAACTGACCTTGAACAGGAATGAAGTGCGTTACTGTGTTAAGTAAGCTTTGGCTACTGCAGCTGTGAATTTGCACCCTTTTGATTACTAAGAGGAACAACGTTTAGAATATATTCAGGGCGTTGAAATTGATCCCTCTGCTTTGTTCTTTTTACAAACTTCTGCTTTTATACTAAGTAGCTGCGCTGACCGGCATTTTTACCGTGAGATGATCACGCCTCTTAGAGGAGAAAGTACGTAACTGCAAGCTGGTACATTTGCCCGAAGAAACACTGTGTTTTAGCAGAAGTGCATCACTTCAGTAACTCGTAAAGCCAAACAGCTCATCTCCTTTGGAGGGTTATTATGGGATGGGCTTTAAATGAGATCATTCGTGGACGGCACTTGAAACGGCACTGTGTGCGGGGTTGACACCCCATCAGCAGCTGCTACTTCCCTGATCGTCTGAGAATGAGGATTCGGGAAGCAGGGGACGGAGCGAAGTCATTTTTGGAGTCTTTCAGATTTCAGCTTCAGGGCCCTCCGGGTCGGCTACGATACATATTAGGAAAGATGACCCAAGAGTCTTGGGCCAGGCCTCCCCGGGGACAGGACTCTCCCTGCCGCCCACCTGCCCCGAGGCGAGACGAGGCGACACCACTTCAGAAAACGCACGTTCTCGCCGTGCAGGAGTTTTGATTTAAAAGCGCAGCATCCGCACGATGCGATTCCACCCCGCCTTGGGGAGGAGATGCTGTTCCGTGGCCCCGCCTGTCCCTGACATTGGTCTTCTCCCAGCTCTGCCCCTGGACGTGAGATGGCGCCACAGGCCTCCCTGTGCGAAAGCGAGTCTCTGGCCGTCTCCTCCTAGGAGCAGGAGGAGACGCCTTGTTCAGAAGTTAATTTGTGCGTCACTGAGGCCCGAGTTTGCTTTTCTGATGACTCAGGTTTTCTTTCTTTCAATTGCGCAGCATAGCATGAGGTCCCGTGAGTCTGTTTCTTTACGTGCCTGAGGCCGGTTGCATCTCTTTCAAACTAGGTGTGAACGTGGGGGAACAATTTTCCTTCCCTCTCTCCTCCTTTCTTCCTTCCTTTCATTCCTCCTTCCCTCTCTGGAGTTTCTCCTCTCCCGCTCACCCTTCCCCCTTCCCTCCCTATTTCCCTCTCTCTGAGTTTATGGCTGGCACTCTGACGAGAGGTCCCTGGGCCCAGATTTTGGCATCCACACCATCTCTTGTCCACTCACTTTGTCATTTATTCAGAAACGTGTATTTCCTGAGCAAACTGTTTTGGATTCACACGTAAGTCAGTCCCAGTCCCCATGCTGGGGTGTTCACTTTCCAGGGGAGAGGCAGACCCAGGTAAGCAGGGTGACAGGAGTGTAGAGAGGTGCTGGGGGAGGGCTCGGGGGGCTGCCAGGAGAGGTGCGGAGGGCTGGGGATCCCCCCAGCACTGGGCAGGCTGCACCTCGGGCCCCAGGCTGGTGGGGGAGGTAAGTCTGCCTGACAGGAACTACCTTCATGGCAGGTTTAAAAGTTACCTAGGAAAACTGGGCCAGTCACTTCATCCTAACCAGAAGACTGGGATCTGTCAACAGATCTCAAGGTCACTGAAGATCACAGACTGCAAGCTCTATCAGCTCCACCAACCACACTGAGTGTGACCTCAGCAGTGAGGGCACTCCGCAGACACGTATGCATGTCATGTTTTTGACAGAAATATATACAGGATATGCAGGGTGTATATACTGAGGCCGTAGGAAGGAAGAGGTCAGTTCTAACTTGGGAGCTAGTGGCAGGGGAGGGAGGGCTGTAGGGTGTGGGTGGAGATGGAGATCAGCTGAATCGAATCCAGTGTGACGTGACATGTGGGTGGACAGATCAGCTGGCAGGGCCAATAGCATTTTATCAACTGAGCAGCATCTTCAGTTGTACTGGTGATTTCTAGAAACGTTGAAAAGAATTTGTTACTTATTCCAACCCACGGTTGCCATTTCCTGGGCAAAGTAAGTAGATTTGCAAAGCCTTGAGAATTAACAGCATCATTTCATCATCTCTTGGAATTTTTTTGAAAGCCAGTGGGCATAGCTTTGGTGTTAGCAAATCATCCCCGACTTCTAGTGCCTTCATCTTCCAGTTTTACTATTACTGCCTTTGTAATATAAGTACTGTGGGGCCCTCTTTACCAAGCATGTGAACATTAGTTAGCATGTCTGTGCATTTCGTGATGTTCGATGCCTCAAAAATGCACAAGGGCTTGAGGACAATTTCTCGTTAGTGGTTTAAATGGTCTGCCTGATTTCTGACTTACTGCTTTTTCACAGAGGTAAACTCTATAAGCATTTCCTGATTGCAGCTGTGGCCAGTTTTGAAATAGTGTGGTGCATGCGAAAGTGCTGGGAACCTGTCACCACCGTCCTTCCCAAATAGCTTGAACTCCAAAGGGCTTCAGGGACCACGACCAGGGATGCTCTCCGGGAGTGCACGCAGTTCTGTTTCCTAAGCATTCGGCATTAGGTGGGCTGAATACATTTTGGGAAACTGTTGAACATTCCCATGGCATGAAACCTCAGGATGCTGAAATGGGGAGGCATTTCCCAGGTCATCTAGCCGGTCCTGGCGGGTGGCGAAGGCCAGGAGGGGGCCCAGAGCAGGGGAATGGCCTTCTCCCAAGCTGTGTAGCAAATACGGGGCTGAAATGAGATTAGGACAAGAGCTGTGCCTCCCTGGGCACTCAGTGGCCTTGCAGAGAACTTGCAGTCACTGGGAGCTTCTGTGTCCTTCAAGCCCAGGATCACACAGTAACTGTCTGACCCAACCAAGGCACCAAGTGGCATTTCTGCCCTGCAGTGTCCCTGGTCCTGCTTTGTGGATTCAAAGTCCCCAGCTGATTCTCCCAACCTTCTCTCCCTCTGCTTCCCCCAAAACACAGTTTCTGCTTTCTAAGTTCATGGTGTTCCTCTTAAGAACCATGCTCACTGACTATGCACCCCCCCATCCCCTAGAATGACAACTTCTTCCCTATTCTTATACAGACAAGAGTGGTGTCAGACCAAGAGGACAGATGGCCTGAGAGCCTCTCCTCCTGTGAATCTGGAGGAAGAAACGTATGTTTTGTTGGAAGGGAAGTCCCAAGGCATCTTGGGAATTGTGTTCATGAAGGAATAGCTTCATTCTTTCCACCTGTGTGAATGGAGTTCCTGCTGTGCGCCAGGGCTGCGACTAGCAGTTGGGGGTGTATCCATCAATGACGATGGAGAAGAAAAAGAAATATAAAGACAGAGACTGGGGAGTGGGGCGAAGTATGATTTTGGAGAGGGTGGTTAGGTTGGGCTCCATTGAAAAGTAAACCCTGAACAGAGGCCTAAAGAAAAACCAGGCAGATATATTGGGGACAACATTCTAAGCAGAAGGTCCAGCAAAGGTCCTGTGGCAGAAACACAGGTGATAAGTTCAAGAATGAAAAAGGGCAGAGGCCAGAGCCAGTGGGTAGCCCAACGGAGGAAGGGGAGGAGGGGGAGATGAACTGCCTTGGGTGACGTGACCCAGGGCCTTGCTGACTGTGCTAAGAATCTTGTATTTTACTCTAAGTGAAACAGAAGCCATTGAAGAGACTGAATCAGAGGAATGACATGTTGAAACTTTCAAAACCTCATGAGAGCTGCTGGAGGGGTCACCAACTGAGCAGCTGGAAGGGGGCAAGAGCAGAGCTGGGAGATCTGTTCAGGAAGTGAGTTCGATACTCACTTCGCAAGAGTTGGCGATGGCTTGTGCGTTGGGTCTACGGCTTTGATGGCGGAGGCTGTGAGAAATGAGCAAATTCAAGCTATATCTTAAAGAGGGGAGCTGATAGGACTTTTTAGCTTAGACATAGGATGTGAGGAAAAAGAGAAGCCAAGGATGCCACTGACATTTTTAGACTGAGTGTCTGGAAACATGGGTTTTGCCATTTATTGAGAGAAGAAAGACTGGAGAAGGGGCAGATGTCTAGGGGAGAAAGCAACACTTTAATTTTGGATGTGTTAAGTTCGAGGCATCTGTTGGAAGTCAGGCAGTCAATGGGATAAACGAGTCTGGAGTTCAAGCGAGAGGGTCAGGGTGACAGTTATACACGTGGAAGCCGTCAGCATCCGTCCTCTGAGATGGTATTTAAAGCCCTCACAGGGGTTAACAGTTGTGTCGGAAAGAGGAACTCTTCTTCCTGGCCGGGGGACAGAACTAACACCAGAAGTCGGAACAATAAAAATAACAATGGTAATAGTGATTACGGGATTTATGTGTCCCACTGCTTACAAGTGTTGTGTTACTATTTCTAAAACCTTGCAGAGGTTGAAATCATTTTGGTTTTACTCACGTTAAAACTCAGACTCTGTGAGGTTAAGTAAATGTTGTTTAGTGCATTGATTAAGACCACCCAGCTAATAAATGGCTGAGCTCGGATTCAAACCCAAGAGTGGTCTGTCTTTTATCCCTGCGAAGGACAACTTAGCGGAGAATTTCTGCCAGCTAACCCCACCCAACCTTCAGTGGAGCCTGTCCTGAAGGCGGGGCATTTCAGATGCGGGGTGAAATAGTGGGTGTCAAGGCTGCCCTCGCCAACACAGAACGCACACTGTAAAGCAAGGGAGAGGAGTTTGGAAAAGAGTTAGAGAGACATCAGGAGGTCACACATCTGCTCTAAACACTGGCTGTAGTTTAAGCCGAAACCTACCGATAGGTGCTTGTTGATTTCCTTTCCTAGTCCCAGAGGCCAGACGACGATGTCCACCCTGCTGGAGGCAGGTGGAGAAGGGGAGTACAGGTGTTTATTCCACAGGGCTCCCTGCCCCGTGTGTCATGTCCTTTGGTCCTTGCCACACTCAAATGGGAGCTGTGGACTCCACCTAGGAAAGTAAGATCTGAGGGGTGACATTGACCTGCAACTAATAGATGTTACAGATGAGATGGGAAGTAGGCTTTCCAGACCCCAAAGCTCATGCCAGTGGCTCTGCATTCCTTAGAAAAGGAAAGGGGAGAAGGGAGCGGATGCTGAGAGCGTCCCGCGTTATCATCCGCCTGTCCCCGCCTGCAGTTCCGCGGGTGGCCAGCAGAGGGCGCCGCGTCCCCGACTTTCCCAGCCCGCGGCCCGAAGCCATGTTGCATGAGCAAACGTCTGCAGCCGCCTCCTTGAGATCGAAATGTCTCCTTGGCAGGAAATCCGCGAGGAGCACTGCGGGGTTGTGCAAACAGCCTCACAATGTCCGCTTGTGTGTGTGCACTCGGCTTCGTCCGCGTCGCCTACAATGCTCTGGTTTTTTTTTTTTTTTTTTTTTTTTTTTTTGGATAATGGGCCTCTGTGGACCCATAGGCCTTGTCATGCAAAGGGAGTGACCTGTGTTTGTCGTAAGTGGGCTGTTGTATGATTAATAGGCACGCGAACGAGCCCGCAGCAGCCGTTCAGCACCAGCTTCACCTCTGCGCCGAGCCGGTGTGGTCTGAGTCGCTTTCTTTCCTGGCTCCAAAGCAGCCGTGCTGAATTTATTGCTGAAAGGGAAATGACTTGTTTGCTTTGTGGTTGCAATTCTTTATATGCAAGACAGGAGGTGCAGAAAACGAGCTTGTAACCGGAGGCTGCATACCAGATTCCACACCGGGTGATTTACCTGCATTATCTTATTTACCCAATGACGACCCTGCCAAGGAAATATGGTTTGCATTCTACAGAGGAGGAAAATTCAAATTCAGAAGAGCAAAGACTTGCCCAAGGTCTCCAGCCCGTGCTGTTTCCTTTTCCCTTTCGGTGTGGTCTGTGGTCCATGCACTTGGAAATACCTCCCTCATTCTGCCTGGCTGTCCATACACTGAAATTGGAGATTTTAAAATAAATGAGGGGTTTCCATTCCTGGGCGTCACTGTGTGTATTGGACCTCCTGGAATTATGTCAAAAATATGTGGGTCTGTGCAAGGGTGCGTTTTTCTAAGAAAGCTGGTCTTCATTCGATTCTCAGAGCCATCTATTAGGATCATGAAACAATAGAGTCAGGCACCCCAAAATATCTCTACTTTGTTTATTTTCCCCGACCTCTTCCTCCTCTCAGTGACTCTTCCTGTCTTCAGCTTGTTTGCAGTTGACAGTCTTACTGTCATTGCTCCGCAGTGACTGCTGATCGAAACTTCCATTCCATTTCAGTGGACAGAAATGAGGAGGCTGTGGGCTGGACCTGTGCTTGGAACTTGAGTGGGGAGGAGTGGGCACTGGCTGCAATGGGTAACATCCTGAAAATGAAGAAGACATAGCCCTTAAAGGAATTCATGGCAAAGAAGGGGAGATTGTCAATTCAGCCTGGGGGTCAGGGAAGAGGTTTCTGGGAAGAAATGCTATTTGGGTTTTTTCTCTCTCTTTTTTTCTTTTTTTTTTAAATTGAAGTGCAGTCAGTTACAATGTGTCAATTTCTGGTGTACAGCACAATGTCCCAGTCATGCGTTATACACATATATTCATTTTCATATTCTTTCTCATTAAAAATCATTACAAGATATTGAATATAGTTCCCTGTGTTATACAGAAGAAACTCTTTTTAAATCTATTTTTATATAGAGAGGCTAACATTTGCAAATCTCAAACTCCCAAATTTATCCCTTCTCACTCTCTTTCATCAGCAACCATAAGACTGTTTACTATGTCTGTAAATCTGTTTCTCTTATGTAAATGAGTTCATTAGTGTCCTCTTTTTTTCTTTTTTTTTAGATTCCACATATGAGTGATATATAATATTTTTCTTTTCCTTTCTGGCTTACTTCACTTAGAATGATGATCTTTAGGTCCAATCCATGTTGCTGCAAATGGCATTATTTTATTCTTTTTTATGGCTGAGTAGTATTCCACTATATAAATATACCACAACTTCTTTATCCAGTCATCTGTTGGTGGAAATTTAGTTTGCTTCCATGTCTTGGCTACTGTAAACAGTGCTGCTATGAACACTGGGGTGCATGTATCTTTTCAAATTAGAGTTCCCTCTAGATATATGCCCAGGAGTGGGATTGCTTGATCATACCAGATATTCAGATCAATGGAACAGAATAGAGAGCCCAGAAATAAACCCACACACCTATGGTCAATTAATCTTCAACAAAGGAGGCAAGAATATACAATGGAGAAAAGACAGTCTCTTCTTTTGGTGGTGTTGGGAAAACTGGACAGCAGCGTGTAAATCAGTGAAGTCAGAACACTCCCTCACACCATACACAAAAATAAACTCAAAATGGCTTAAAGACTTAAACGTAAGATAAACCTCCTAGAAGAAAACAGAGGCAAAACATTCTCCGACATACATCTTAGCAGTGTTCTCCTAGGGCAGTCTACCCAGGCAAGAGAAATAAAAACAAAAATTAACAAATGGGACTTAATTAAACTCATAAGCTTTTGCACAGCAAAGGAAACCATAAGCAAAACAAAATAACAACCTATGGAATGGAAGAGAATATTTGCAAATGATGCAACTGGCAAAGGTTTAATTACCAGAATATATAAACAGTTCATACAACTTAATAACGAAACAAAACAGAAAAAACAAACAAACAACCCAATTCAAAAATGGGCAGAAGACCTAAACAAGCAGTTCTCCAATGAGGACATTTAAATGGCCAATAGGCACATTAAAAAATGCTCAGTACTGCTAATTATCAGAGAAATGCGAATCAAAACTACAGTGAGGTATCACCTCACACCAGTCAGACTTGCCGTCATTCAAAAATCCACAAATGACAAATACTAGAGAAGCTGTGGAGGAAAGGGAACCCTCCTACACTGCTGGTGGGAATGTAGTTTGGTGCAGCCATCATGGAGGACAGTATGGAGGGTCCTCAAAAAACTAAAAATGGACTTACCCTGTGATCCAGGAAATGCTATTTGATTTGGGCCTTGAGAGACAGACAGGACATCCAAAGGCAGAGGCAAGGGGGAGGGCACAGCAGCAGGAACAAAAAAGAAAAAAGAAAAAAGAAAAAAACCGAGAAACAAGTCCAGAGCTGTTGGCCCTGTCCGTGTTCTGCTGCGACCCAAGTACAGAGCGTTCAGAGGAGCTGAAACTTGAAAGAGAGCTTCGGGTCAGGTTTTACTGTTCTGAATACCATGTAAAAAATTGCACCCATTTTAAGTTGACAGCCAACGTGGGAAGCATTTACACTAAAACAAGCCTTCCTTCTACCCAGCTGACTCCACATCCCACTGGGAGACAGCTCCCTCCACAAGGGCCCCGCCTCCTGGCCCTTAGCAAACCCCCACCTCACCCACCTTCCCTGTCCCCGCTTACAGTGATGGTCATCACCGCTTGCTTGGGAGGTCAAGGCGGGGTTTTTATTTTAAAACAGTACTTCAGTTTGCAATGACGCGCACTTTGAAACTGGAGACAAAAGCAGAGCCACTCCTGCCTCTGAAATTTCAGGGGAGGTTTCTCGGCCCTTTTGATGCTTGAGATGTAATGGACCATGCCGGCCTCCCTCGGCTTCAAATTCTTCAAGATTTCAGTGTGTGAAATGGCTTATGTGGGTCTTTTCGGTACTTCTGTAATTTTTTGATATCCAACCCCCTCCCAAATAAATCTGGTCTGGGAAGTAGTACCTCTCGTGCTTTGACACGTCCATCCCAAAGCCTCCTTTGATACCCTTCGTGCACAGGTGGGTCCCGATTTAAGAAAACCCAGCATCCGAAAAAAACAGACTTTTACAAATCAAGTCAGTCCCTGGCACTGGGGCGGGTGAGATTCTCCGGGGGACTTTCACTTCTCAGAAGGACTCCTTACACCGGCACGGTGCCTCCCTGTGCCTTGACCTGCGAGGTCTCTATCTCATCACCTGACAGCGACCCAGGGAGGCAGAGGAACCACAAGACCAGTGTGTGAATGCAGCTGCTGGGGGAGTGAAAGCCAGGCCGAGTCGGGGCAAAGCCTTCTTCTTTCCTCCTCTTCTTCTTGTTTTATTTTAGGCTAATGAAAAAGGTTTGATTCACCAGCATTTATTCTACACGTGACATTTCCTATAACGTGCCCGGAGTCTGGTGCATGACCCGAGGTGCTCGGGGTATCTGGTGTTGGATTAGGGGGACGCGACAGAGATCGAAAGACAGTGACCAGAGGCGATGAAGAGAGATTTCGGCCAGGAGAAAGTCTTAGAGAAGAGGTGGGGCCGAGGAAGGGGTGGAAAGTCCTGGATAAAGTTTGGTGAGAGAGTGGATTTAAGGGGTGCAGTAGATGGAGAAAGCTCAGGTGACACTCAGGTTTGGGGCTCATAATTTAATGATGCCTTTGAACAAGGAAGGAGGAGGACACTGGGGGAGTGAAGAACTTAAGGATATTAAGATACTCCCAAAATTGCTCTGCTGGCAGGAAATACCCTTAGATTTATGGACCTGGAGTTGCAGAGAGAGCCATTTGGGGGCTAGAGGTTGAGAAGTTATCCGTGTATGGATGAAAACCAGAGTCCAGAGGGTCTCACCTGGCAAGGCGAGAAAAGTTGTGAAGAAAGACCACTGGAGCCTGATATTTAAAGGTTAGAAATGGAGGAAGCGGAGATGAGGGGGCAGCCAGGAGGTCCTCCAGCATCTCAGGCAGAGGGCTCGACCCACAGTCCACACAGCAATGCTCCTCTGCAGCCCTGCGCGCGGAAGAAGATGGTCTGGCTCTTGTTGGTTTCGTTACCCAAGAAGCGATTCTGGAAAAAGGAGATTTGTGGTGTGAGAGAACTGACAGTCTGTTCCATCTAAATCACTGACTGCCTGAACTCAGCCCAAAGTTCCGTGGCTTCTCGGAGTTCCCATGTTCTTGATTTCACAAGTGGAAGGGGACAAATTCACTAATGACTTCTCCACGGCGGGCCAGTCCAGAACTCAGCCCCAGGCACATTATTTTATATTCACCAGTACTGGAAATTGGCGGGAGGTAGAGGACATGGACTTTGGTTCCCTAAAAATGAATCTAATTTTGCCCTCATTTCTTGGAGACTTTTTGCTGCTGTCATATTGATGTTTATGGGGAAATTAGCAATGATGAGGTAATAGTCTATTTTGGAAAACTGAACTCGGATACTGAAAGGATGATTTGAAACCTGCACTTAATTGTTCGGCTCCATAACGGTCTCTCGGTTTTGGGGTGGGTTTTTTTTTTTTTTTTTGAGAATTCCCATGGATTGCCTTCCAACTCGACTCTAGCAGCTTGTATTCCACCGGGAATGCCAAGCCCTTTTGAGGGACACCGTGGTATTAATGATGGATGAGAATTCAAGGCATTTTCCCATTTGAGTGCCATTACTTGTAATGTTAAAACGTTTTGAAAACACATTTTAGCCATTAACTCATTTTTATTGTCAGATGAAAGTGCTTAATAGACTCACTCTACTTTAGTTTTCCTCCTTTATCTGGGAATGAAATCATCTGTTGGGTTCTTGGCAGCACCGTCGACAGTGGGACAGACAACCTGACGACTTCACTGCAGAAGTGGCAGCTGGGGAAGGGAATTCCAGCCCCGCCGGCTCATCTGACATCGCTAACCTGGTTTAGCAAATTCAGGCTCCTGGAATTTATAGGCTGAGCTACTTCATTCCACTGGTGCACCCCCCCCCAAAAAAAACAGGTGCTTCTATCATTTAAGAAATGTACCTTTGCCTTAGTTGAGAAGTATTTTTTTTAAAGCCACCGATTTTGTATCTGGTATATAATAGGTTGATGGTTAACTGATTTTGCTTATCATTCAAAACCATCACGGAGTGTTGTGTGTCATGGGCTTCCGTGCTTACCAGGGGAAAATGTCTCTGAGCGTGAATACCAGATGGATCAGGGTTGCATATACGCTCTCCTCCTGGACAGCTCCCTGGATGGTACAGCCAGAGGGGTCGCTTGCTCTGGGGGGCTGGTGTGGGGAGCCTGCAAGTCTCTTCTAGAAGTCGCTGGCTGCTGTCATGATTTCTCCAACTGGGAACCTTGTGGATCAGACTGAACGGTAGTTTGTTCTAATAGCCTTCCTAAAATCGCATCCGGTCACCAGAAACATTCCTAAAGCCAGACTTCTTTTCCCCATACTGCTGGGGAAATCTCAGAGCCCTGTTGCAGTGAGGAGGTCAGACGTATGGTTAGACTAAGTAAGGCGTGTCACAAGATGCAGCTAGGGACACTGGGGACACCCAGTGTCACTGAGTGCTGGGGCTCAGCCCCCTAGGCGGGGCGAATAACTGCCCAGGTTAGCAACTCCTAGACTTTAGAATTTCTTAAGCCAGTAAAATTTCAAAATAAACTCTGGGGATTTTGGATGTGGTTATCACTATGATTTTGTAAAAATAAATAAAAACCACTGTGGCATAAAGAGGCATGCATAACTTGAGCTTCTTGCCAGGCTCACCCAAGGCCTTGACTTCTCAGTTTGCCTTGGATAGATCGATGCTTCGGAACCACCGGACAGAGCAATGTTCAGGATTTCTTTGCCAGTGCTAACTGTGTCCCAGGCCCCGTGCTGAGGGCTGGGAGTACAACGAGGTGGAAAAACAGCCCTGCCCAAGAAGACCTTATATGCAGAGATGAGGGGAAAGTGTGTAATTACGGTCCACACTGATAGACCCCGGGATGCGGTGAACACAGCTCGTTGGGTGAGCAGAGGGAAGCGGCGCTCACCCAAGGGATCGGGTTTCATTTTATTCCAAGTGGTATCAGAGAGGAGGGAAGACTTGGGGAGTTCCGTCTGAAGTCCCTGCTTCCCAAACTCCTATTTGACAGGGAATTCTGGGGAGGGAGCTGCGCTTAGAAGTCAGGTGCAATTGGATTCCTGACCCAGCTCTGCCACTTGCAGGCTTGAGAAACTTTTTAAATCTCCAAGATTATTTCTTTATCTCTCCAATTGCGATAACAACACTTCCTACCTCATATGCTGACTGTGGAAATTAAAATAGGCTAAGACTTGGAAAGCCCTCATCACCATGGCCTGCAGATCATTAAACAATGTTAGCTGTCATTATAGTTGTAAACAGAAGGAGTGGCAGGGGCAGGGACCCTGGGGCAGTAAAGAGGAGACTGCTTTAGAGAAGTGCAGGGTATGGCTAAAGTGTGGGGCCAGGGGCACGAGAGACAGAGAGACCCAAGGAGATGGGCAGAGGCCAGAGGCTAGGTTTTCTGGACCCAGTGCCCACATTGGGATCTGTTATATCCTGTGGGCCCTGTGGAGCCACAGAAGCATATTAAGCAAGGAAGTAATATGATGAGACTTGTGTTTAGAAAGCCAGGCATGAATGGGAGGGAGATGAGACTGGAGTCCAGAGGGGTGGTCTGGAGGCTCTTTGCAGGATGCAGGCAAGCTCTGCTGAGGGTCTGAATTAGGATCAGCAAGGCAGGGAAGGAAGGAAGTGGACACGATGTCATGGGCCACCAGTGGGGGTGTCCTTGTTAAGTAGCTGTTCAGCATGTTCTGGTGAGACCCTGCCAACAAGGAGCAGAGACTGTCCTGTGACAGCAGTAACGCTGCACCTTCCATTTTTATGTTTAAAAAAAAGAATCCGATGTCCCATTTACTTTTCCTGTTAGTGGACAGAGCAAGATATTGAGAGCCAGGACACCTCCCTTCTGGTCCCTAAGGTACTGTGGGTCCTTGGAAAGCGCATTTTTTTCCCTTTTTTTTTTTTTTTGTAAAATAAGAGCTTTAAAAAGATGCCCCCAGTTCTAAGGGAGAATGTGTTCTCATGATATTTAGTCTGGAGGACTTTGGAAAAGACACCTACTCTACCTGACCCGCAAGATCTGATCCATAAAATGGGTCCAATATCACCTTCCTCACCTTTGACCCACGTTTTTGTTGAGGATAAATGAGCCTAGCACATCTCTGACAAAGATGCGATATTGTATAAATATGTGTCATTGTTGTCTTTATAACTGGTCTGGGGCGTATGTGCTCTCTTGTTGCAGAAGAATATTAGTCTCCATCAGGACTTTGTAATCCTCGAAATATTGCATTATAGGTAAAAAAAAAAATCTAAGTCTTTGATTTCTTAACATCTTGGTACCAGGGATTCAAAAACTTACGGATTCTGGAAGAGTTTGGCTCATTCAAAGTGCTAACCTACACCATCTCTTCTGGTAGGGGCAGTGAGTATTTGTCATCTTTAACCTTAAGAAGACTATTAGCCAATAAAATCATGTAGAGCTGCTGTTCTGTTTTTCTCACTGTCTATTTATTAGTGATTAAAGATGGTGTTGGCTTAGGAATTCTCCTTTTCAGTAGTTATAGATGCAAAAGAAATCTTTTAAGTGCTTGTTCTCTAATCGTGAGAATTAGGCCCTGAAATCCTGGTGTTCCCGGGCAAAGGTCAGCATTCACAGTGCCTGCACCCTGAGTCCTTTGCTATGTTTCACTTATCATAAATACATACATTTCCTCCCCAGTGATGACCACATTTTTTTAAAAACCATCCCTGCTTGATTTTATTTGATTTTACACTGTGGGAATACAGGTAATCCTGTTATTTAAGCTTTTTTCTTCCAAATAAAAACAGTTCTAAACAGAGGAAAAATATGTGTGTGTGTGTGTGTGCGCACGCGCACGTGTGCCTGTGCGTGGGCACAGGCTTTGATTTTCTTCTTTTTTGGAACTGAAATGTTAGCCGAAAACAATTTCTTTTTTTTTCTAGAGAATCATCGTTTTCGACTGAGCAGCCTTAGAGCCAACTCTCTTGGAAGTGGTTCTGAGCTCACAGCCAAGAAAGTAGTCATAGAAAATACCATGAATGCATCCCTAATTGTCACCCCTGGGAGAGGAGAGCATCCCGTGGCGGGGGCATGCAAGCAGTCTTAAAATGTTATTAGCACTCTTGCAGTGACTAGAGAAACGCCCCACATTCTAGACAGTTTGGGAAAAAATGTGAAAGGAAGGACCTGCTTCAAAGCTATAGTTTTGTAAATGAACCTTGAGGAATAAGCCTCGGTTTTGGGAAGACTTAAGGGGTCACCCAGCTTGCGTCTGCTGAGCCCTTCTCACTCCCGACCCCCCAGCTGGAGGCCTCCTCTTGGCCGGTCCAGATTCCCCCAGTCCTTCTTGCCTGGGTAGCAGCTCACGTCCTACATGAAGCTAACTTTTCCGGAGACTCCACCCGCCTGGTCTTGTCTGTTTTCTGAATTCCTAAAGAAATCTGTCTTTCCCTGTGCATGACAGAGCAGTACTAGCACAGAGCAGGCACTTGGGAATCTAACCGAAACTACAGACTCGCTCCCCAGAAAAAGGAACGTGTATATACAATACTATACTATTCTGTCTGCACTTTCTGCAGACCACGGACTCGCGAAGTCCCCAAACAGGGACCTCGTAGAGGTCTGGAACCCCAGGTCTCCTCCTCTGCAGAAGAGAGGATGGACTTTGGGTTCCCAGACTCTCAAGCTCAAATGTGACTCGACTTTTTATTCTCTTGTCGTCTTCGGAAAGATCCGTCTGAGCCTCTTTTTCTTCCAGTAAATGGAGATAATTACAGCTACCTGAAGGGCTGCTGTAAGGTTTGTGTGAACTTAAGTGTGTGAAAGCCAGGCACGCAGTGGGCACTCAGTAAAAGGTGAATGTTCTCGTCCCTCTCATCTATAATCATCATCGACGTAGTCATCATCACTCAGAGTGGCACTTAATGTATATCAAGTATGTGCCACTACTTCCACATTCAGTTCACATTTTAGAGCACTTACCACTCGTCAGAAGCCTGTTCGGTGCTTCCAGGTTGATTACATTCTTAAGTTAAACCTGTGTTGTCTCCCTGCACAGAATGTGTATCTCCTGAGCTACGGCCGTGGCTTCTGTCATTGCGTACCCCACCCCCACGTGGTATTCAGGGTGTCACCCAGTGATTGACTCATTCTCTCAGGGCACTTATTAAAGATGGTGCTTTTATGAGAAAACCAAAGAGGGAAGAAAAAAACTTCCCACCAATCTGTTATCAGATTCTCTTTTCTTGGAAGAGGAGTTTGATTGTTCCTTTTGTTTAGGTAGATGACTGTCACCACAAGAGTCAGTGTTGAGGAAGGTAAACCAGGTCTCCTGGGACCAGAGCAGACCATGATCTCAAACCCCTCTGTTTTTATTTTTTATTTTTTTTATTTTGGAGGAAGGTAATTAGGTTTGTTTGTTTGTTTGTTTGTTTTAATGGAGGTACTGGGGATTGAACCCAGGACTTCGTGCATGCTACATACCCACCCTACCTCTGAACTACACCCTCCCTCCTCGAGCCTCTCTTGATTGCTGGAAAATCTATATGTTACCCCTTTGTCCTTTGACATTTCTTCCTTTTCCAATTACACATATTTCATGAGCCCTTTTGGCAGGACTTTCTTCGTTAGATATTTGTGTTTTCCTTAGATTTTATGCTATGTTCATGAAATGGGGTAAACATGGACACAATCATTTGGTTAAAATTTTCAGTTTTTGGTGATTTTTTTTGAGAATTTACTAAAAGAATGACCTCCCCAATGCTATTTTCAAAAGCATTTATTTATGCTTGAGATTTTTGTGTTGAAAAATGAGAATTAACTTACATAGAGTTATCTGAAGATCCCAGTATCTAATTACCACAAACTTACATAAATATTGTTCATTTGAAAATTTAGCTTTGCTTCATAGGGATTTATAGTTTTAAGCAGCTTCCATATTTAACTTTAATAAATTTAAATTTTCTAAGTCCTAAAAAATATATCTTTTTCCTAGGTATATTTTGAAGATAAAAATAAGAAAATGTGTTTATAATACAGCGTTTGACATGTAGGAGAGTTTCCTGTGGTGCTAACCATTAATACCTTTGAATATTTACCTGATTATGGCTTCATGTTAAAGCAGTTTGCATGAAGAATCATGGATCTTGGGAGACTGAAGTTGAAAGATAAAGAAAAGTGCCACTTATATGATTCTGAGGATGTTATAATTCTTTGATTCCCTGAATATCTTAAACCATAGAATGAGTTGTCATGCTGAATAATTATAGCTAATATTTGCGCAGCATTTTACAGTATTCTACACAGTGCTTTTATACTCATTTCAATAGTCCTTGGAGGAATCTCATGCAGAAGAGATGATTATATTATTGTTGTTGCAGGTGAGGAACACAGACTCATCGCTAAAATGACTTGCTCCAGAATAATGGGGGTCGGGCGAGACGGTGTTTCACATTTGTTTGGGTCTCATCACTCACCACTTACACCCTGTATCTTTTGAGAGCATCAGTAGGCCACGTTGTTATTTTGGCCTGCTCTCTGCTACAAATCCTCAAGACTGTGTTTCCATCTTTATCAGTAAGTCCCAGCCAACAAAGCCGTGGGAAAACAGGCCCAGCAAAGAGCTGAAGCCATCACGCCAAGGGCCCAGGTGCCCACGCTCCTTCACTTCGGTAGAGAAGGGGCAGCCTTGGAGAACCAGTCATGGAGGAAGACTGGTGACTTGAAGAGCAGAAGGCCACCCGGAGTGGCCAGATGAAGAGAAGGGCACCTTGCAATGCCAGTCTCGGGGAGACATCTCGGGAACGAGCCAGAGTGTATTTGCAGGGCCTGTCCCTTCCTGAGTCCTTACCTAACTGGCGCATCCTTCCCTCTCTCTTCATCTTGGAGACAAAATCTTACGCCCTTCCCTTGCTCGCCCCTACAAGACCTTCCCCTGGGGAGCGAGTTCAGATCCCTCAGCACTTATGTGCCCCCCTATAGCTGTGTCATGTCCTGGGGAGGCTTCACTTTAAGATGATCTCGGGAGATGTCAAGGGGAATTGTGTGTGTGTGTGTGTGTGAGACAATAAGCCTAAACTTTCTAATACAGACAACCCACTAGTTTAAAATAATAAACATGCTTTATAAATTATTGCTTGAGCTATTTTATGCCTGGAATCCTCTTATCATCTTCCTTTGTGATTGTATTTCTAGTATTTTAGTACTTTTGCATCTATAATTTTTGCTGTAATTCTTCAAATTGGTGCTCCTTCCTCTCAAATTGGAGACCTTTCATATCCTTTGAGCTTACAGAAGCAGCATCTTTAACTGTAGGAACTGGCAAGAATCATCGTTTTAAGGAACGCAGGTCTAGATCCTCCCAAGGGGCCCAGAGCACTTGCTGGATTGCCGTATTCTCTCTGATATAAGCCCCCGCCCCGTAGGAGAGAGCTGCAGGTAGCTGGCAAGTTCCCTGGGATTGACCCAGTAGCAGGTCACATTAGAAGTGTAGCCATGGAGTCACTG
The DNA here is from genome assembly GCF_048564905.1 of Vicugna pacos. Taxonomy (NCBI): domain Eukaryota; kingdom Metazoa; phylum Chordata; class Mammalia; order Artiodactyla; family Camelidae; genus Vicugna; species Vicugna pacos. Next base: position 50,601,648 of record NC_133001.1, read on the forward strand.
AAAAGAACGTGGAAACCAGAGTTCCCAGCTTCCCTAAATACAGCTCTGGACTCCCAACCAGGTTCCTCTTCCACCCACTGGCTGTGAAACCACTGCCGTGCTCACGGGAGCTCTGAGACTTGCTCATCTGCAGATACATGTCAGCCTACACTTAGCTGGAGGACATTCCTCTTTGTCTCAACTCTCTCTTAGCCATGATCACTTTTTCCTTTAAAAATAAAATAAAATAAAAGCTGTACTTCTGTAGGATAACCTGTGTGTACTTCTGTAGGATAATTTTCTGAACACCAAATCTTGAAAGGTATTTTTTTTTCTTTGCTTTGACTGTCAGAAGCTTAGATCCAAATCGATGTCATCTTCAGCAAATGTGAAAATCTTGTGGCCTGGATGTCACGTAATTCATGTAGTACTTGCCTCTCTGCCTTTATTTTAATATTCTACTTTTATTTTCCTGTTCCCCCCATTTTCATTATGTAAGCATTTGCTTTCTTTAATAGTGTATAATGGATTATCTGAAAGTTTTTTTTTTATTGAACAAGATAAAGTATTTTTTAAAAATCCTCATTAATTAACGAAGCCATCTCACTAGTAACGTGGCTTCCAGAAATGTATTTGGCATGCACGTAAGAGCTGTTTGAAAAGATTGGAGAGTCTCTGTCATGAGGAATATGGCTGGTGGTTGGCGGTGCAGTGAAACTTCCGTGGGTGGGGGGTCTTCCCAAGTGGAGCCCTAGATCCAATTAAAAACAAGCATGGCCTCTATCCAGTGACCACTTGTGTGATGCTAACCCACTTTACAGTCCTTAAACCAGAATATCCTCCTGTGAGTTCTTGTCCACCTTGGAGAGGAGCAGTAAGCTGTATATATGTATGTATGTATGTATGTATGTATGTATGTATTCATTTATTTGCCACGAAGGAGATGAACTATTTCTGTCCTTATTCGAGGAGCTTGTATTGAAATGCGTTTTCTAGGTTCCGTAAGACTGGGCTTGACCCCTAAGACTGCATAAGGCCCCGTAATCATTGTTGTTCCAGATAGTTCCTGTCTGGGATGTGAACCATCGGAATACACCTAGAATAGTTCCAGTGAATTGCCCTTGGTTGTTGTTAGAATCGTGTTTCAAAATATTTGACCACGTCAGCTAGCCAGCTTAAGTAACCTTTTGAACAGCAAGAACTCTGCAGCCAGCTAATATTTGGACGTCTTTCCACGTGTGTTTGTGTCAGTCTGTTACTAATTTTAAAGGCTTAATGTATTTCCCACCCAGGTACTCTGACAATAAAATCATACACAAGACAGACTTTTAGGAGGAAGCTAAATTCATTCAGCTCTCTTGTGACACGTTAATAGCACAAAACTAGGGAAATTAAGAATATTTAGCTTCCATTAAGGCATTTTATGTGAAAGTCAGGGCTGCTGCTGAACAGCAGAATCATCTTCCTGCAGGAAGCGCCTCCGGGTCTGAGTTGGAATTGTTTGTTAAATTGGAAACAGATTGTTTCCTGCAGACCCAGGAGGGTTTGTGATTGCTGCCCTGTGGCAGGGATGGACCATACCAGTTCCGAATTTTAACTTGTCAGAACCCATCACATACAGGGCTTCGCTCAAAAATATCTTAAAAGGAAACGTGCATAAAGGCAAAAGGGGAAGAAAAGAATGACAGAAAGAATAAGAAAGATTCTTTTGAAAGAGAGAAGCATGGTGTTTACCTCTTAGTGTGTGTGTATGTGTGTGTGTGTGTGTACATATATGTGCATGCATGTGCAAATACTCATATAATTCAAGATGGGTGAAGTCTGAGAAGTATCTATTCCATCCTCTTCCCAACTCATTTTTTCAGTATTTTTAAGGGATTTAGAGAAATGCCTTCTTAAGAGCACAGCACCCAGCATCAAATTGCAGCTCCATAAATATGTATGGAATGAATGAATGGTCAAGTGGCCTTCTGAAGATGCTTTAATGTCTAGAGCAGAGGGCAGTAGAAACTTTAATAATAACTACATTTTCCCTATTCTTTTGTTTTTTAGGTTGAGATGCAGATATGTAACAAATTTCTCTGTAGATTTGATTTACCCTTGCAAATGCTCCAGGCTAAAATTTCACTGAGAATAATTTTCTGGATGTTACACCTTTTCATTTTTACAGTTCACGAAGTACCTAATGTCATTACCATTGAAATGTCAAATTGCAGGAGCCTGGGGGTTACTCCTCTGAGAAACACAACCTCCTATATGGGCTAAGAGGGGTTCCTGTGTTTTCTAAACTCTTTTCCTCGGAAACTATAAGAAACTTACCTTTCTGGACAAATAGTTTAATAATGACGTCTCTGTTCTGCTTGGCTATTGACATGGTATGTTCCCACATCAATGGAACAGAAACAAACAAAGCTGAAATATTAACTGTAAGGATTCAGGGGATTCGTGAAGGGGAAAAGGAAACATTTTGTAGAATGTACCTAAACTCTGCCTCCTGTAACTAACATACCTGGTTCTTTGAGTAAAAAATAGTTGCTGAGTTATCACTCGTCACCCAGTATAAAGATGCTTTCTCTTGGGTCTTCAGATGTGGTTGTAGGGGTCCAGTGGTGTTTATGCAAGTTAGTCAGTTAAGTCCAGTCCTTTAAGAAGTCTGTTCTTTAAACTGCTAATGGTATTTGGTTTTGTGTTGCCTCTCCTAGGTTTGCTGGGATGGGAAACCTGCTCAAAGTCCTTACCCGGGAAATTGAAAACTACCCACATTTTTTCCTGGATTTTGAAAGTAAGTGCCCAAAATTAAAAGACTGAAATGATGAAAATAATAGCTTGTGGACAGGGGAGTTATAAAGACTGTGTGTGATACTTAAACCACATCTAAATGTCTTTCTGGGTCTTCAGAGATTAATTCCTTCCTTCCTTTTCATTTATATTTTTAAAGACCCCTAAAGAACATCTTTTTAACATGCCCATGATTTTCTTTGATTTTTGGAAGCAGTCAGTTATTGTAGCCCTAGCATAAATCATCATCATGTATTTTCTTAAGAGTTTTCATGAATTACAATGTCATATTCTAAAGGAAAATGGTATACATAGTAATTTGCACAGATTAACATAGAACAAATATCACTAGACATGAAAGAAAAAATGATAGATACCAGAAATGACACTTACAGAGTATTTATTCTTTAGTCATCTCTATCTGTTCTTTACGTATTATTTGATAATACAAAACTGTTTCAGGATTTTGAGATATACTGCTTTCATCTGAAAGGTTATGTTTCTTTTACCAAAAACTTTAAATATTTTTCCTAAGGTAGAATGGCCTATGAATCATGACTGAATAAGTAGAGAGATTCTCATCTTGTTATTTTTTTGATTGAATATATTTACAAATGAGTGATATACTCATATTCAATCAACTAAGCTCATGATTCTACATTGACTCTTGGGTTCTCCTCTTTTTGAATTTCAGTTCCAATACCAAGCACAGTTAAATGTACTATGTCCCAGTAGTCACAATCTGTTGCAAACTGTAATCTGCTTTAAACTTGAATATTTCAAGTATTTGATTTATATTAAAAATAAATTAGAACTTCTTTACATGTAGACTAAAACTTTTCACAGAGATTTTCTAAGTAAATGCTAGAAGACCCTTCCAAGATACAGCAGACCAAAAGGTGAAAGTTTGCTAGATGTATCATTTTTAGAATCTATGATATATCTAAAATACTTATGTGAAAAGGAAAGTGTCCCCAAAGCTCATGCATTCGGAAAAAAATTTTTACTCTAGATTATATTTAATGAAAGAGATCTCATTTCTGATTTAACTCATTTTGCTGTTTTTGTTCTTGTTGTTTGGCTGGGTTTGACTGGGTGTGGTTGGTTTTGGTTGAGCTTGGCTGGGTTTGGCTGGGTTTGGTTGGGCTCGGTTGGCCGTGGCTGGGTATGGTTGGGTTTGGTTGGGCTCCGTTGGGCTTGGCTGGGTTTGGTTGGGTTTGGCTAGGCCTGATTGGGTTTGGTAAGGATACAACTGGGAGTTCAAGAGCCAGAATTGATTTGATACTTCAAAAAGAATGGGCTTTTTTAACTGCTGTAACCTTTGCTACTCCTCTACAAAACACATATCTTTGTTGGTTTTGTTTTTAAAAGAAAGATTTATTAATAACTGTAAAGAATTATTATAAAATAAATTACCTATTATTCCAACATCCTAATTTTACTACTTGCCTTTTTAATTGGTCCTTTCCGTTTCTTAACATTTGCACTTCACACTGTTTCATTCAACATCCACAAAGACCAAAATGGTGGTCTTCACTCATCGCTTCGGCAACATATAAACACCTAGAAGAGTTACATGCCTTTTCTTTTTTAGAAACTCTGAATTCTCCACACACCTATGCGTGCTTCTTGCAATGCCTACCAGAATTCACTGGCCCCATTTGCCTACCCAGCTGTTCCTGAATTTTGGCTTTCCGTGCCTCTGTGAAGAATAGTGTTGAGTTCTTTGTCAAATCTAATTTTAAAGTCTTTTAAAGTGATAAAAATAAAATCTGTAAGGATTTAAAGCAGTAGTTTTCAACTGGTGTTCTCTGGAGCATCAGAGTTCGGAGGTGACATCTCAGGGGAACCCCTGCCCCCACACTGTAGCAGTGGGGCCTTTCTTTCCCTCTCTGAGAACCCGAGGATCTGATCTGCTCAGTCTTGTACTTTGGACATTTTCTTTATATCTTATATAAAGAAAGGTCACAGTGGCCAAAGAGAACATTTAAAAATCTTAAATTTTGATGATGGCTTATGGTACCAAAACTCCATTTGTAGCTATACTATAATTTCCTCAAGAGGGGGAAGTGTGGACTAGCTTCCCGTGTCTGGTGGTTCATTACTAGGATCACAACTGTAGTATTTAAGGAAAATATAAAACTATACATTTATAGAAATGTATAAAATCCTATTTATTTGCCCCTCAATCCCAAGGAAAAGATTAACATTATTTCACTGAGACTGAGAAGATAAATTACTGGACTAAAGTCACACAGGGAATGCTGGGGGACTCAGATGGGAACACAGATGTCTTTGGCTTTCCGCCTTTCTCTGCTTCACTTCCTTTAAGTCTTATCAAATGGCAGCTTCCAAGAAGTACGACTCTCTTCCTGATTAGAGAGAGAAGTCTTAATCATCTGCAAACTAGGACGTGTCATGAAAAACAATTTTTTTTTTAATTTGGTTTCTTAATCCTGCAAATGCTACGTCCTAAAGGTGGCTTTCAAGAAAGGATGATGGGCTGGAAGGGTGGGGAAGACCTGCTGTTGTTATGATTTTCCCTTTAGTCTGTAGATTTTTGCTCAGTACGGTAACAGTATGTCAAGTATGGTTCTGAGCATCCGTGTGAACCAGGTGGCATCCGGGAGACAGAGCTAAACAAGAGGAAGCTTTGCCCGGTGAAGCCCCAGGCTGGTGTGGAGGACGATGTAGGACACAGTTCAGGACAAAATAAAATAAGGGGCTTAAGAGAGGCATGGCGTGGCCCACTAGCAGAGGGAGAAAGCATGCATCTAATTTTAGGAAATAGATGAGTGTAGACGGAATTAGAGCCGTCTTCTTGCAAAGGCGGCATTTGAAATGGACTTTAAACAATGAGGTTTTTTTTTTCCTACAGACATAGAAGTTTTCCAAAGAGAATAATTGAAATCCCTGAGGGGAAACTGGAACAGGCCAGAGCTGAGCGGATGGGAATTCAGGTGTGCTTATGCTTAAGGGGAGGCTGAGTAGTTAGAGGATCCGGGGGAGAGGCTGCATGGAAGAGGAAGCGGGACATCTTATTGAACTGAATTTCCTGATGGCAGGGCCTGGGCCCCATTTGGTTTGGTGACAGCGCTCAGCCTGTACTGAGCGCGGAGCTCAGGGCACTGAATGAGCCCGAGTAACAGGTGCTGACCATGTGAAGGAACAGAATAGATCAGGCTAGATTAGCAGCAGGAGAGCACAGACATTCAAGAAGGAGAGAGGGTAAGTGGATTCAAATGCTCAAAGTGGTCCAGAAGGATAAGGCTTGAAAAGGGGATGACGAGTTGGGCAGCTAGCTGCCCAGCAGATTCAGGATTTCTTGCTATGAGTACAGAGGCTGGACTGCAAAGAGTTAAGGAGTGAGCAGTGGAGGGCGGGGGGAAGGCTGAGGAGCATGTAACAACAGCTTAAATGCATGTGGCACCTCTACTTGGAGTGTTGAATATTCTTTTTGAAGTCAGTGATGGAATATAATTGAACTGGGTCAAATAGATATAATTAAGCTGGGTCAGAATATAATAGAAAATTAGACACATCTGTCCTTAGGTTTTCCAGTTGTGTAGATCTGATTTAATTTGTTTGACCTTTGCAGTGAGTTCTGCAGTTTATGCTACGTTTCTACTCAGTCGCTTAAGCCATCTTTCTTTATTGTTGTTTTTTCCATCCCATGACTTCTTTTCTTTCCATGAACAGAAGTTTTAAATTTTGATGAAGTGTGATTTATCATTTTTTTCCCTTTTATAGTAAGTGCATGCTCTGCCTATTTTAAGAAATCCCAGCCTGTTCCACAGTCATAGAGAGATTCCATGCTTCCTCAGGAAAGCTTTGGAATTTTAAGCTTTACCTTTAGATCAATGATCAGTCCTGAGCTAATTTTTGTACGTGTTGTGAGAGAGATGTTGGGCTTATTTCGTCTTTCTTGTGATATGAAATTATTCCAGCACAAGTGGATTGCTTTAATGCCCTTATCATAAATCGGTTAACTATAGTATGTGTGGGCGTAGTTCTGAACCTTTCACATTTCACGAATTAATACCAAAACGTAACAACTCATAAGTCTTAAAGTCAGGAAGAGTAAGTCTTTCAACTTTGTTCTTTCTCAAAATGTTTTGACTATTCAAGCTTTATTTTTCTAAATAATTTTGTCTTTTATAATCAGCTCTTAATGTCTACCAAAAATTCTTGCTGAGATATTGATTATAATTACGTAAAATCTATAGCTCAGTTTGGAGAGAATTGGCATTGGGCCATATTGATTCTTCCCACCTATGAATGTGGTCCATCTTTCCATTTGTTTAGATATTCTTTAATTGCACTCAGCAGTGTTTTATAGTTTTTAGAGGTCCTGCATATTTTTTTGTTAAATATACCCTTAAGCATGTCATATTTTGACCAACCATAACAGCTTTCTTGTGCTTAGTGTTTGCAGTGGTACACGTTGCTCTATCCTATCTTCCTTTATCTTTATGGTGTGTTTCTTTCTCGTAAACAGCACATAGTTGGCCTGAGCTTTTTCATCCAAGCTGATAATATCTACCTTTTAACTGGCATGTTTAGTCCATCTATGTTTAATTATTGTAGATACATTTAATTAATGCTTGTCTTTGAGTGTACCTTGGTGTTGATCTCCATTTTTTATATCTGCTTTTTGTTTCTCTCTCAACTTTTTCCTGCCTTTTGAATAAATCAAATAATTTTTAGTATTCTCTTGTGCCTTTTCTGCTGATTTTTAAAATTATGCTTCTTGGTGCTTCCTTTAGAGATGACAATAGACATCTTTAACTATTGCCATCTGCCTTCAAAATGTATTCTTTACTTCATGAAGCATTTAAGAAACTTATCGCAGGACACTTCCAATCACTACCCTTCCACCCTTTGTGCCCTTGTTCTGTGTTTTGTTTCTATGTACGTACATATGCTATCAACTCCTCATTGCAGTATCTTTTTTCAACTTTAAACTCTCAATCGTCTTTTAGATGTGTGTGTTTGTATTTATAATCTTAATAGATCTTTTATATTTACTGACATAGTTTGTCTTTCCAGTGTTCTCCATTCCTTTTAACATATTAGCCTAAAGAACTTCCCTGCGGTAAGGATGTGGGTGGCACCTTAGGCTTTTGTTATGTGTGTCTCACTCAGTTTCTGGCAGAGACCTGAGCATGAAATATATAAGCTTAGGAACTTCGATCTCTTTATTGATGCTAATTCAGTAACTATCTGCAGAGCGTCTCCTGCATACTGGCATCAGGCAGGAATAGCAGAAGTAGAGGTGGGGTCTTGGTGGGGCAGGGAAGCATGGAGGGATGATATAGGGCACATAAATACAGGAACATCAGAAGAAGATGACCTCTTTTTCAAGGAGTAACTTGATTGGGAAGATCAGATGCAAACACTTTGAAGAGACAATAGTACAGGTAGCAGAGAAGAAGTCTGTAATATTAGAACAGAGAGCAAGTGTTAGGCTAGCCAAAAGAAGTACAAGTTCTAGGCTGGGCTGAAGACATGTGTCTTAGAACATAGCAACTGAAAAAAGAAAAAAGATTTTCTTATAAGAAAAACCCACCCTTATGGGCGTAATAGGAATGCCAAAAGTAATCGTGGCGATTGATGGGAAAGGAAGGGGGAGGTGTTAAGAGGGAAATTCTAAAGCCTTCAAACCATTGTCCTCTCAGAAAGGCTCTGAGTATTTTGACCTGTTAAGACCACAGTCTCCGACTCCTTAAAACAAAGAGGGGCTGCTATCAGATTAGGCAATCTGGGATTTCTTTATGGACCCAGGCTACTTCTTGCTGCTAGTGATCTCCTCTTTTATCTCTCCTTCTCTGGTACCCTCGCATCTGCTAGGGTAGTTCACAGAGGGCTAGATAATCTTGGGAGGAGAAAGGAAAAATAGGGGATGTTTTTGGTCACTTTACAAATGAAACAAAAAACAAACAAAAAGCAAAGGAACCAAGCAGACCTGGGAAGCAATTTGTTTACACCAATGCAAGGATCCATTCACCAAGATTCTTTAAACTGCTAGCACTTTTGCTTTTCAAGTGCTTTTCATCTGTCAACGTCCTCATTACAGACTGTAGACCCCGCAGGACCATAACAGGGAGGAGACAGTGCCCTTTACTAAGAATTAGTATGAGGCCCAGAGAGATTAATTGGCTTGCCTTGAGGTCTCATATTCAGTAAGTGATAAAACTGGTCATAGAACCTGCGTCTCCAAAACTGCATCCTTGGAGTCCCCCTTTCCCCCGTGACATCACAGGGGTCCCACTGCCCGTGAGTGAAATAAACGAGGCTCGAAGTATCTCGGCACTCCCTGCTCTTTGCCATTCCTCGTCTGATTGTTCCACTGGGAAAGGGGTCTGGCATAGGAGGACTAATGTTCCTGTACAAATAAATATGTCAGCCCAGTCACACTTACACTTTCCAATGGGCCTTTGCAATTTTATGTTGTTTCTGTAGGCAGAGAGTATTCTGTTATAAATCATTATCACTTTACATCCCCAATTGTTAATAGTAGATAGTTATTTATGTTTCTCAGTTTATCCTGAAGGGGAGGGGGTTAGAGAAGTGAGGAAGTGGGTGGGGGAAAAAGAAAGCTATGGGTTTAATTTATGGCTTTGGCGAGTCCTTCCTGCTGGAGCTTTTCTCCAGTGTTTGTACGGCGGCCAGTGGGATGCGGAGACAGGGATATTGATGAAATGCCAGGGCTTCCTTCAAAGCCAAAGACATCTCCAAATAAATTGTGTCTTCTACTCACATTATCTTCAGTTAATTTGTTTGATTCTCTGTCGGGCTTTTCCACATGGTCCTGAATAGGTTGTTATGGGAAGGTAGGTGTGTTCCTGGTGCTTGTGAAGATGGAGTGTGTCCTTGGCTGATTTACACAGATAAGGATGCTTTGATTTGACAGCCCTGGGGTCTGTTCATCAGAGATGTTCCTTCCTAACAAACAAAGCCCGCGGCCACCTTCCTCCCCATCCCCGCAGTGGAATGCCAAGCATTCGGCTTTCAGTAAATATCCTAGTCCTCCACCGGGAAACCTCCGCCTGACCTCGGTGCTCCAAAATGCTGACAGTTTGTATCCACCGTCACCAGCAAATTGAGCCAAAGGAGGATAAACAGACCCCCTGTAAACCAAATGAATACTGTTTAACTCTCTTAATTGATAAGATGGTATTTTTCCATTAAAAATTCTAAGCACTTGGAATTCAGCAAGTTCTTGACAATAAATATATGTGCTCAAGGTCACGGTGCACATGATACATTTTCATACTTTCCACAATAGCAAGTCCAGAATAGGGGTTTAAATCATCACCCGGGGAAAGGCCTGGATAGGCTTGCTCAGGCCTCTGGGAAGTGTTGGTTTCTGAAATTGCCTGTGTAAATCACAGGGGGGTTTAACATTGTGAGACAGGAGCAGCCCACCTTTCTGTAACCACTCTCCTCAATTTCGATGAAATAACTGGTGATGATTAGAAATTTAGAATGTGAATCTTAGAAGAAACCTCACCAATGAATTCACGGGCTGCAACTGGAAATAAAGACCCATCTCCATCATTAATATTATCAGCGTGCCTTTCTGTGTGTGTGTGTGTGTGTGTGTACCTTTGACGAAATGTCTTTGTGTTAAAAATAGGAAAATAAAACCCGTAATTCAGAGTTCGTGTCCTCTCAGCAAATGCTCCAGGAGGGTGCTGATAGGTTAACTATAGTCACCTTCTCAATCACTAATTCTTCAAGGTCTTTTTGCAAGATGTCTCTTCTTGACATCTGAAGACACAGTACATTTCAAGCCTTGGTGGCCAGCTGAGTCTGAATTTGGAGAACGCCAAAAGTGTAGACCCCAAAGTCTCTCAAGGGACTGTTCCCAGAAAGCAAAATCATAACAGCCTTAGAATTGGGACAGCAAACATCAAATGCAGTTTCTCACTCATCAAGTATTCTAGCAGCGTGCTAACCACACCGAGGGGACACGGAGGGCGTAGATAAATGATGGACAATTTAAAAACACAAGCGCTAATGGAAGTGCGAATAGCCAATCTGGCTGCAGGTAGACGTGTGTTATCTTCATGGTAACGGTGAGACATGTAACTGTATAAAAGCCATTCGGGGAGAAGAGACAGGGGAGCGGACCTAGAAGTAATAGGATCTTCCAACACCCACGGTCTCCGCCACCTGGTCAGTTTCCTCGTTTATTGAGTCGTGACTCGTAAGTGTCTCCGATTGGTAAGGGATACGGGAGCCCTGAGGACAAGAACACAGACCCTGTCTGCAGAGATCTCAGAATTCAAAGACAAGCAGAAAAACCACCACAGAACAACATGAGAAGTATATTTAAAATATTTGTTTCAACTGTGTAGCACATTTTTCTACTGGCATCTACTACGTGCCAGCCTAGGTCCTAGAGATTTAATGGCACATGAAACAGATGAGTCAGTGGACCAGATTCTCATTAATTAGCCCTAACTGTCTGATGATTTAGCTGGGGGATCAAAGTGGGATGAATCATGAACTTAGGGATATGAGCCAATACCAGCGTCCCTTGGGGTTACACAGTCCTTTTCCCATTTGAAAAAAGGCTCAGACAGGCCAGAGATTCTCTTGGTTGCCACGCTCCGCCTTGGAAGTTGATGCTGCTCGTGTGTTGAGTCCTCTGGGAGTCTGACACTGCCTGGCCCAGAAGGCAGGGCCTGTGCTGCCGGCACCAGGGCGTAATTATTAGCTGGAAGGAAAGATGACTTCAGTTCCATGACAGAGGAAGGAGGAAAACACAAGGGTGGGCAATAAGCCTAACAAATTATGGAAGAAAATGAGCCAACACATTTCTAAGTCCGAATGAAAGAAGGAAAGCTGGCTTGGATTTCTCCCACCGCCCCCAACCCCGCCCCTGCCAAATGGGGCCACATGAGAAACATTTCCAGTAGGACACTAGGATATCTGCCAAAAGAAACATTTTCCCAGGGACGGAGGGTGGGGACTGAGGGTCCTGTGTCGCAGATCACGCTGGCTGGCAGGAGAGAGTTACTGCAGGACAGAAGGGACTCGTGCTGCCACCTCTGAGAGAGAAGTGATCTCACCCTCCGCGTTACTCATCCAGCCCTTTGTGGTCACACGGACGTCGGGGTGGATTTACATTCAAGAGTGTCACTTTGCCCAGGATGGGGAGAGAAACTTGCCTGTCTGTGGCCAGCACCACCTTTAGGCCACCCCACCGGAAACTGTCTTACATTTGACGCACTTAAGAAAGGCCTCTATTTTCAAAGACTGAGTTTGAATTCTTTTTCCTTTTGTGTTTAAGTAATCGTCAAAATAATCTTTTGTGTGTTTTTTTTCAGCACGCTTCTTCTAGACCGCTTAGCTTTTTTTTTTAACATTTTTTATTGATTTATAATCATTTTACAATGTTGTATCAAATTCCAGGGTAGAGCACAATTTTTCAGTTATACATGAACATACATATATTCATTGTCACATTTTTTTCTCCGTGAGTTACCACAAGATCTTGTATATATTTCCCTGTGCTGTACAGTATAATCTTGTTTATCTGTTCTACAATTTTGAAATCCCAGTCTAGGACCTCTTAGCTTTAATTCTGTTTGGTGGAAAACTTACCCAACTGATGACTTGCTAAGCTGGAGCCTCGAGACAGCCAAGATGAGGAGGCTTGTTTTCTGATCTCCAAGTGCCTTCTTCTTTGCATACCGCTCTGTAATTACACTCAAATGGACTTATCCCTCAGAATCTCGGTCACACAATCTGTTTTTCTCTTCCTTCTCCTCAAATATGTCTCTCTCTAGGAAACTGTCCTCATGTTCAGTCTGAGAGTTTTTGATACATTTGTCCAAAGCGGAAAGGATTTGAGTCAAGAGTGTTTGATTTTTTTTAATTTGCTTTCTAGGATCTTTGCATGTTTGTCACAGGGCCTCTTGCCTGACTTTCTTCTTCCTTGGAAGTTGCCAGTGTTACCCTAAAATTCTGTTCCATGGAAATCCTTTCCTCAGTTGCAGGCTTCCTGGCGTGTGGGTTTTAGGTGTATGTGTAAGATGCCATCTTGCTTTGAGAAAAGTCAGGGACAGCGGGAAAAGATGACATATAAAGTATATTGTGACTCACATTGTACCTGAGAAAACTTACCAAGTTTGGGGGAAACAGGGGCAGGGTAGCAGAGGATAAAGGAGGAACACTTTTTTCTTTTTCTCCTTCTGCTTCTCAGGCTAGATTTCTGTTCTCACCTGGCGGGTCTCTTTCCTCGTCCAGGCCCAGCCGTGCTCTCCCCAGCTGCCTGGCCTTCCCCACGCTCCTCCTGGCTGCGCTCCCTTCCGCCCTCCCGCCGGCCAGCTCTCAAGTCCCAGCCCTGACATAAAGCAGTTTCCACTTCTCCGAGACCACACTCATCTTTCCCTTCTCCCACCCCGGTGCACATGTACATTAGTCCCTCCTCAGCCACTCGTTGAAATCCATCTCATTCCCAAAAGAAACAGTCTGCAGAGTTTCTGAATAATCTCTGAGGGCCTATGATTTCTTTTCTTCTAAAGAGAATGAGCACACACTGATGAATTTTACCCTTCATTTCCCAAGCACCTCTACCAATTTCTTAGGTCTTAGTGGGACCTGGAAAGTGAAACGGTCTGAAAATCTCCAGGGGCATCACTTCTCAAGGGTCTGGCCTTGCATTAGGGTAGGTCCAGCAGATGGCGGCTGAAGCAGGAGCACCTGCAACCAGCCCGACCTCTGCTCTGATATTCAGCCTTTCTGAAGACCCAGTCGGCATGGCCGATGTCTCGCTTAGATGTCACCTGTTTGGTGAATGCTGTATTGTCCAGTCCCCACCAAGATGAGTCAAAACTGGGGTTTGATCTGGGGAGTGTTACACCAGGTGTAACTCCATCCTGCCGCTTGGTAATGAGGTCTGCTGAGAGAATTCAGCGCCTTAGGACTTGGGTTTTTGAAAACAGATTTTTAAGAGATGGCATCTCTCGCCTTTCTCTAGTGCCTTTGTTTTAGATGGAGATTAATTTTCTTACTACAGGCAGGAAACCTATTTATTTGATAGGTATTGTGAGATAAACAAAACCCAATCTTTACCACCTTTCAACTTGCACCCACCAGCGCCCACAAAATACTCCTGCAGACAAGAACACACATTGGCTCCAGATACAGAATCAAGTAGAATGTGCTGAGGAGCAATGGGGATGTCTCTGTGGCTGTTAGAATGTTCTTCATTATTTAAGCTTGAATGTGTTACTTATTTTTTGTAGATAGCATTTATGGTTCAGACCAAGGATGCACAGTACAGATGTCCTTAAAATGAACTCTTTGTACTTCTTGAGCTCTCGTTCAAAGAGAAATCCCAAAGCTTTCTACATAATCATTGTGTTCTAGAAACAGACATCTCTGCCGTGGCTCTGAAGGATTACCTGATATTTTAAGCCTTTTTAATATGGAAATAGAAGGGGGGCTATCTTTTCATCTGTACTCAGATTCACAGATTTTCAATTGTAACAGAAATATTCAATAGTTTCTCTTAAAAGCGGACCCCAAAAGATAATGTTCTCTCTTTCCATCACCCAGGGTACCACTTGGCACGTTGTAGATGTACAAAAAAAGTGTCCTGCACAAATAAATAAAAGAGTGCCACCAGTGATTCCAACACGCTGTGCTGGAAGTGTGTGAAATATTGATGACCACTTAGAACTGAGTAATGGGCAGAAGTTATGTCACTTTTCCCTTCTTTTGCACCTTATTACATCAAAGGGTAAATACCAAACCTGTAGGAGTAAAGTAGAATTCTCCAGCAGGTTGAGCTGGGCGCTTCACTTCTTCCCAGGCTGTTGATAAACACGAGCCCTCTGTGTCTTTTGGTTTCCCATCTGTTTAGATGCCCAGCCCACAGAAGGAGAGAGGGAAATATGGAACCAGATCAGTGCTGTCCTCCAGGATTCCGAGAGCATCCTCGCAGACCTGCAGGCTTACAAGGGAGCGGGACCAGAGATCCGAGACGTATGCCAATAATAAAACTGAGCTGATAACACCCCTGGTGGAGAAGGGAAGCCCACGCATGTACACACACAGCAAAATCAAGTGGTAGCCTTAGTATTTCCTAGCGTACGAGGAAGAACAAGGAGGGTAATGTGTCCTTAAAAGATGTATGAATGGTCCCTTTTATTCTACTGCATCAGTCTGAGCACACAGTGCTGTAAACTGTGTAAAGTGTTAGCCATTCTCTTCTCTGACATAAATTCGATGTTGCAGGACTCACATTTAAACCATAATTTGTCTATATGTTACATTTCATATAAGGGAAATATACATATAAAAATCTCTGAACAACAGTTGAAATACGAGTCCTGAGGTCTGGGCTTACATGGACTTTTCAATATTTTATAATAATTTGGGCAGGTTCCACCAGTATCACCAACAAGAGCCTTAACCGACCTCACTTTAAGTAGCCTGCAGGTCTGTCATCTTGAAATGACATATGAGATTAAAAAAAAATAAATGCACACACGCAAAAGCAACTAAAACAAAAAGAGAAAATTGTCGGTGTGGCTTTTGAGACTTCATGATGCCTTAAAGGCAAGAAACTTCACACTCGTTTTGTTTGAAATAATTAATTTTATGGACGTATCAGCATACACACACACACACACACACACACACACATCCTCATGCCACGCCCACCATTCTCTGAGGAATAAAAAAAAATAAAACATCACTAGTATCATAATCTTCAAAGTGCTGAAACCCAGACAAAACAGCACTTCTAAGAAAGTTAACAGCCTATTAGAGGCTGGTTTTCTACTTAGGGGTCACCATTTAATTCAGGTAATTTAGGTCCTAGCACAGACCGGCAGAATATCATGCACATTATAGAGAAAGGAAGAATCTGCACTTGATAATGAGCACGAGCTCTCCTGCAGAAGACTTAAATGGGGATGGAGGAAGACTGAATTGCTTCCAATTAGACGTGCATTTTTATTTTGCATTGAAGATAAGAGAAACAAGTAAGATGACACAGTATCTAATCGCAGAGCCATTTGCATTATGCTCAAGTGCTAAAATCACCGGTTTAATTGAGCATCTCGGAGGACACTCCGATGAACTGATGTCAATTTAAGAAGTGCACGTTGTCAGCGAACGTCGGGAAGTACATTTTTTTAGCTAGAATTCTCTCTCAATCTGAAGTCATTTTGATGTGGACCCTGTTCCTTATTAAAAACAGACAACTCTGTCATGTTTCTGCAGGCCATTCAAAATCCCAACGACATTCAGCTTCAAGAAAAAGCTTGGAATGCAGTGTGTCCTTTGGTCGTGAGACTAAAGAGATTTTATGAGTTTTCCATAAGGCTAGGTGAGTACGTTTTTATGGTTTTCATGTCCCATGTATGAAGCTCTCTTGTGGCTTTTGAGAAAGTAACAGGAAAAACTCAGCGTGTTGGAAACTGTCCCACATCCATCGCTGTGTGTTCTCAGAAGCCATTCGTGTACAGCACCCGCCACGACCATTTCTTTCAATCCACCTCAGAGTTTCTCCCTCGGCGTTTATTGACACATTTAATGTCTCTGCCAAGGGACATCCCTGTGGTTTTGTTCTCAGCTAAGTCTGACTCTTAACAGTTCTCCTGTGTCTGATCACATTTCTGAAGGGCAGAAAAGTTGGAAAATGCAGGTTATCTGCTAACCCAAAAAGAACTTGATTGTCTCAAAGCATGCATAAAAATTGATAGAGTAAAATACAATAAAAACCAAACATAACCTGTTCTTAAACTTAAAAAAAATCTATCAGTAGAGGATGGCTTTGCAGAAGCAAAACTAAAATCAAGTCTGACTGGCAGTGGGCTCAAGTGTGACCATCCGTATGATATAACCACTCCCCTGACAGCAAAGCCACGCGAGGTTCCCTTATCAATGTAATATACCTAGAATGAGGAAGGGGGTGGTCATGCTTTACTCAGCTTTTGCCACACCTGAATGCCACATTTGAAGAGTTAAACAGAAAAGCTGAAATACTTTGGCGGAATAATAGCCATGATCTTGAGAGAAGGTGGAGCTAAGACTCAGAGGGAGCAGTTGAATGAACTTGAACCAGTGTTTAAAGAAGAAAGGGCTTCTGAAGACTCTCAGGTTGAAGAAGCATCAACTTCTCTGTCTTCTCAAAGTGTGTGCCTAGACCCAAGGAACTGAAATCCTAAGGAAGCAATTTCCAGCTCAGCAGACAGAAAAAGATCCAGCGGTCAGAGCGGGCCAAGGTCAAACTAGCTGCTTCAGAAGACAGTGTGTTCCCATCGATAGAAGAGGCTAGTGATGCCCTTTATAAAGAAACTGTAAGAGAATTTAGGGACAATAGATCAGGTGCTGGCAAACTTTTCTGTGAAGAGCCAGATAATAAATATTTTAGGCTTACGGGCCTTCCTGTCTTTGTTGCAGCCGCTCGACTCTGTCATTACAACACAAAAGTAGCCACAGTCCGTTCCTGAGGGAATGACAATAAAGCATGGCTCTGTTTTAATAAAACTTTATTTGCAAAAATTGGCTGTGGGCCAGATTTGGCCCGTGGGCCCTGGTTTGCCTACGGCTGCTCTAGAGGACTGATGAAATGACCCGGAGCTGTTAGAAATATACTGGAGGAAAAACTGGAAGAAAGGTGTAGAAACAGACAAGTGGGAGTAATGAGAGTGTTTCCAGGACAGTAGTGGGGGTAGGTGTGGCGGGAGTTTGTAGAAAAGTACTCCTGGGCTTCTGTGAGGGTGTAGGGACAGAGCCGAGCTGGACGGGACGGGAAGGCTCTTCCTGCAAAGCGAGTCATTTAACCCGTGCGTTCAGGGCCGCCTCATCTCATCCCGGATCATGACTGGCTCTCCATGTGATCCCAAAACACCGATTTGTGGTTTCCTGACCGCGTTAGGAATTGGGACTACAGGATGTGCAAGGCTCCAGCTGAGCTTTAGGAGATGTTTACAAAACTGTGTGGCCACGGGAGTCTTCAGCCTGCTTGGGCGTGGTGGCAGGGCGGGGGTTCCCTTTCCTCCTCATCCGCACACATCAACTGGCACCCGGTGCTGGGGAGATGTGGGAGAGGAAGGACTCTAGCAGGTTATCTCTCAGAATGTCCACGGAGGCCGCAAATGGTGTTTTTTTTGAAGGATCTCTGTGGGCCACCTCAAATATGCATTTATCCCTTTGAATTGCAGAAAAAGCCCTTCAGAGTTTATTGGAATCTCTGACCTGCCCACCCTACACGCCAACCCAGCACCTGGAGCGGGAGCAGGCCCTGGCCAAGGAGTTTGCAGAAATTCTGCATTTTACCCTACGGTTCGATGAGCTGAAGGTGAGGTCACGTGTGCTTTGACAGTTTTAACAGATGCGGACGGAGTGCCTCCTCTGTGTGCACATGCTCTGCGGTGCCGTGGGGTGAGGGCGGGAGAGATGAGTGAGACGTGGCTCCTTCCTGAAGGAGATGTCTGATGTTGTGAGGATTTGCACTCCTTGTGGTCAAAGTGGTGCTTTGTACGTGGAAATTCAAAATCTGCCAGACGCAACAAGAGAAAACATTTCAAGCGTCTGTTCCTCTTCGGGAACAAGTGCACCCGCCCGGAAATCTAGCCAAGGGTAAAAACAGGGCATGTTTTTAAATAATGAAGCTCTGGGTATTTGTTTTTAACCAGAAGTTGCTTTAACTCTTGTGTAACAAAGAGGAGTCCTGGTGTATGTGCAAAATCTAGTGTCTGGGTTCCGGATGCGTCTCCCCCATCTGATGCTGAGAGATGACCTACTTTCCTCCCTTCTGAATTTCAGATGAGGAATCCGGCTATTCAGAATGACTTCAGCTACTACAGAAGGACCATAAGTCGCAATCGTATCAACAACATGCATGTGAGTCCCCGGACCTCCTTGGTCCTCACGCCCATCCTCTGTGTCTCTTGATTCCTGCATCAGAAGGGGCACAGGGAGGAGACAGACTCCTTGATGAATTCAGTTTCCAGAGGACACCATTTTGGGATCTTGACCATCTCTTTATCTTCTTGTCTTCTTTTCATCAGCTAGACATTGAGAATGAAGTTAATAATGAGATGGCCAATCGAATGTCCCTCTTCTATGCAGAAGCCACACCGATGCTGAAAACCCTCAGCAACGCCACCATGCACTTTGTCTCCGAAGTAAGTTAAGCTGAACAATGGGGGGCCTTTTTCCTAACTGCGTGTGAAAGCTGCTCACAGGCCTAACACCTGTCTGTGTCTCCTGTTTAGAACAAAACCCTGCCAATAGAGAACACCACGGACTGCCTCAGTACCATGACGAGCGTTTGCAAAGTCATGCTGGAAACTCCGTAAGTGAAATCAGAGGGGCATTCACAGTGGGGAGCTCCCCTATCTCTGGGATGATGGTGATGACGAGGCTAGCACTTGAGTCCACACATGAACATTTTCTTCTCTATTGACTGAATTCATTTCATAAAGAACTCTGCGTGAGCCGTGTAGTTATCCCCATGTCAGAGCTGAAGAAGATGAGGCCCAGATCAGTGAACCGACTTCTTTCTGAAGATTGCATAGCTTGTTAATGTGTTTTTTTTTTAAATTGAAGTACAGTCAGTTACAATGTGTCAGTTTCTGGTGTACAGGACAGTGTCCCAGTCATGCATATTGAATAGCTTGTTAGATGGCAGAGTCAAAACTCAGATCAAAGATGCAGCAGTTGTAAATAAGAATCAAGTGGAGGTTGGGGATGAGTGACTGGGTATTATTATAGATATATTGGAGCAAAGATTTGAGAGAAGATTTAGAACCAAGAGCAGCAGTGGTAAGACTATTGCAAGAATAACAATGAAGATCTCCCTCTCTCTTCTCTCTTTTGGGTGCAGCGATTTCTTTGTACATAAATTAGTTGCTAGATTTAAAAAATGGTTGAGGTTGTTGAGGATGAATTAGTATAGTGAGTCAGTACAGGGAGAAATCTGCACACGAAAGTCAGGGTTCCACTTGTTCCACGGATGTCTGCAGCCTGTTCTGTGCCCATAGACACGTGGTCTGACCTGCCTGGGCCTCGGTTTCCTCCTCTGATGAAGTTCCCATCACGCCATCTGTGATGCAGCATGTTTGGGAAGGCCAGAGGCATCAAAAGTGCCTCATAAAATGCCTCATAAAGTGCCTCAGTTCAAATATAAGATGAGATGGTGTTAATTTCAACTATTTCCCTTATATCAAAGTTAAGATTTACTCCGAAACAGAAATAGTAATCATCATTGTGGGGCCAATTCACAATGAAGTAGAGGTTAAGAAAGCCCCTAGAACTGGCCTGAATTATCAGAATCATTGGCAACCCTGTCAAGGTAAGTGAACAAAAGTTAGACCCCGCAGATACCCGCAGCCCAATGAATTTTAGGTACCTTTGCCCACTAATTCCATCTGCAGCCTGGATCTTAACAAAGAAAGTTACCCTGGCTGGAGACCCAGGAGCTGCTCTATAGAAATGAGCTGGATTCTTTTTCTCCATAATGAAGCCATTACTCTCTAGAATCTAAGACAGCCAGAGAGACCTGCTATAAAATATTCAAGATTGATGGGCGGGGGAGTCACGTTCAGGATGAGCTGGCTTGCTGAAGGACAGAAGAGAAGAGAATTTACCGCCCTCTCATTTTCCCTGCTTTCACACTGGTTGGGACAGATTCAGGGGGAATTTAAGAGCATATTCACCTGGTTGTTGCGGGCCTGGGATGGTTCTCAGGAGAGGATCGGAGGAGTCTCAAGTAGCCAGTTGTGGAGTCAGAGAGGAGTGTGCTGCGCCAGGAAGTGACGCCGGCCGGTGCCGTCTCTCCTCTCTTGCAGGGAGTACAGGAGCAGGTTCACCAGCGAAGAGACGCTGATGTTCTGCATGCGGGTGATGGTGGGGGTCATCATCCTGTACGACCACGTCCACCCCGTGGGAGCTTTCTGCAAGACCTCCAAGATCGATGTAAGAATAGCTGTGAAATGTGCTTTCCCAGCAAGAGCTCATGAATGTCGCCACATAAACCTTGCTCCTCTCTCTCTCTCTCCCCCCATCACCCTCTGAGTGAGCTCTCTGAGACACAAGCCCCATCATGGCAGCTCTCCTCGTAGCAAGTCCAGGCTTTTTCATGTGCTTCTAACAAAACGTCCCACCTCACAAGCACAGCAGGAAGGTAGAGGAGCCGAGCAGGGGAACAGTCAGCCACTGCCCGTGCAACTTACCCAGAGTGCTGCTGAAATCTACGGTTTTATATGTTGTATGTGTCTCGATGTGAAAAGCATCGAATAGAACAGCGTTCCAACTTCCTCTCCCATCGCCCCTGCAGGTTGCTCCACCCGATTCAAGTGCCTTTTCTTGTCCTGGGGCTTGAGCCCTTTCCCCTGCCAGGAGTACCCTGCCTCTTCTCTGCTGGGTGGATTCCTTTAAGACACTCCCCAATGTTGCCTCTTCTCGGAGCACATCCCCTGTGCCCTGCATGGGTCAGAGTCTTCCTTCTGCTCTGGCCACAGTCACCTACCGTTTTGGATTTTCTGACTCCCTCACAGACTCTGAGTTTGTTGACAAGGGCAGAGACCAGGATCTATACCCCAATGTCTGCTCCTTTGCCTGGCAGTGTCCTTAGCATGTAGAGCATGGGGCTCAGTAGATGCTCCCCACAGCTGTTGCTGAATGAATGAATATGACTGGAAAACAAATGATTCTGGTGTGCTGGTGACTTCCTGCTGATGGCGGGATAAAGCAGTCCTTGTCTCGTCCCAGCATTGGCCTGCCACAGCACCCAGGAGTGTATGCCATTGATTTAGTACGGAATAGGATGTCTCGGTACTAACCTACTCTGACACGGCTAAGTTCGGATGACACACTGTATGCTCATTTATCCGCACAGAGCCGCATCTCCGATGCTCTAGTTCTGTGCAGACAGAAGGCCCATGTGCTCAGCGGAGCCATGAGTCTGATGAAAGCAAGAAAATGTATCAATGAATAATGCAACTTGGATTACTCATTTTGAGGTCCTGGTTCCCTGGCTCATCAAAGTTCTTCATAGAGGCATCATTATTTTTAATGTAATTACTTCTATTTGCCAAGAAAATAAATATTTAGTATAAAGTTTTGGAGAAAATACAGGAAATCAAAATACAGAAAATTAAGTGTATCCGTGGTGACCTCACCATGGACAGATGACCACTGTCATTATGTCAGCATCTAGACATCCCTTCTTGTTACACAGATGTTTGTGCCAATGTGTGTATGCACTTAACAAATTAGCACCCTGTTCTAATTGCAATTTTAAAACGTATTTAATTTGCATAATGGTCTATTATGGAAGTTTTTTCCCACCAATCAATATTTTTACTGTATTCTTTGTGAGGCTTAAACATTTTTATGCTATAGATTGGGAATAAATAGCTTTATTAATAACCCATGAATATCATCTGAATGTAGACCTAATTTATTACCTGGCATTCCACAGGACATTCTCATTTACCGCAGCCATTCGTTAGCTTGTCATAGAGTCAGTAATTAAAAATATACTGCGTACAAGTACGTCTTAGCCCAAACCTTTAAAAAGCTGGTCCTTGCTTGTCATTTGCAGTCTTTCTGCTGAGGCCCTAAGCATTATATCATATTAGATCTAACCGTACGCAGTCTTGATGAAGTCTGTTCACACAGGTCTCACTAAGAAAGGTTTGTTCATCTCAAAGTTTGCACGTATCTAAGAAGGTTTCGGGTCTACCAGGCAGTGGTCTGATGGACCATTTTCTTTGAGGACATAAAGGGGCTTCTTCCAGGAACCAGTCTGCTTCTAAGCCAGGAGTCACAGGCACTTGGTTTATAAATCCTTAGGGTATCAGCTATGGAAAAAAAACAAATATTTATCTGTGAGGCCCTGAAACAGGTACCGTCACCTGCTCTTACAGAGAACGTGTTCAGGAGTGCACGATGGAGGCGCGGGAGCCCCGGAAACCGGGCTGAGGGAGAAGCTCTGTGTAGAGGCAGGGACAGAGGGTGATGTTCGAGGTGGACCTTGAAGAAGGGGTAGGATTCTACCGCATGGGCAGAGATGAGGAAGAGTACTGCAGGCAGGTGGGGGTTGGTGGGGTGGGGGCAGGTATCATCAGAGCAAAGTCGTGGAAGCCCTGAGGGATCCGTGTCATTTAGAGAACCGATGCTAGTCAGGGGTGCCAGGAAAGCAGGCTGGAGTGACATGGCGTTTGCAACTGATTTCCTTAAAATTGTATCAGATGGTCCACTGCAGAATTACTCCTTAACCCCCGTCCCCAGCCCAAGCCTCACCCAGAATTCCAGACCCCACCTCCTAATGAACCATGTACCTCTCTTCTCCCACTAGACCATGAGCTCTTCTGGGAGAGGGACCAGGTCTCCTCATCCTGAGCTTGATCCCGTCCTGCACCCATGGCAGGCGTCTCTGATTGACTACGACATTCTTTTTTGATGAGCCTAGACCTGCCCCCAGATGATTCTCAGCCCCGTGCTTCTGGCCGCTTCCATCAATCTAAAGGGCTTTTCGGGACTTTAGGAAAAAAATGTCCACATACCAGAAGTATACCCAGAGAAAATCTTTATAAATGACCATTACAAAAGAGACCCTTAGTACAGTATTTTGAATCAGTACATGAACATCTGAGCTTCAAGTGAGCGAGTGTATTCTTCTCAGAAAGATTTTTCCTTTGCAAAAATAAAAATAATAATAATTCCAGAATGTGCGTAATATAATGTGATCTGTATAAATTTAGTTTTCATGAATTTCCCAAATTACGAATAAATTATATCACAAGGGCACAGAAAACTAAGAAAATTTGCCTAGGTTCATGAAGATACTAAACAAGGAAGGATGGGTGAAACCCAGGCTTCCTGTGTCTACGTGGTTCGCATTCCTAACCACTGTCCTTTACCGGCCCTCTGCTGGTCTAATGAGGGAGGCAACTTCGTCCGGGAACAAAATCCTTAAGGTTCTCTGAGAAATGCCAGCATGCTACTGGGAATAAAAAGAGGTGCTGGTTACTTCTACCTGGTTAAGGTAATGAGGTCAGAAGAGGCTTCCTGGGGTTGGTGATCTTCAGCTGAGTGCTAAGAAAATTGTTAAGGGTCTGCCAGTCAAACAGCTGAAGGAGGAAGAGCATTCTGGGCAGAGGGATGGCTTAAAATGAGCAGGTTTGTAATTCATCCAGTGATTCTCAACTGAGCACAGGCTGGAGGAAGAGCTCTGCCCTTGGCTCTGGAGTCCCAGACAAGAAGATCAAAGCCCCAAGTCTTTGTCCCCAAATGCCAGACACATACAATGTTCAATGGCAGTATAATATGAAAACTGACACAGAACCTTCTAGAAGCCCAGAGAAGCAACTCACTGGCCCGAGGAAGTAGGAAGGTCTGTGGGTCATGTCTGTGTTTGATTTCCATGGGCAGAAATAATGTGATATTATTATGGACAGATATCATGATGGACAGAATTACTAGGATATTAACGAAATGTTGTGCTTTTTCCTCCTAGATGAAAGGCTGCATCAAGGTTTTGAAGGAACAGGCCCCGGACAGTGTGGAGGGGCTACTGAACGCCCTCAGGTGAGCCTCAGCCCTGCGGGGCAGCCAACCCTTCAGATCCACTGCAAATTCAGATGCTGTTGGGATCCGAGGGCCAGAACACCAGGCTTAACCCCTTACATCTGTTAACACATTTAATCTTCCCAGCACCCTATTGAGGTCAGCACCGTTTTTATCATCCCCTTTTTACAGATGGAAGAAACCAAAATTTAGAGAAGTTAACTAACTTGCCAAAAGCCTCCCAGCAGATGGCTGAGCTAGGACCTAAACCCAGGCCGGGGCGGCCCTGCAGGTCGAGGGCCTACCTCCCGGCCACGCTGCTCTGTGGTTAGCAAGGACCTGTCAGAAGCAGAAGCTCCCTGGGTCTCACTTCCCCCTGCGCCCATGGCCCCCAGACCAGCTGTACGTGAGAATTATGTGGGCGGCTTTTGAAAGCACTGATACTCAGGGCCAATCCAGAGCAAATGAATTCGAATCTCTGAGGTAGGGACTCAGGCATCCATTTTGTTCTTGCGTGTTTGTTCTGAAGGTCCCAGGGCGATTCGTATGCGCAGCTGCCAGAACCGAGAACCCTGCTCTCCACCACCTGGATGTCCCTGTGTTTGGCCAGTGCCCCTTATAGCCCCTCGCTGCCAATGAGTGATGCCCCAGCACCTGCTCTCTTCCCCAGGACACGTGCCTAATCCACCTCGGGGGCGGGGGTCTTATTTTTCAGCTGTGACCCATCTACAGGAGCTTGTTGACTCGTGCCAATCTGGATCACAGTCTGGAAAGTTTATGGTCCCTGCTGTCCTACTCATCTTCGATTTCCCTCCGTTCTGCTCCGCATTGTGCATTTAGTAAATGTTCAGTAAGTGTGAGTGGAACGGAGCACTAACCCCCCACGTGTGTGTATTTCATTTCCCGTCATGCCGTCCCGTTTAGTTATCACAAGCCAGAGCGCTGAGATCTATTTTCCCATTCAGTGAAAAAAGAAACTGAGGCACCCATGAAATGAATAAACTAAGCTCTGAGGTTGATCCTGTTTGTGGAGGTGCTAAGTCCTCACTCTTCAGAACAGATGTGGTTTTCATCCGAGAGCCTTCCAGATTCTGCGGGTGAACCAAGGTTTTCTCCCTTGGAGCCCATTTCACGGAAGGCTGGCTTTCCATGCTCAGTAAGAAGACTTTGGCGTCTGATTTTTTTTTTTTAAACTTTCTAGCTTCATTCAGTCAAGCAAGGCTTCGAACGCAGGGCACTGTGATGGGCTATGAGTTCTGTCTGAGTCTTGGCCTTTTGTGTCTCTCGGGAGGCCTAGTGATGAAGGAGTAGAGCCAGACCTGAATCCAAATCAGAAATCACAAATTGTTTACAAATCATGCACCGTCATATTTGTCATCTGGAATGGGTCATTGAATGTCTCTGAATCTCAGTTTTCTCATCCGTAAAATGGAGGCAGTAACCTGTTCTGTAAAAAGTTAGTGTGAGTGAAATAAAAACTTCCACGGAGTGCCTAGGACAAGGTCAAGATTTTACGACAAGCTAATTCTCCTTTCCTTCCTTTTCACAAACTATTTTACACCAGTTCATGTGAGGATACAAATTACACTGCTTTTTCCTCATGTGGACCTGCCTTTGCGCCCCCTTGTGGTGACAGTGAGGACGAGCATCCCCATCAAAGTAGAAAACCATGAATTTTTTAAGTGTTGGGTAATGTGTTATATGCAAATCCATATTTTAACACCCCGCAGGGGTAGCCAACCTAGATCCTGCACTGAAGCCCGTGCAGTCTACTCCCCGGGACAGTGAGATTGCTTGTATCTCTCTGCATGATTATTTGATTATATAGAAGATCTACTTGTCTAATAACCACAATATAAAATTCCTTTGGAAGGAAGGATCAGATATTAAACCTGAGAGTGCTCTGGGCGCACTCTGGGCAGTGAAGTGTCGCTCTTCATCTAAAAGACCAAGGCCGAGTTTGGTTTCTAAATATCAGTTGTGTCTCCCAACGTAAAGATAGGCTGGTGAGTCATTATCGTCGAAGCTTTCACAGAGCGTGGTTTGCACACTGACCCCCATCATTTTCTCTCCATCCAGGTTCACTACAAAACACTTGAATGATGAATCGACTTCCAAACAGATTCGAGCAATGCTGCAGTAAAGCTTTGCTCAGAGAAGAGGATCTTTGTACTGACCTCAGAAGATGTATATGTTTACATAATTTAATACAGATTGATGTTAATACTCGTGTATTTACATAACCGTTTCCTTCTTGTCACTGAAATATATGGACCTTAATCTGTATCCTGACTGACTCAACCCAGCAGAGCATAAATTGACTGGCGAGCCTTACCTTTGATGTCGACAACAAAGTCCCCTTCTCCGAAGGCAAAATTTGGAGACGCTGATCTTTGCTACTGAATTTCTTTACACCTGTAACAATCAGAAATTCCTAATAGTTTGCTGTTGGGTTTTAATTCTAGATGTGTAACCTCACTGGGAGGTATAGCTATAGAAAGACAAAATCTTTGATTTCCTGTGTCAGCTCAGCTACAGGAAACACAGCTGTTATCCTGACAGGGAGAGAGAGGGATCCAAGGAAAGAAAAATGCACATGGAGACCCCAACCCACGAGTCTGGAATTCAGCACGGCCCCCTCTCTTTCCTCAGGCCGCACAGCACACGTGCAACTTTTCCGTTTGCACATAAGTTTACTTATCAGCATCTTCTCTTTCTGCTTCGATTTCTGCCCTCTAGCGCTCCCTTTCAGCTTCTCAAGA
This sequence comes from Vicugna pacos, assembly GCF_048564905.1. NCBI lineage: Eukaryota > Metazoa > Chordata > Mammalia > Artiodactyla > Camelidae > Vicugna > Vicugna pacos. Next base: position 50,628,716 of record NC_133001.1, read on the forward strand.
GGAAAACCAGCTGTGTTTGAATCAGCGCGTGGGAAGGAAGCGAGACTAGATGATGTGCTGCTGTGGCTGGGCTGGCGACGGGGCTTGTCTTGGAAGTGGGGGACAGGTGGGGAGGAGGGGCACCGAGGCAGCAGGACATCATCTCTCTGCTTCACGCCTCTGTCTGCAGGGTCAGGGAGACGGAGCACTGGCTCAGATTGCGGGTGAGTTTGCTAACATTCCCGGTGTCTGTGGAGCGCTGGGCACACAGCCGCTCCTAACAGGAGCCCTGTCCTCTGCGGACCATTCGTGTGTCAGCAGAGGTCTAGGCACTTATTTAGTTACCAGAAAACTGGGGGAATTTACAGGAGATAGTTTTGTTTTCTGGTTACCTGATACTTAAAAGGCAGCCCTTCCACGACCCAACTGCCAGCTTGTCTCAATGTATAATCTCTGGTCTGACTGCCCGGGTTTAGTCCTAGCCCTACTGATTCACAGAGTGATCTTAGGAAATTCACTTATGCTCTCTGTGTCTCACTTGCCTCCTCTATAAAATGGGCAAATAAAACAGATAATCTCCAATAGCCCTACAAGGCTGTGAGCCAGTAAACAGACTGACTCTCACATCCTTCCTTAGTAAGCAGAATCCAGTAAGCGTCACCCCAGCTTGTTCTGATGGTTAACAATGCGACAAGGGCCATTCTGTCTGCAGAGCAGAGCTCAGAATGGCATCTTGGAGCTCTTTTAGTCTGATCTCCAGTGGAGAAGTGAGACAGAGGATGAAGTCAAACAGGATCACCCACATGTAGGACTAGAACCCAGGATGCCTCATTCCTGACTCTGCCCTTTTTCTTTCACCACGTGGCCTATGCATACATACTATGGGATGGTACTGGACACTTTTAAATAAACCCTCAGCCTGGCCTATCTAATCACTTGCCTACTTCTGATAGAAGGAGTTGCCCAGGGGAATGATAATTACAGAAGTTGGATCTGCGTCCATCAGGGTTTGGCATCATTCACAAGGTCCCAGAGAATAAGCTGTCACATCTTTGCTTTCTGGACTTTAGTGGCCAGCTGGCATTCCCTAGGATCCTCCAAGAAAAAAGGAGACATACTTTGGTTTATTTTTAGCAAAGAAATCCAGTCAAGTGGCAGAACAGATTCCCTGGTCTGTATCTAAATGTCAGTCAACAAGAAGAGGAAAGGCCCTTTTCCTTGGGGCTTTTCAAGCTGAACAAGGACAGCTGCTTGGATGAGGGCTCTCTCATCAGAACAGAAATGTGCTAGATGGCTTTCAAGACCTTTTCAAACCCAGGGATTCTAAAACCCTAGAGGAAGCCAGAGAGAGGGATAACCCTGGGTAAACAAATTCATTAAATATTCAGCTCAAGAAACGTTCTTCTGTTTGGCAGCCACATGTTATCTTTGGGCAGCAACTGTCAAGACAAGAAATAGAGAGGCATTCACCATTCGTCATCACTGGGGCTTCTTTCCTCCTTTATCAGGAAGGAGATTAAGTCTTGGAGAGAGGAGAGGACTTGCAGAGTGAACAGTTGAGCACATTTATAACTTTCAATTAGGCTTTCTATCAATAGGACCAAACATATGGGAGGGGCTGCCGGCCTGCCCCAATTCAGTCAGGCTACCTTGTTTCAAAGCCAGGATTCATCAGTACCTGGATTCTCAAAAGCCCAGGGCCTGAGCTGTTGCCTCTCATGAACAGGAGGACAGGTTAACTGAGTGTCTGTGATCACTAGCAGGTGATGGGCCTTGGGTCCACTCCAGAGCTGCTGTGGGAGACAAAGCCTTTTAACAGACTGTCCTCCAGGCAACGGACGTCCTTGGACAATGACATTTCTTTGTGCTGCGTGCACATGTCCAAGGCCCGCGGGTGGTTTAGGGGAGAGCGCTAGCCACGGTATCCATGTAATGTTAACTATATTTCATATTTGATGTCTCATAGTTTTCAAATTAAAGTGTTTTCCATTACTCATATTTATTTGGGGGCAAGCGACAAGGTGAAAATTCTATTTCTCAGATGCACTGCTAGTTTGACATTATAACTTTGTTCTCAGAAACCTTTTATGTGCCACTAAGAATTAGTTGAAAAAAGTGGCAATGAATGTTTTGAATTACGGTGACCCATTGGGGCTGGAGTATTAATTAAAAACCAGAAGGAAAGTCACCAGATACTGTCCTTTAACTATCAGTTCAGATCATGCTTCATCAATGTTTGCTACTAGTCATCAACATTGTATCAAGATGTCAATGATAACTGAGGTTTTTTTAATACATCATCACATTTAAGTAACAGTAATTTCATGCTTCCTCAAAAGGCAAATGAAACCTGCTCAATCTTGGGATCTAATTGTGCTGTAGAAGTCGGAGACTGCTCATTCAATCTTGTATCCTAGACTGCTACAGATTTTTCTAGATGTTAATAATGAAGCTTGGAATTTCATCTTAAAGAAACAAAGACTTTGGAACCCAGTTTCCCCACTACATCTATAAAGGCTGTTGCATACACGAAGCTGTTTTAAAGTTGTCAGATGTAGTTTGCTGAAGTCACTGTCATTTTTTTGCCTGCTTTGCCTCTTTTTGTACAGAAGTTTTGAGTGTGAAATGAAAATTAAAGTTTGGTACATATATTTAAAAATACAGCTCTTTTATATGATGTTCAAGGCTAAGTGGGTAATAAGCACATGAACGTAGATATTTGCTAAACACTTGCTCTGAGGACCAGGAAATCACAACAACTGCCTTTCACCCCTCTAAGCCTCGGTCTCTTCATACACAGCATGAAATACCCAAAATGAACTACTCTTGGTACCAGGTATATCTTACTCACTTCAGGAAAGACCCTCATTATTTTAAAAAGGCACCAAATACACAGAGACATGACTCAGATCTAGAGATACATGAGACCTCCTTGTTCAAGGATGCTAAGAAACTCTATTAAAGGCTCTATTTTTTTTTCTCAAGTCCTTTATGGATTCGGTAAAATTAGCAAATAACCTATTCCATAAAAGCACATTTTTTCAGGCATCTGAAGCTCTAAAGCAATTATCTTCACTATTGAACATTGAAACTGTTCTAGAGCGTTACTTTTAATTCCTGAACCTTTGAAGCTGATCACCTGAGACCTAACTGTGTGTGCTCCCCACGGATCAAAGTCCCCAAGAGAGGCCGTCCATGGCGCCATATACAAAAGGCAAAGGGAAATGAATAGGAATGGGAAATTTACTGTAAATGGGCACATGGACAAATTATAAATGGACGAAAACTAGAAAGAGAGAAAGGGAAGGTGTCTTTGAAAGAGAGAGAGGAGAAGAAAGGGATCCTAATTAAATGAGTGTTGAGAGTCAAAGGACACGGGAAAAAATGAGTAAGTAGAGGTGTGACTGTCAACAGGAACACAACTAGTGAGGAACTGAATACCCTTCCTACCAGCCAGAAATTGGGTGGTTAATCAGAGTTCTCTTGGCAGGATGGTAAAGAAGAGCTCAGCTGTCACATTCATGAAACCTGGTGAATATTTGCAATCTGATTTCATGCATGTCAGTGAGGAGACAGCATTTCTAGGTGTTTGCTGTTTGAAAGGTCTGTAGGATAATTAGTCATCACAAAGTAAGTGATTGATTAATACTATATAACATTGATTACAATTTTTAAACTATTCATATTAAGTACATTTATCTATCAGTTGCCAAAATCCTAGTATTTACTACTGGGAACCCTCACCCCCACTGATCACACCTACATGGTTCTTCCTACACAGTAAATAGGGAGGTCTTGGCCATTCTATCTGCTCCAACTTTAAAGTCAAACTCCAAAGAAGGGAGATTTTTCTTCCCTGGTCACGTCAAGTTCCTGGGGCTGTATTTTTACTACTCTAGCTCTTCTCTTGCCTGTTGTCTCAGAATTTAGTCTAGAAAGTGTCTTTTAGGCAGAAAGTTTTTGTAAACTCACTTAAGATGGTCTTTTCTCTATGAAATCTTCCAGTCTCTTCCATCAAATTGCCCATTTCCAGATTCCTCTTTCTCTCTGTTTACTTTCTGTTCACTTTAAGTTGTCTCTCTAAACTTTCTGTTCATTTCAAATTGTCCTTGTTTGCCCCATGACAGGCTTTTTCTCAAGTCAGGAGCTATATTTTATTAACATTTTCTAAGCCACCCAAGAGCTAGTCTTCAATGTTGTGACTTGAGGACCAGTAGTTCTACAATGCTTCTTATACCTTGAAGAAGCTTGTCTCTAGAAAATATCAAAAGTACTTGGAGGAGGCTACAAAGTCATTTTCTTCCAAATTTCAATAGATTTGAAAGGATTTTTTTTCTTCCTTTTGTGTGATATAAATAATGCAGTCACTAGGGGAGAGGTTATATATGTGAATGCAATTGGAGAGGATGAAAGGGGAGGGGGCCCTAAGCTGAACCAGGGGAGTATTTACTGTCTCTGTAATGCATCATGGGCATTTCCACTCTTACGATGCTGCCTTTATGCACACCGTCTTCCTCACTGTCTATCTGAAGAAGTTCACCTGGGCATTAAGGGCCAGGTCATACTCCACGTCCTCCATGAAGCTTTCCAAACTAGCCCACTTAATGCTAATCCTCTCTTTTTGGTTCTAATACATTTAATTTACCTGATGCTAAATATAGGCCACTGCACACTACTTTAAATTATGAGTTTGCTTTGTCCACTCGATGTTTCAGTTCCTGAGGGCAGAAAATGTGTCCTTTAGAGGGGCGAGCTTGACATAAGCCAGTGGCCAATAGAAGCTTCCTGCAAAGGGAAAACTTCAAGGTCCTGAAACCTGAGTCTGCTGAAATGAGACCCTGAGAATTCATTCCTACAGCTCACAGCCATCCACAGCCACAAATTATCTGCTCCTCTGACTGGTCAATTTATTCCTGGAGGAAATGTTTACCTACCTGTCAGGATATTTTTAACCTCTGTGGATGTAGAGAGCTTGCAGCTTGCTGCTGATCTGCCAGGAGTCCAGCTGAGAAATCAGGCTGTTGTCTTGATCAAAAGTCAGAGTCAGCTGGTTCTGGCAAGGGCAGGCATGCTAGTTGGAGGAAATTTTGCTCGGTCTGGTACTAGGCTGCTGCTCCGTCAGAATGCTGAGTGTGAGGCAGGGACAGAAGGGCAAGAGAAGCAGCGTTTCCAATAACTAGAACAATGAGTTCAGTACCTAGGACAGCAACCCTAGGGATGCTGCCCAGGCCATCCACAGCCATGTATCCTGGAATACCTAAGCCCTATTATTTGGTTCAGCTTTGTCTCGAGAACTCTGATTATCAAAGACAATATGTTCCTCATAAAATTAAAGTTTCTAGGTAGCTGGAAAAGTATTTTTTTTATATTGGGACTTCTGTGTATCACATAATTTGGGCAGAAAGTAGTTTTGGAAAAGACCATGTATTATCTTGGGTTTTCAAATTCACAGTATTTTTAGATTCAAGACAAACTCATAAAAATGAATTTTCCTTCTTCTTTAACCTACTCCTCCAGCTGATTATTAAGGCCTAAGAAATACCCTCTCTAAAGAGCTCTCAAAATCTATCAGATTCACCCCAGGTCATGTTGCTTTATTTACCTCAAGTTTCATCATGTCTTCCTTAGAAAATCATCACTCAGCCTTTACTTCCTCCCTCCTCTAGTCCATTCTCCATACATCCAACACTCACCTTTCTGTGACTTGTCTCTGAAATATATACTTGGAGATGTTACCTGGTGTTCTATGAAAGAAAAAATCAATTTTCAAGTACTTGTGAAACAAGGTTAAACAGATTATTTTATTTACTTACTCTTTTTCCTACTAGAATTTTTTATTCATTGTAAATCTCCGCAGGAGGGTAAAGCATATGATATGTAGCAATTCTCAAATGTATTTGTCTGCAGAACTCTTATATTTCCCAGAACATCTATGATTTCTTGTGCACGTTAGCATTCTGCATAAACACTGTTTATACAAACCCAATAGGTTAATTTTCCCATCTCACTCCTCTTCTACCAAATTTGCATCCCATTTCCCCATGCTATAAAAAATGTTCACAGTTTTCTGGCATAACATCTATTTTTTTCATATTTATAACATTGCTAATAATGCTGTTCCTTCTGCCTGAAATTCTGTTTCTCTTCATTTGTCTTGTGAAATCCTACTCATCTTTGAAGACATTGCTCAAATGGCTCTCCTTCTTTGACTCTTTCCATGCTTTACCCAAGCAGAGTTCTTCTATCCTGCATGCTCTCATGTTCCTATCTCTCTCTCCCTCCTAATATATAGATATTCATCATAATATTTTGCATTTATGTGTTTGTTTATCTCTTTCTCACTGGAAAATGGATGCCTTGAAGGCAAAATCTTTATCTAGGGCATCTCTCTATTCCCATCACCTAGTGGAATGTCTGACCCTCAATATGTGCTCAGGGCATATTTAAATGAATTCTTTCATCTTACCAAAGGCTAAAGTCCAGACAATGCCAAGACTCAAAGCATGGTGGTCTCCTATGCTTTGCACAAATGCAGCTCTGCCTGATGGTTTCCTAGTTGGGATTTTACTTTGCCAAGAGCTCTGGTCCAGGGCCACCATGTATGGTTTGAGATAGGTGCATGGCAATGACGGATGTACTCTGGTCCTTGTTTTCTCTCCAAGCCCATGATCCTGGTACGGGCTGTGCCAGCCTGGAAGAAGGAGCATTTCCCATATCATCACAGTAGTAAGTGTGAGCCCTGACAGCCATGCTTGTTCATCAACTCTATACAATTCTTTTGATTTTTTTGGTAGTTTGCATTTTCATTGAAAACAATACATTTTATCCACATTTTTAAATATTTGGCAAAACCTTTTACAAATTATTCATTATTTCATAATTTTCTCTTTAGCCATGGTTATAGCTCCTTTTTGTATAGCTTATATAGCTCCTTTTTATATAGCTTCCCTTTACCTGTGGTTAAGGAAGTACTCCTTCCTTAACATTAACATTTTTGAATTTATGTTTCTTTTTTTTTACCTTGGTTAGACAAATACATGATTTATCTGTCCGTGTGTGTGTACACATGTTTGTACACGTGTGTGCATGTGCGTGTTGTAAGACACAGTTGTTGAATAGCAGTTCATGGTTTAAGAGAGAGAGGGACACTTGAAGTCCAGATAGCAAACTAGGTTTTCATTCAGTCACATGACTTTCTAAGTGTGTGATCTTGGGTGACTTGATCTGTGCCTCAATATTATCATCTGTGAAATTATGTCAATTATAAAAAAGGGGCAATGGTCCTTGCACATAGCAACCAATCTGTAATTGTCAATTATATTTATTGCCTATAGAAGTACTTTTTATCTTCATCATTTCCCACTTTCTTAGTAAACATCCTCATTTTATTTACTAACTTTCTTATTTCTTATTTTTATAATGTCTTATGTGGACTACTGAGTGCTTTTTTTCCCCTCTATTGATGGAAAAACTTTCAGGAAATGAGTTTTTCTATGATAAAGCATTTAGCTTCCCTCATTATCTTTTTTACTAGATTATCTTACGCTCTGAGTATAATTTTTCATCCATTTATGCATAATTTAGGAGTGATTTTAAATATCTAAAGAGTTGAGGATTTTATGAGTTTTTCACTCTATTTTTTTGTCATTAACATTAGTATTACTGTATCATCATCAGGATGTCTTGCTACCATTTTGGAACTCACCAAGATTTTCTTTGGAACCTAATATCTTAGTTTGAATCCACTCCTAAAAGCAGAACCTACAACTAGGACTTAAGGACAGGTAATTTATTTGGATGAACCCAGGGAACAGGGACAGGGGAGCAGACAGGAAGAGACAGGGCAGGAGGAGGACCTAATAACAGATGCCCTGTTGAGCAAGGTACTTCTGTGGACAAGTAGGGCCCAGTCCTGAAAACTCTCTAAGAAATTGTGTAGAAACTCCTAGTTACCATCTCCTTGAAGTACGGGATGCCGGAGTCCATGTACAGTTTGCTAGCCCCCAGGGCTGCACCTGTGCATGGGCTGAGCAAGGTTCCTTGACTTCAGAGAAAGCCAGGAAAAGGAAAAAAGGAGAGAGATAGTCTAACCCTTGCAGGCCACTGGCAACACACATGGGGACTGCCCACAGCAGCTGCCGCTGGCATCATGGACAGGCAGGTCCAGGGAGTCTTGTGTGGGACCCCATCTTGTATGTTAACACATAAGACCATCTCCACTTGTAAAATGTGCCAATGAGAAGGATTTATTTTTAAAGGCTCTTTGGGGTATAATTTCCAGTCTTTGCTTTTAAATTTATACCAAGGAGTAGCTCAGTTCTTCATAAGGCAGACAACTCTATTCAGGGATATTTGAGAGCGATTGCCATTTCAAAAGAAACGGAGGTGCAGAGGTATTGAGCCTTCTCATTTATCAAACGGTAAGTAATTGCTCATATTTACTTGACCAACAGTTTCTTCACGTCAAACTGGAATTTGAAGAGTAAATAATTCTCTCATACCAATTAAGAAGAGATAGAAAAGATGCAATCTGAAATATTAGCATTAATAATTTACTGGAAATATGTTTTTCCTATTATTACAAATAGTAACACAGATTTTATAGAGTAACTTCTTATCTAGATAGAAATAATAACCCGGTAAGAATTTATATTTGTAATATTATATGAGGTAAGGAGAAAACTTGAGTGCCTCTCCTTAATTAAGAGACTTGTAATTTTTTCCCTTTGGTTTCAATATAGCTTGTTATTATATACTCTATACGATTTGGAAAACTCATCCCCAAAGGATTTTGGATTGTCCCATGATAAAGTCAGCATAAAATTAACTGTGGCAAGCAAAGAACATACATTTATAAAAACAGAAAGGGGGGCTAAGTTGAGTACATAAAGAACATCTAAAAATATTTAGGACAGATGATGGATTAACACTGCTACTGGTAATTGGGGATCTTATGTAACATAAGATGTTACAGATGGTAGAAATTATAGATATGAAAGATCTCACTTTGACAGACTTTGCCAGTGTTTTTAATAAAAGTCCCATTCTAGCCTTAGACAGAGTTGGGTTGTTTGAGAAGCAACCATGCATGGCATGTTGACTTAAATTACCTGTTGTTAACTCATTTTGTAACCTCAAGATAGAGAGACTGGACCTGTGCAATTATAGTTTCCCATGTATGATTTTTTCAAACTGTTGTCAAATTAGCATCTCTGAATTTTTCTGGTGATAAGTGAAGCCCATTGACCCAGGGATAAAGGGGAGGAAGTTCTCAGTGAAAACATCCTTCATTTCTTGCCCACAACTCAGTTACTGTTTTTTTTTTAATTTCTCACTTATGGAATTAAAGAGTATAAGACCATGTGCTAATTGCCAAGGACATGGTTATGAGAGTTGGAAGGTTCACATTCTAGCGGGGGGACATAAATATGATTCAACCTGATAATTATGATAATAGAGATAAACACAAAGTCACATAATAGGAAGAATGTGGGAAACCTAGCCTAGCCTGGTTGGGTTGGGGAAGCAGAGGAGTCAAGGAGGTCATCCCGGCGAAGACAGCTGAGCTTTGAAGACCAGAGGAAGACATCCAGAGGGGCAAGAAGGAGAGGGTAACTGTTTGAGACAGAAGTAGCATCATTTGCGAAGGCAAGGGGCCATAACACCATCAGGGGCTTTATATGAATGGAGCACATGAGTTTTGTTTTTTTTTTTCCCCTGGAAGTGAGAGATAAAAGATGGGAATGCAATGAGAGGTGAGGCCAGACAGGAAATTGAGAGGCTATGAGGGTGATGGAAAGATATGGAAATACTTCAAACTGAGATCACTCTGACTGCTGTGTGGGAGACAGACACCCAGTCCTCCTCATTCTTTCACCCCATGTTCAACCTAACACAGTCATTGGCATCTACACTGAAGCAATTCATCCAAAGATGTCAGGTAATACCTATAATGCTGCCATTAAAGCAATATCCTTGTAGATGACTTTTTTATCCTTAATCAAATGCCAAGTGCTTTCGGCCCCAAGTGTTTCTTCCTCTGAATGTGCCACGGTTGAGCGCTGGCACTGGTGATCATCTGTGCATGCAGAAATGTTTACTGAGTTCCCTCCATTGTCCTGGGTTCTTCCAGCTCTGACACTTGATAGTGTGTGTGTTACAGTAACTACAGTGAGGGCATCGAATGAATGAATGAACAGAACAAAGACAGAATGTTATCCTTTTGAACCATTTTTATTTTCAGGGTTTCATTTGTAAACTACGGAGCATACCATATTTATTTAACTTAATCTATCAGGATGACACTTCATTACATTAAGAAATTCTAATTAACTAATGAAGATTTCATCGTCTACTCTTTTTATGTTCGTGTTAGGGCAGGCCATTTTGATGACAACTTTTATAGCTGTAATTAAATATTTCTAATAGATTTAGTTAAAATTTGCAAATAATCAGGCATATTTCACCTTTATCTTATTATTCATGGCATATCCAATTTAGCTCTGTGGCAGTCACCCAGCTTTCCGTGTCTTCTCTTATTTCTTTTTACAAGTCTGTGCTTTACTTAAGAAAAAAGCTGGAGGTACTGATAGATCAGGGTTGTAATATCCATAAAATTTAGCGATGGATCCATGAACAAAGAAAGCCCTCCTTTCCCCGTTGTGGTTTGTGTAGTAAGGCAACCCCAAGTGACCGCCACACATCTGTATCTCACAAGTTAATCAGCATAAATCCAGAGAGCGACAGCTTGGCATGTGTCCCTGGGTTCTACGCCATTCAGAAATGCTGCTTCATGGCCTCCCTAGGGCTATTCTGCTGACGTCTGCACACCGCAGGGGAGAGGGGCTTATATCCCCAAAGGAACACCGGCCAATTAACTACTTGACGTTGATTTTTAATCCATTCTTTATACTCAACTAAAACATCTTGTTTTTACCTTATATTCATTTGACTCTGGATCTGCTTTTTGGATCTTCATTCATGTATTCAAACGTGTATTTACTGTCCTTTACATTCCTTTGGAAGGAATGGAACGGATATAAACTGTAGCCAAACAAAGCGAGTTTTCCCCCTGTCCTCAGAGGTCCGCGGACACTGACTACGCCCTTCCTGCGTTCCTCTTCTTTCCCCCGTTTCTCAGCTCTCCTTCATGCGTGGCCTGTTGCCCAGCTCCATAACCTCCTTGGTCTTTTCCCTTCAGTTTATGATGGTGGCCCACCTACCAGAGAAGGCTGAATCTCTGCCTGTTTTCTGCAGTCTCCATCACCACTTGCCTCCATCAGAAACTTCCTATACAACTAAAGATGTAAATCAGATCATCCAAGGCAAGAACGGAAGGAAGGTCAGCTAGACTTTTCGGCCCCAACTTCCCGCTGAGTCACTCTCCCATGAAGCTTCTTCAACCATCTGGGACTGGAGAGCAGCTTAGCTTCCAGAGGGAGGCTCTGGCATCAGACTGCAACAGATCTGAACACACCCCTATCTGGAGACAGATACAACACAGATCCACCTCTTTGGGTTACAGGCATGTAGCTCCTTTAGTGACATTTTTGACCAACCTACCACTATAAATGCTCAGAAGGCTAAGGTGAGGTAATGCTATGAACGTCAGTGCCCAAAAGGCAGAACGAAGAAAGCCCGCTGGTTTTTCCCTCCACGCTGACCGTACGTGGGTGGCCTCTTCTGAGAGGACTAATGTGCCTTGTCAAAACATATTACTGTGATTGTCCGCCACCGGGATGAGTGCTGACCAAACTTCTGGGGGTAGGAACAGAATCTCTCCCGAAAAGTGCAGACTGTCCTCATCCAGCCACCCCAAGAAAGAGGTCTATGCCTCAGACAAGAATTTAGGATCAACGAGGAGGTTAACTTGCAGCCGGGGTGATTCCTACTCTTTGGAGCCTGCATGCTCTTGGACCAGACACTGATGACGGTCAATGTCCAGGTGTGTGGGCTCCTGAGAGTAAAGGGCAAAATTCATGCCTGCCACATGTTGGGATCTGGACAGGAGGTACAGCAGCCCTGGGCACAGGCTGAGGATGCTGAGGTCATAGGGTGTAATTTACACTTTGGGAATCAATGCCCTGTTGGGTTTTAGAGGGGCCCTAAGTATCCGTGGGACATTTGTCAGGCTCCACAGATCTCATGATCCCTGATCTGTGGCCATGCTTTCCTTCTTGATCTGAAAGCCTGCCTCTCCCTCTCACTTACCACGCCTGTCTTGCCCTCTTCAAACTTTGGTATCCCTCCAGTTCTAACAAAAGCCCTTTCCTTCCTTCCAAGAAACTGCTTCTCTCTCCTACAGCCCGTGAGGGTTTCTTTCCCCTGAGCACCGCAGCTCTGACTGTTTCTGCTGCTTGTTTTCCTTCTCTTCCAAGGTGGCTGCCATCCTGATAAATTGGTTTTGATTCGCTTTCACATAGATCTAGGTGATTTTCTCCCCAGCAGAGTTGTGGTCTTTTGGAGGGTAGAGATGAGACCAGAAGTTTTCTGCTTCTCTTCACCGTACAAACCCCACCTCTCCTGCCCACTCACAGTTCCCACGTAAGCTATTAGAGCCACCTCGGGATGCTTGAGCTAACACGCTCTCTGGCATGTCTAGTCACACCAGTGGATTCGGTCCACACATGGTTATCGCCTACCCTCCTTGGATGAACACCAGTAAGATCCATTCCCACTCACATTCCCCAGGTTTCCTCCAATGTATTAATGACCACAACTCCCATTCTCCTTGGTGTTAGCTATTTCCACTTGAGCCTTAATATGTGCTCATTTCTGGAGCAGGAATGGATGTGACTCTAACCATGGCAAGAGGGAAAGTATTTAAAGAGACTGATCTTCCACTATTAAGGCATCTACCCCAGGTAAAGTGGTAATAAGGTTTTCAGGTACAGGAAGGTGAGTCTTACTTCAGGGTGCAGGGAGAACAAGATAATCTCAGTGACAAGGGAAATGCAGAGTGACTTGAAGGCTCAAGATTGTCAGTTTTGTCTGGGGCCAACCCTATGTTCTCATTCCTGGTTTTAGTATCCCAATCTTTCCCAATAAATGTCCTAACCTTCCCGTGGGAAACTTGGCAAGACTGAATTCATCTCTTATTGTAATTCAGCAAGTCACACAATAAATTTTTTTTATTTTTCACAATATCAGCCCTGCAGCTATAAGAAATAGGAATATATTTTAAGCCCGTCTTGGAAGCTCTCTGCTCCTCAATCTGTGACTTGAGCTGATAGTTAAAGGGCTAGAGTTTGTCGTTTCCTTTCTGTGGTTGCTCAAGTGCATGCAGAAGAATCCTCCCACACCACGGTCCCTCTTGTCATCATCGCTGCCACAACCCATGGGCTCCCAAGGCATGTCCTCAGTTGGCACTTTATCACGTTCAGAGGGCAGCCTGACTAATGGTGATGCCAGTGCGTGCCATGGATTGCTGGCTTCTCACTTCCTATTGGCAGAAAACAGCGCTACACAGAAATTCAGAGGCACAACCAAACCAACCCCGAAACCCCAACCTGGTGTGTCTATCTCCTGAGACCCTTCCCAGCAACAATGCTGTCTCAGTCAGGGTCGAATCAGGAGACAGAAAGCATGTAGTTATTTAGACAGAGAAAATCTAATGGATGGAATTATGAACTATATCAGTTACAGTTAATCTATAAAGCAGTAAAGAGTAAAGTCATTCCCTAGGGTTGATGGAGAGCATCTAAGGAAGAAATAAACTTGGAAGGCAGGGGGCCCTCTCCAAGGATGGGATTCACCTCATTGGAGAAGGTCCCCTTTGTACTCTGCTGGGTGGCAAGGAAGTTCATTGGGTTGCCCCAAGTCAGAGCTGGTGCACAGACACGAGGCTGTGGCTGGTGGGCAGGAAACTGCAGTTGGAGGCGGCCAGCAGGAAATACCCTGTCTAGGTACAGGTAGGTCAAGACAGATGGGCAGGGACCTACGGTTAAGACTGACAAGCTGGAAACCTACCATGGTGCCAGCAAGGCTGGAAGACTGACCACCGGAATGCTTTGGGGCTCACTGGGAATCTGCCCACAAAGGTGCTCGTGAAAATTAAAGGGAAGTTGTTCACAGAGATGCCACCAAAAGGTGTTTAGGGTAAGCACCAGTGAATGTCTGAAATGTGATGCTGGCAGCAGAATGCGAAGAGGAGGAAGCAGCACCCCAGAATCAGTAGTCCCTTCCTCCTGATGTGTCTCTTCAGCGCCCTCTACTGAGAGAACTAAGCATTGTATGAACTGGCAAAGAGGAAATACTTCCAGGGTCCTCCATTGCTGCAGAGGAAACAATGAAAGGTGGCTGGGAGCTAAGGGGCAATAAATTGATATTTGGTCCAATTGCATCAACTATTATGATAATAATTAACATTTTATAGTCTTCACATTTTGTTAAATCACCTTTATATTTATTACCTTATTGCATCTTTCCAATTATTAAATTCACCTAAAGGATAAGGAATTTGAGGCTCAGAGACATCTTATCCAGAATCCCACAGCTGGTAAACACCAGAGTTGGATTTCAAATGAGATTTGGATGCAGCATGAATTCTTCGTACAGAACTTACTGCCTTCCCGGGGGTGCGGAGGGCAGGGGGAGCTGGAAGGAAGAATCCATCGGTAATTTCAGTAGATTCATATTTATCCAACACCCACTACCTGCCAGGCACTGAGTCAGGTACTGGATATGCAGAGGAGATAAAACAGACATGGTCTCTGCTCTAATGGAACTCATAGTCTAGAACAAGGATGGCAAACTTCATCTTAAAAGACAAATATAAATAATAATATTTCAGGTTTTGCAGGGTGAAGAAGCAAAATCAAAGATACTATGTAGGTGCTTACATGGTCATTCACAGTATAAAAATAATTTTTAACCCATTGGCCAGGTGGGTTGCAATAGAAAGTTTATTATAGTAATAGATAATTTGTAGATCCCTGGTCTAGATAAAGAGATACATTTTTTTAATGTATGTACAAATGCAAAGTGTAAAAAGGGCACAAAGGAAAAGAAATGGTTCTATGAGAGAAGTAAGGAGAGGTCGAGGGAGGTTAATGAAGACTGAGGGTCAAGGAAGTCGTGTCTGAGGAAGGGTTATTTGGACCAGGATGGGAAGGGTGAGTTGTTAGCTGAGCAAAGAGTGGAGTGTGGAACATTCTGCGCAGAGGCAACAACCCACAGAAGGGCAAGAACTTGATGCATTCAAGAAGCGGTCAAATACACACACACGCACACATGCACACACACGCACACGCACGCGCACACACAGGAGTGGAGCTGGAGCCCAGAGGGCAAAAGGGAAAGGAACATGGAGATTGACGAGGAAGCTGGGGGCCAGGTGATCAGGTCATCTGACCATCCAGGCGCTTGGGAAGAGGCAAGCCAGGAGGGAGTCAGGCCTGGGAGCAATCAGAAGTGGAAGAGCGGGAGGAAGAGGGGAGGGGAGCAAACGCAAGGGCAGAGCCCGATTCAGGATTCAGCAACCACGGGGCCCCTCCTCTCAGACCCCCAGTGGCCGTGAAATGCCGTTATGCGTGTCAGCCTTCAGGAAAAGCCCGCCTCTCGAACCCCCAACCCTCACCGGCACACATTCCTTTCAGGTCTGTACTTTGATGCATTCAAAGAGAATTCAAACCATCTTTCCACTTCATAATTGAATCTGTTGCTCCAGGCCTGATCGAAAGGGCAGGAAAGCAGCCTGACCATCTCCCCCTCCAGAAGCTGGGGCCATTCGGGGTCCTGGAAAAAGACACGGGAGCAGGAGTCAGGAGACCTGGGCTCTGTCTGATCAGCCCGGATCTCACCTTTTACCTTTACATCTGGGTTCTGATTTAATTGGTCACAGAGACCCGGTCCTGTCATAGTTAAGAGCATGGGTTTTGTCATCTGGAACTCTAGGTTCGAATCAAGCCTCTCTCATGCTCCATCGACATAACCTTGGTCATGTAACTGAGCTTCTTTGAGCCGCACTGAGCTCCCTCATCCTCAGGCTGGGCATCGTGCTGGAATCTAACTGATGAGATTGCAATGATTGGCAAGTGGGTTGTGTGAGGGCTTCCAACGGTGCAGAGCACGTAGGAAGCACGCAGTGTGTATTTGCTGTGTCTTCACTGGGTCCTTCCATAGCTGTATGATACAGACAAGGCAGAAGCTATTATCCCATTTTACAGACGATGGACTAGAGGCACAATAAAGTCACATCTCTCTCTTAAGATCACCAGGCAGAGCTGATCCTCAAAATCTTACCAGTCTAAGACCCAGCTAGGCTAACACCACATGTCGGCAGAGTTATCCTGAACAAGTCCCTGCAGCCTGTGGGCCCCAGTTTGCCCAGTAGTAAGATAATGAGGATAAGGAGAAACGTGTTATCTCTGATCTCTCTTCCTGATCTGACCACTGTGACACCCACAAACAATCTGGGGGCTTTGCAGTTTGGGAAGTGACTCAGGTCCCGCCTGTGCGCTGCTCCCAGTTTGCCTGGGGGTGGGGGGCGCTGGGTGGGATCACGCCCAGCCTTCCAAGTCCCACCGCTTTCCCAGGCCAGGTCTGTGCTGGCTGCCAGCCCCTGCTCTGTGCGCCGAATGTTCCCTTGTCACATAAAATTCTCCTTCTGACACTGTTTCCCTTTAGAAAGAAAGTAAATCATAACTTTTCACTTAAGCATTTCTGCTTCTAGTCAGACCTACTTTAGCCTGAAGCTGAAAAAGGGTATATTTGGTTGGATCACATTTCAACTCAGTCTAATAGATATTTGCTTAAGGGGGAAAAGGGGTTGAAGAAAAAAGGGAAATGTCAAAACGGAATAATAAAATGGTCTATAAACAGAAGCAGGTTTTCTGCGATACGTTACCCCGATAAACCCGATAATGGGTCCCAAATGCACTGTCCTGGGTGGATGCCAGGCTGGCCGGCAGGGGGTTCTGGGTTATTTTTAATTTTACTGTAGCCAAACCATGACCTCATCCCGAAAGAATTCTCTCCCACCAAAGAGCTGTATCGAGTTATTTGTCGGCCGAAATTCATTTGAATGTGGATTCATCGGAAACATGTGTGACCACAGAAGCAGCCAAGAGGGAAATCTGGGGAAAAAAGGGGGATTTTCAAGGAAACCCTTCCCTTTGTTTGAATGAAACAAGCCAGTCCTTGTGGGGCCTCAGGCCTTTGATAGTGTGGGTCCCGGGCCTGCTGCTCTCGGCGACCTTTCTGTGCCCTCAGCAGCCCCAGAGCAGACCCCCCCCAGGCCCCCTGCAGAAAATGCAGCCACCACCCATCACCCACTGGGACAGGCACCCTGTTGGAGGGACTCAGGTCTCAGGCAGGAGCCTTGGCCAATACCCACATCACTTAAAGGTAATGAGTGCAGAATAAGGGCCATTAACAGCAATAACAGTATCTGTCCTTTATCAAACACCTACTACGGGCACTGTGTTAAGTGCTTTGTATATATCATCTCATCCCCACCGCAAATGTAGAAAGTGTGATTATTGCCCATTTCATGGATTTAAAAAAAAACACCTGAGGCTTCAAGAGGTTAACTTCCTCAGAGTACCTGGTTGTTGATTGGCTTAATCAAATTTCCAGCCCAAGCTTGTTTTCTCTCAAGCTTCTACTCTGGTCCCAATGCTTTTGCAAACAGAAGTCTTCAAGAGATCTGGAGAAAAGAAAGAGGCCCTCAGATTGGAAAATCAGGGAAGGCTTTGTGTAGGAGGAGGTATCTGAGTTAGGTGTGGAGGACAGGTAGCCTTTGGGCAGACGGGGAGATGTGGTCCAGATAGAATGCAAGTCAGGAAGGAAGCAGAGAGGCATCGGGAAATGTGAACTGTATCTTGGAAGGAGTAAAAAAACTTTGTTTGGCTCCCAAAGGAGAAGCGGGAGAAATGCGATGGGAAATGTCTCATGAGGCTGCATCCTGGCGGTCACTTGGTTTTCAGATGCCTGGGCAGGCCTGACTTAGAAAGAGATGGAAAGTCATTGATAAGTTTTTAAAAGGAGATCGTTCTGAGCTGTCATCTGGAAGGGGTGGATGAACCTCAGGTCTCTGGTATGAGTGACTGGGTCAGGGGGCAGGATCACTCGTGAAGCAGGGGTGAGTTTGTGGGAAAACAAGTGAATCTCGCTACTGAACATGTTCAGCCTGCGTTGCATTATTTCTGTCACCCGAGCTTCCACGTGGAGGACTCAGTCGCACTCCTCTCTGTTTCCCGCAGGCTCCCAGCACAAGCCTCGGAGTGTAGCGCGCGCTCAGGGGAAGGCACTAAAGTGGCAGGCTGGTACAGTCGCCCCATTCTCTGTGGCCGAACAGACTTGACCCGCCAACAGCGCCGGATTTGACCACACTCAAGACCCAGACTGTGCAGGGAGCGGAAACATCACCTCAGCAGCGAAAACTAGTCTCTAAATCTGGACAGGACCAGAGAGGCAGCTTTCTGAGATGTAACACCACAGCACTTTGGAGGAGGAAAAGATCTGGCATCTGCCTAAGGACCTGCCTTTCACCATTCCCAGCATAGAGATGGACCCATGCTACCGAGAAGCCATCGTGGCCAAAGGTTCCAGAAGATGGGGAAGAATAGCCTGCTCAGAGCAGGTGGGAGGCAGAATTGTCAGCTTGGGTTTTCAGTCAAGTTCTTTTTCCTGTGCACAGCCACCTTGTAGGGAATTGATTATTCTATTGCCTTCTCAGAAACAACAGCCTATGCGACTCCGAGTATCCTAATTTTTTCTAGTGTCTTTTAAAACAGTCATTATAAATAATGTATGAATCACGGAAGCCTTGGAAAACAAAGAATGGAGTACCCAAGATGTCCCATATCTACTCGTGGCAGAGTGGGGTGTGTCTCAAAAGGTCCTCTGTGCCCCGTGGCCCCTGCTGAGAGAAAGCCCGAGGGCTTGGCAGTGTGTGCCCCCAGGCAGTGCCCCTGTCCTCCCGCATCCCCCCTCTCAGCGAGCCAGGCTCCTTCTGTCTCTTCCCCGTCATCCCTTCAGGCCTTGCTCCCTTGAAAGTGCCTGGGGAAGGCACCACACCGCCGTGTAAAGGATGCTGGGCTCTGATGGCCCAGGGAGGGGACAAGCCTTCCCTTCCATCTGGTGTGTGTCAGGTTCTGGACATAAACAATGAGAAAAAGGAGAGAGAGAGCTATGGCAGAGCTTAGCCCGGTGAGAGGTGGCCACAGACAGATAACAGTGGTTGGTGTACTCAGCATCCAGAAGACTTCTCCAGGAAGGTGGGGGCAGGTGCGCTGCATCTTAAGTGGTGAGTAAACGTTTACCCAGTAAAGAGAACAGAGGAGGAAGCATCTGCTTTCAAAAGAGATAATATTCCTATATTCGATTAGCCTACGAATTAAACTATGCTTTTATTTTTATTTTTGGCTGGGGGGGGAATTAGATTTATTTATTTGGTTAGTCTTAGAGGAGGTACTGGGGATTGAACTCAGGACCTCATGCATGCTAAGCATGTGCTCTACCACTTAAGCTGTATACCCTCCCCACAAAGTGTACTTTTAAACACGGAGATTTTTTTTAATTACATGCAAACACCTCATTTGATGATAAGGGTAGCAATGCCTCTGCACCACCATCTCAAGTTCTTTTCCTTACTGCCCATTCCAGCTGTGGACAGCCCAGAGGTGTTCCCCCATTCTACAGGGTAGACAACTGAGCTTTAGGCTCAGTTTCATTGTCTTGACAGACTACAAGCTTCCGAAGTGCCAGTTCACCGATGGCCTGTGATTTGGTCACCGGGAGTCCCTCAATGAAGCAGCCCCTGGATCCAGATCTGGAACCTTCACGTGTCACTTTTAGCCTCAGGTAGAATGAATTGTGACCCTGCCACCCATTCTTCCAGCCTGTCGGTTCCTTCATAGTGGGACTCATTCATCCCTTTATCCCCTGCCGCCAGCACAGGATCTAGCAAAACGCCGGTGTAAACAAATGTTTGTTGAACTTAAAGGAACTGAACCTTAGCCCGAGGCTATAGAGTGAAAATGCAGCAGTCCGCAGATGGTCTGTGTCCTGTTGGCAAGCACTCACGTGGGGAGAACACCCAAATATGTGGTCTGGCTTTGGCATATTCCATCCAGATGTTTGGCTTCAGGTAGAAGCAGACGAGGAAATCCTTAATGAACAGACGAGTGTTTCTCAATGTGTCCAGCCTCCAGACCGCCCCGTTGTCTCCTGCGCCAAGGCTGTGAGGAATTCAACACTCTTACGTGGACAGCACATGGGGGGCCTGGGTTGGGGCTGCAAGACTGAAGGGGAGGCAGGGCAGAGGCAGAGCAAGGGCAGCGCACCACAGCCCCAGACTTGTGCCCGTGGTGTTGGCGGCTGAGCGAGGAGCCGTGTGAATGGCTGTCTTCTGACTTCAGGAAAGTGTCCGAGAATGTTGCCCTGTGCACAGGAGGGTAACATTTTTTATTCTCAATAAATGAATGAATGAGTAAACAAACAACGAACAAATGGACCAGATCCAGAGGATTTAGACACTGGTTCTCAGAGACGTCTTCCCAGACATCTTACACTGGCCTTAACCTGCCGCTTTGAGGGATGTAGAACAGAGTCTGTGAATGAGTTACATCCCGACCTGCGGTATGGGAGAAGAGCTACTTTTGAATTAAAAAAAAGAGCTGGTGAATTGGTTCATTTCCTTTTTTTTTTTTTTTTGGTGCCTTTTCCAATTTGTGCAAAAAAAAACACCAGAGGAATAAAAGTGGATGTGCTGATTTCCCTGAGTAGCATTTAAGGAAGAACCTATACCTGCAAGAAACGCAGTTGGCAGTGAGGGGCCTGGAAGGCTGGCTGCCTGCGCAGAGGCCATCAGAGGGAGGCTCCGACGGGGCTGGGCTCCATCTGGAGGAAACGGTCAGGCACGGGGTTCCCACAGGCAGTGGGGATTAGGGGCTGAGCTCAGTAAAGCCCCCGGGTTAGCTCAGCCTGTCCTGTCTGCTTCCCACACTCCGGTGTCTCTCCTCCCCACATGGCTGACTTGGCGTGGCTGTGGGTCCTTTCTCTGGTACAGAGCAGAGTGACCCCCATCCCCACGCTCCACTTCAAACCTCGCAGCACTCTGGTAAGGCAGGAGTTATCACCTTCATTTCACAAAAGAAATGGAGACCCAGAGTTTAAAAGTGATCTTTGCATGGTGGTGCAACAAGTTAAAGAGACCCTAGCCCGCCTGTCGCACCTGAGCCTTCTCTCTTCGATATTATCTGAGCCTCCCAGCAGAGCCGGCAGACTCAGTGGGATGAGGGCCAATGAGGGCACCTGGATGGCTGGATGTGAGTATGATGCAAACGGGGAGATGCAGCTATGGAGCCCTCAGCCCCTAGGGTCCCAGGGCCGCACAGTTATGCCTGGTCACAACACCCTGTTGAAAGCAGCTGGCCTGGCCTGGTTTTTCGCCTGCCTCCCTTTCTGAAAAATATGAGCTAAAGCAATTTTAACAAGCCATTTTGATGACTTCTAGAAGGCTGGCTCTTAACCTTGGCTACACAATGAGAATCACTAAGGCAACTTGAAAAAAAATACTAATGTCTGGATTTATCGCTAGGGTTTCTCATTTAATTGGTCTGGGGCATTCCAGGGGGGTGTTACGGTGAAGAAACGTTCCTCTCTTAAAAGTCTTCCTCTAGGATCTACACGCCACGTTGTCTGAGTAAGATTAAGAAAACTGAAATCCTTAATTATTCATATATTCATTAGGCTATTAAAAATAAAGTAATGTTGACATCTGAAAATAACAACAGTTTTTCCACTATCTTGGATTCTTTCAATAGCGTGAATTTCCAGGAACAAATGAACTGATTGAATTAGAATCAGCTGATGGAAAAGAAAGAATACTTTTAAAGCTCTTGACACCTGTTGATAAGTTGTGTCTAAAAAGTGTGTACTAACTTATGTTCCTTTATTTTCAATAGAAAAGCCCATGTCCTATGGCAAACCACTATGTTATGCACATTATGCAACACAATGTGATTTGTCAATGACGTCTGAATAAGAAAAGAAAAAGAAAAGCTTATATCCAACTTCCAAATCAACAGAACTCTTCAATCATGGAACGGGCTTCCTTGGTATGTAGTGAGCTTCTTGTCACTGGAGGTGTTCAAGTGTGTCCAAAGTGCACTTTGCTGAGCATGAGCTGATACACAGCCACTCCCTGGGTCTGGGGAGAAAGCATCCTGCTCTGTTTTACCCATGATCTTGGCTATTTATGACTTCAGGGAGATCTTGGAGCCACAGGACCCCTTTCAGGCATCTGGTGGGCAGGTCTAGTGTGGAAAGGCCAGTTTACAATGCAAATGCTCACAAGTAGCTGGAGCAGGGACAATGCACAGGAGATGCTCAGGAAACAAAGCCGGCGCCGGTCTGTGTGAGAACGGCAGCAATCAGGACAATGAGGGTGACGAAATGGGGACGAGGATCTTGAGATTTCCAAAGGACCTCTCTAGGCTGATGTTGTCTTTCAGAAAAGACTCATCCCATACTCCAAGTGGTTTTACAGCTGGTCTGAATGACACACAGTTAGAGGGGGAATAAAATAGCCTGAAATAATTCTAAAATGCATTGTCTGTCTCTTCAAAACAAGAGGCACGAGATGGTGGAGAGAACACGATGTGTGAAATGAGACAGAGCTGGCTTTAACCAATGCTCCTCCCAACCGACGGCGTGGAATGTCTATGAGGTGCTTGACTTCCTGGAGCCTCAGTAAAATGAGGATCACGATGTCGCTGTCTTCGAGTCCCTGAGATACGTAAAATGTTCATTTGTATTGCAGAGCACCTAGTATAGGGCTGGGCACATAGTTTACAATCAATAAGAGGCAGCCATTTTTACGTTATTAATTAAAACATACTAACACCCTTCACTGTACACAGAGGTAATTAAATGGTACAAATGATGGAGAGCATGGTAATTATAATAATAGTCTTAAGAACAACCACCTATTAAGGACTGATGTGCTAGACGTTGTATAAATATAACCCCTTAGATTTACCTGCTGCTGTATAATTGTCTAAGTGGCCTTATTTTCATCAAAAAACAAAGCAAATCAAACAAGTTTATGGAGTATCTATTGTAAATACGAAGTAGATGGATTACGTATAATAAAAGAAGAATCAAGAAGTTCTAATGATTTTTCTAAGGACATTGAGAAATAAAATGTGGATTTTAGTAAGATTAAGTAAACTGAAGCCCACTCTATCTCCCATCATTCAAAGCATTCTTGTAGCAAATGCTTTTGTGATATATTTCCATCCCTTATATGTCAGCATGTTCAGGACTTACGATCATTTGGATTTTTTAAAATAAGTTCATCTGTTTCTACATCAGTCCCATTTTCCCAGATTTCAGAGTAAGATCTGAGGTTGAAGACACTGTTGGATCTCTCTCACCATGTGTCTGCTTTCTGGGTCTTCCCCCTCCGCTCCAGGAAGTTTCCTTATTGACTCCAGACCCCGGCAAGTCCCGGGAGTCCTGACGTTGTACGTGTCTGTGGTAGGGAGAGACGAAGGGCTTGCTTCCCAGGCCAGGCTCTGTTTACACTTCCTTGATCAGGGATAATGATTTGTTTACAGGAGACATTCTGTCTTCATTAAACTCACTTCTGGACAATCAATAGGAGGCCTAAGATGACAAGGAACACGTACGTCAGGAGTTCACACATCCTGCCTTGCTCAAAGGGACCAAGGCTCAGCCAAGACTTTCTCGTACTGACAGCCTAGGATGGAGACATCAGACTTTCTCCTTGAATTAAGAAAGGAGGGCCCTTCCCCAAAGGTACACGGATGTGGGTTCAACACACGGCTTTGTCAATTACTCTTCTGATGCCTGACACCCCAGCCTGGGGCAGGCCCCGCCTAGTGTATTTCATCCACAGTGGGGTCTGCCTTTCATCCCCATTTAAAAAATCATATTTGAAGATATTTAATAAACAAGCTAGTGACACTTCTGTAATTAACTTAGGCGCTTATCTTTGCAAGCTCAATGTAAAGACGCATCCAGGAACCTTAATTGCCAGATAACGCCTGTATAAACTGCAAGGCCTGTGCTTTAATTTGAGATTGAGATCAGAACAAAAGAATTTACACTTGTCTTTCCTTTTCAAAAAGAGGAATATTTTTAATTAGCTAAATAGAACATGTGAAAGCCTTTTAGGTATGGAGATCCCTTACAGTGCAAGATTAAAAAAAATTTTGCCCAACGTCGTTCATTTACGAATCATCACTAGTTCTCATTCATTTCTTTGTTTCACTCTACTTTCTTTCTGCAAGCTAAAGTATAGGTCTTCCTTCCAATTTGCCTTAAATCTCTTTGTCTGGCTTATGGACAGGGTCCACCCTTGTAGTGACGCAGGTCTGCAAAACAATGTTAAAAAAAAAGATGTTTGTGAGTGACAGGTGACCTAGCACTGAGTAAGGGACCTGTGGCTGCCCTCAACCCCTCCTGGGCACAATCCCCAGGTAGTGTGCCGTCTAAAAGGTCCCAAGGTCAATGGCAGTAACTGTAACCATGGGCAAGGTGGTAGCCATCATCACTGAGCAATCATCTTAAGTTTGGATCAAAGGGGTTCTCCTATAGAGAACTAATATACATCTCTCTCTCTCTCTCTCTCTCTCTCTTTTTTTTTTTTAACATTTCTTATTGAGTAATAGTCATTCTATAATGTTGTGTCAAATTTCAGTGTAGAACACAATTTTTCAGTTATACATGAACATACACATATTCATTGTCACATTTTTTTTCCACCGTGAGCTACCACAAAATCTTGTATATATTTCCCTGTGCCATACAGACCTCTTTAGATGTGGAAACTAACAAAGGCCTGGTCCACCCGTCGGCCACCAGGACTAAGAGACTGCTATGCCCAGTGAAACTCAGGCAGAACAATGCTAACCTGGGTTCTGTGTCTGCTGGGCCCAAAGCGTCACAGCAAAGCTTCCAGAGGAAGGCACTCCACGGGGTTAGAATCAAACAGATACTGGAATTTCATCACATGGACAAGGCAACTAGCATCAAGCAGCCAAGGTCAAGAAACAAAGATGTTTATTAGTTTCTGGGAACTGGAAATGACACTCTGGTTTGAAGAACTGTGGCTAAGATCACGCGAGTGGTAAGAAACAGAGTCGGGATTTTCACTGAAGTCTTTATGCCACCAACTCTGAGTCCTTTCTACCCGTGCCACCATCTAGAGTCAAAGGCCAGTGGGTACGGCCAGGGGGCTAGTTGGGTTCTTGCTAAGCCAGTGCCCAGGGGTCTTATCTCCTTTGAAGTGGTACCAAAATGTCACTCTTTTCTCTCCACGAAGAGAAAGTTGGAAAGTAGCCTCACCTGCAGGGTTGACCACCTTCTCTGTACTTCACCCCTAGCCAGGGCAAGCAACAGGAATAAACGCCTCTGTGCTGCAAGACCTGAACCCTCGCTCTGGCTCCTCTACCAACCAGTGACCCTGAGCAAGACACTTCACCTCCCTGGGCCCCAGCACCTTATCCATAAGTTAGTGAAATTAATTTGTACCCTAGGTGCTTTTCAGTGATGATATATTTAAAAAGCAACATCTGGAGAGGGTGGTGCTGAATCAAAGAGGTTCTGTGATACCTGTTGTCTGTTTGTTCCAACCCTAGCTCCGTCAACATTTCTGTGTGGCCACAGGAAACCATCTCCCCTCCCCCGGCCCCAGACTTTTTAACCATATAATGGATCAGGTGAGCCAAGTGCCTGCTGGAACTCACTCAGCTCTGATAGTTTATGACCCTTACTCTCTGCTGGGTCTTGGTTTCTTGGCAAGACATGGCACATTTTGCCTGTTCATCCCACAGAGATGTGGACACCTTCCAAAGAAGCAATTGGACAAGTTCTCCCACTGGGACCTGTCAGTGCACAGAGGCAAAAGGTCCAGGGTCACGTCAGGTTCACTGGGATACCCTGTTGTGCTGGCTCAGGTCTGACTAAGGGCACCATTTTGGTTTATCTGATCAGCCAGTGTGATGTCATGCCAATCAGGGACCATAGACTTTGCATGGAGATCAGAGAGACAGATTAAAAAAACAAAAAAGACCCATTGATTCCAATCTAGTACTTTTACTAGATTAGGGTGGCACAGGGATTTTTAAAGAGTATTAGTAATAAAAATACCAGATATCCAATAGGCTACAAGTGTGAGTCACCCTTGAGACAGTTAAATATCCTTGCCAGAAAGGATAATAAAGGAAAAAAAACACAGGTTTGAGGGACAGGCAGACATGGATTTGAATGCCAGCTCTCCCTCACTTGAGCTATGTGACCTTGTACAACATTCTCAGCCTGGCTTCCCTGAAGCTTCCTCACCTGCAGGGCGTCTGGGGAAGCAGAGCTCATTATTTGTACCTTTGTTTGTTTCTGTGGGCTGAAGGAGTGGCAGGTCATCTCTATTTAGATGGCCCAGCAGATCTCTGCTCAGCCAGTCAAGTAGCTGCCCTTGGTTAGGTGAAAATTCGGTAAGTTGTCATCCACTGCTCTGGGAGGAGAAGGGAGTCACAGGACTTTTCCTGGCCTTGTTTAGCAAAGCTGGTGCTTCCAGATACCTCTGGTTAGGAAAGTTGATCAATGGAACGGTATTGGGCAAATTTTCAAAAGGACCAAAGAATTTTCTAGGGAAAAAAAAAAAGTCTGGGCTCTTAACTCCCCTTCTGAGATGTTCTGTTATTGAGTTGTTTCTGGAAGAATGAGATAGTGCCTATCCAAGTCCACTGCCAAGAAAGTGGAGGGATCTGGGTGGGCCAGACCCAAGCTGGGCGCCTTGCGAAGGAAAGGCGATCTTGCACTGCATGTGGGTGAGGATGACAGAAACCCCTGTAGACCCAGCTTTGGTGGCGTTTAGTCACTGTGACTGAGAGTGAATAGAAACTGCAGAAATTGTAACCTTGAGGGCGCTGGGGCCAGGGTGGAGGACGCAGTCAGTAAGGACACCATGGAAACAGTGGGCAGGGACTCTTCAGTTTGTCCAGAACCAGTTTTCTGGCCTAGGATCTAAAGGTCCTTGATGTGCTGGTGGCCAGCTGCACATGGGGTGGACATTGGAGTTGAGAGGGAGGTACAGAACTTCCTGCTAAGTTGGGCAAACAGGACACGAGAGGTTAAGTGGAAAAATGAGAAATGTTTAACTGTATCCAATCCTAAGCTGGTGAACCAGTTCCTCCCAGGTGCAGAGTGCCTGGCACACAGTAGGTTCTCAGCCAACATCTGTGGCGGGAAGCCCTTGGAGTGACCACAGGTGGCGGGAAGGGGATAAAGTACTTACACAGTGTTTCTAGAAAACTGTCTCTCATTGTCTGCATTGTGTTGGGGCAGGAGTGGGGAATGCAGGGCGGCAAATGAACAGTCCAGGACCTCCAGAGGTCCCAGCGCCAGGGGAGCAAGACACATCCAGGTCACGGCAGAAAGGACAGGGGACAGGGGACAGCATTTGTTACACTCCTGGGTTGTAAGAGGCGAGCACTCTGATTACCTGAAGAGGCAGGGATTATTCAGAGCTGATGGGAGCTGAGCAGCCTGTACAAATGAGTGGTCCAGCATTTCCCAGGGGGGCCTGGGCTGCAATCGCGTCGGAATGGACCTGCCCTCGCAAGGAAGGGGGAAGTCGTCTTCGTAAGTCGTGCACCTGCTCTTGGCAGCCACAGGCTGTCATCGGGATAAGAAGAAGGGAAGCAGGGATGCAGAGGAGCCAGGAATAGTGGGCTGTGGCCTCAGGAAGAAAGCAACAGGCTCCAAGCATCTTTGGGGAAAAGGTTACTACACAGGCCAGTTGGCAGGAGGGCTTCCTCTGTCTCGGCTTCTGTTCCTCCTGTTGCTGAAAACTCATCACTTCGCTCTCCGCCTCCCATGTCCCTTCTCTGCCTCATTCGTCTGCTTACTCATCCGCATGTCAGCCCTTCTGCTATTTAGAGACTGTCTTCAGCTTCGTGTGCTTCTGGGTCTTCTCTCTTCCAGACCAAACCCTCCCACATCCGTCCTTCCTCCTGATGCAGAATATCCTCAGGATGCCGCCCTCCAGTGGGGGCTCAGACTTTCCAGAGTCCCCGCAGAGGGGCCTGGCCTGGGAGAGGAAGCGGTGGCTATGACCTCAGTCTTGGCTCTCACAACGCTGAGAAAACATCTATGGCTCTTTGTGCCTTGATTTTTCTCAGCTGTAAAATGGAGATAATGACATGGGTTCCAGGCCTCAAAGCCGGGTCTAAAGGAGGTTTGGCCTCCGGCGGAGGGTTCTGGAGCTCCACGTTTGTGGGAACGATAGTTTGACACATTTATGGAGCCAATTTTTTTTTTCTGAGGTCCTTTCTTCTTCATCCCCGCCATGACTCACAGCATCTGATTTACCTGCTTGGAGTGAATTTTGACTTAGAATCCTTCCCATGGTTGACACACTCAGCTCTATGAATCACAAGAAAGTCTTGGGGTGATCTCTAAGGTTGAGCAATACTGCTGAGTCTCAGAGAGGTGACGTGACTTGGCCAAGATCACACAAGAAGCAGCTGGCAGAAGACATGGACCCAGCAAGAAGAGCTTTCCCAGAGCCATTAGCTACCTGGGAAGCTGCCTCCCCCAGGCAGCACAGCAAAGGGGCCCAGTGCACAGATTTGGGGCACAAACGGATCTGGCTTTGATTCCTGGTTCTGCCCTGACTCGCTGTGCCCCTTGGGGTTACTTAACCTCTCAGAGCCTCAGTTTCCCTCTTTGCCTGTGAGTAGCTGTTGGGGTGATCAAATATGATCAGAAGAGTGAAATGGCATCACCTTAGGAGCGCCCATGGGGTGGGCCTGACTGTCACCCTAATTAATGCAACCGAAGCCAGGGCTGGAGTTGCGACTACTTGCCGGAGGCCAGAGGCGACCCACGGATGCCAGCAGAGCGCTCTTCCCCTCTTCTGGGCACCACCCCTGCGACCCACTCGCCCCTAGATGGTGCTGGTGTACCGGGCAGCACCCAGCTCAGCGGCTGCCGCAGACGCGGCCGGGACAAAGGAAGGACCGGCAGGGGAGTGGTGGTCGGCGGCCCGCGGGGACCCCTGCAATGCGGAGCTGCCGCTTCCCCGCAGAGGGGCAGAGGGATCCGTTGTCCTGGCCGGCTCCCTGGCCCTTCCCAGACGAGAGGAAAGAGGCCGGCCAGGGACTGGGGACTTGGGGCTGCTTCCCATCCCTACAACCCCAGCCACCCACGCCTGCTGGCAAGCAGGTGGGCTGAGCTGGCCAGGGGGGTCTCTGGAGAGCTGGGGCGTGACCCCTCCTTCACGCAAGGCCCTGGCGGTGGCGGCATTTTGAAAGTCTCTTCGTGCCACTCGCCAACCCGGATCCCTCTGGCTGCCATCACTTCACTGATTATTAATCCACAGATTCTGGCCTGCAAAGGACTTGACAGCAATGGGACCTGGCCACATCTCTTCAACACCATGAGCTGCGGCCTCTCCATCTGCAAAATGGGGGTGCAGATGCTGTCCCCACCTTGTTCGCTTCTGCATTCAGCAAACCTTACCAGCTCTGCTGCTCACGCCCACAGGCAGTGCTGGGCTCAGGGACCTCCCTGATGGGTGAAACAGCCTTGCATAGGGGGAGGCCCACAGATGGGCCGAACAGAGACAGAAGACGTATGCCCAGAGAGAGGGTGGTGAGAACAGGGACTCGGGGAGGACAAAGCTGGTGGGAATGACCAGAAACCGCACAGCTGCTGCGCACAGTGTTATTCCCTCTAAATGAGCTTGGGTTGAAAGCCCCTTTCATGACACATTGTTTTGCTTTGAGTTTATAGGTTTGGTATCTCAGCTCTCTACTTTCTAACTTGTTGACCGTGGGCTGGTTGGTTCATTTCCTGAGACTCCATTCCCCGATCTGTGAAAGTAGAGCTTCACAGAGGCTATGTTGCTAGTGTACCTGCAGCTTTGTACTAATACATATGGTTATACTGTGTGTATACCAGGCGAAATGGCACAGCAGAGGGACTTGGGAATCAGGAAGTCCCTAATCTTGAAGGACCTCAGGGAAGCCTCTTCTCCTAACCATTCAGTTTACCTATCCATGCAA
Organism: Vicugna pacos; assembly: GCF_048564905.1. Classification (NCBI taxonomy): domain Eukaryota; kingdom Metazoa; phylum Chordata; class Mammalia; order Artiodactyla; family Camelidae; genus Vicugna; species Vicugna pacos. The sequence goes on from NC_133001.1 coordinate 50,658,736, forward strand.
GCTGGACAGAAGGAGCATGGGGCCACTTGGTGGCCAGCATCCCCTCTACCCCATCCCCACGGTCTGTTTTTCCTCACCACTTTCTTTCAGTCCATAAGGAGGTGTATCGTGTAATGATCAACAGCATGGAGTCTGGAGCCAGATTGCCTGGATTTCAATTCCAGCTGTACTAGGGTCTAGATGTGACCTGATATGTGACCTTGGACAAGTTACCTGTGCCTCAGTTTCCTCACCTGTAAAATGAAGATGATGATAATGACAATATAAAATTTCATTAGAGTAGACTAAGTGGTGTGACAAATGTACTCATGCATGTGGTAACCTAACATAAACATAGTTTATTTCTCACTCACAGAATAGTCCGGAACAGTTTCAGATGAGCAGGGAATTCTGTTCCAGTAATTCAGAGGACTCGGATCATCCGTCATTTTTACCAACTGTAGCATTTGGTTTGCAAAGACCCTGTGAGGAAGAGGGACATTGGTAGGGGGAACCCATGGGAGCGTCATGGCCTGGCCTAGAAGGGGCCCTTGTCCCCTCTACTCAGCCTCCGTTGACCAGCACTGAGTGGTGTGACACACCTGACCCAGGGGAGGCTGGAAGTGCAGTCTTTGCTGTGTGTTCAGGAAGAAGAGGAGATGGATCAGAGCTGACAGCCCCTATCACAATGGCTTGTGTTGTAGGTTATCTTGAAGATGACATTAGTTTAGTGTTTGGAGGTACTTAGAACAGCAGCTGGCATCTGGTCAACATTACACAGGCATCTGTTGTTATTATTTGTATTCGGGTCCCTCAGAGGGTTCCCTGAAGATACAGCCTGGGAAGCCCCTTAGTCTTTGCAGCCAGCACTGCAGTGGATTGTTTGGGAGGCCTCTGGACACCGTCCCTTGTCAGAGCCCGACAAATTCACACATTATGCCCACGTGAGCTTCCCTAAGAGCCTTTGTGTCTGTGCAGACAGGGAAGCATCCTGGAAAACAGTTCCTTCCAGAGTTTCTCTAAGTTATTCTGATGCTTCGAGAAGAGCCCTAGCAGTGCGGACTCAATTTGTCACCTTCATATGCAGACCACAGGGCGTGGGGACCACACACTTCCTTCTCTCCCCACATGCCAGCTCTCACGCCCCTCCTCTTTACCTCCCTCTTGATGGTGCGGGGCCAGAGGACAGGTATGGGAATCAGAGAGCCCTGTGAATGAAAACCAGCTAATAAGTGGATCTACTAAATGTGAGTTAAAAGTTATTTAACATTCTTTCCCCTAGGTTTCCTTATCTGTAAAATGGAGTCAAATAATAATCATGACTGCAGAGAGCTATTTAAGGATGAACGTTAATGGTGATAAAGCTCCAAGCTCTGAGTAAGACATAGAGCATACTCAATAAATATAGTTCCTTCTGACTGACATGTCTTGTGTTGACTCATTCTGAACTCTGAATTTATAGAGTGCTTAGTGTGTACCCAGGTAGAGGAAAAATAGCTTTGTGCAAGTGGTTTGCCAGGAGGCTAGCCCTTAGACATGTTCACCACTTGTTCTGGCGTGGAATCTCACTCTCAGGACAACCAGACTTTCAAGGGAGAAAGCTCCCAGCTTTCTCTCTCCTTTCTGAGTTCTACCTCTGCCTCCAACTGCATGCCACGTCTCTATCCTGCAGGGAGTCTTCAGTGTCAAAGACTACTGTCAGAAAATTTTATTTGGGGATAAGGAGTGAATGACTATGTTAGAAAGTCAATAGAAAGCATTGGAGATAAAAATGATGGAGTACTTTAATATGATCTAATAACATTATGGAATCCTGATAGTCTCCAACTCACTTAACCAGCATATCTACTCTGGGCCCAATGCTGTCTGAACCCAGTGTCACAAACAGTGACATTTTATATAAACCTCCATTTTCCTGCCAATCAAATGATGACCCCAAGAACCATTAGTGTGCTGGTAAGTATCTACCAATCAAAATTGTATATATATTTGTATATAAGTTGATTATAAATTTTACTAATGTAAAGATGTGTAGTACACAATTTAAAAATGATAATACAATTTAATACATTCTTCATTGAACATTTCATATAGCCGATTGATTCTCTCAGAATGCTTCATTGATTTTTGCCAAACTCTCCCATCTGTTGCCAACCTATGGTGCTATTAATGAACAATGCATGTGGTTTAGACACAAATGTTAGTTGATGCTTTCATTTTAGTTAACAAGGAAGATGGAAGGGATATAATGAAGGTGTGTGTTGGAATCTCACTAGTTTGCCAGTAATCTGAACAACTTCTTTGCTGATTCAGAGAATTGTTTTTGAAAACTAAAATAAAATTCTTTAATATTTGTGCGTTATTTGCAATGTAATGGCTATTGACTTGGCACCTTTTTAGGTTAAGTTACATTATTATCATTTTATCCATCACTCTCTTATGTCTAGGCAATCAACAAATCAATAAATCAAGACTTGATGTGTGATGTTTGCAGACTTCCATGGTGTAAATATATCCAACCATGACCACTTTTGAGAGACTGTGATAAACTCACTGAATACAGAATTGCAAAACTACGTGCACACCATTGAATAGTATTTTCGCCGCACAGATACGATGGAATGTAAGTAACCTCAAGAGTGTAGATGATGATAAAATGTAGTAAAATAATTAGGAAGTGATGCTTTGGAGTATTTATTACTGTTGTTTTCACTATAATTTATTTAATTGCAAATGCTGTCATTTAATTTTTAATAATGACTGTCGTACAACCAGCTCACAAAATTGAAAAAACATTCAACAATCAGCTTACGAGCTGACTTGAGCACACCACTGTCAAGAATCTAATGTATTTCCACCAGAAACTGGGTAAAAAAAGGTATTATTTCTTTGTGTTGTTCTGTAGAGAATAAGGAAAGAGAGACAAGGGAAAGCAAGTTGGAGGAAACAGAGTTTATGGAAAGGCTGAGTTTCAACTGAACAGACATCGTTTGTGCCAACAGAAACTATCAGTGTGGGCACCAAACCCTTTGAAAGTCCTGCCTGAACAGAAGTCCATTCTCTGCCCCAATTTTCCTTCTGCCCAGACGTGTATAATAGCTCAGCCTCCGGCTCTGGCGGCGTATTCAGCTTTCCCCTTCACCCACATGGGGTGATGGCTGAAGGGCACGGCGTCAGCTGCGAGAAGCGTGTGCTTCCTCCACATCCATTGCTGCTCCACCCGCATCTCCTGGCTCATCCATCCTCCATTCCCAGCGCTGAGAGCAGGCGCTCAGGCTGTGGGCATCCTGCCTTCTACAACTGTGCCCCTCTCTATTCAGATAAAGTGAATGGGGCATTCTGTTCCCCAGACTCCAGGGAAATGGGAGTGAGGTCATGAGCCCCAGACAAAAAGGCCTGGTCTAGGGACTCACCTAGGTTCCCCGTGAGATTCTTCATAGACATCCAAGACTCCAACCTTCTGAATCTCTGTCTCACACTTTAGGGATGAACTGGAAAGCAATGGAAGAAACATCTCATGGGGGAAAGGAAAAAGACCAAAAGAAGACCAACCAGGTCTCCTCCTACTGACTTTTCATTGTTGATCAGCCTGCTAGAATTCAGTTTCTCCATGTGTTACCACCTGTGTAGAGATAGAACCCATCTTTGTCCAAAACTCCTGGCTGATGAGAAAACCTAGACTCTTTGAGAGAGAGTCAACTGCTCAAGGTCATGGTGGAACTGGGATCCCCTACCCTAACCTTCAGAGGCATGGCCGAGAGCACATCCCAAATGGCCTCTGAGTCTTCCCACACAATTGATGGAAAGCAGACTTCCTCAGAATCAACAGCTTTGAGACATCTTGGGATTTTCCTTCTCCTCCGACTCTTTGTTGCTTTTCTAGAGGCTCTGGGTGTGCCCCATTACAATCTTCCATAGTATCTGTCCTTCACCTTCGGCTCATTAGACTCTGACCCCTGCAGTGACAAGAACCACGCCCTAGTCATCTCTGCTGCAGAGATGAAAAAGCCAGATTTAAGAATCCACACGCCTGCTTTTAACCCCAGTTCAGCCTAGCTGTGTGGCTTGATCAAGTTGTTTACCACGGTCTCTGAGCTCTGACTTCCGTAACTATAGAGTGGGAATGACAACACCTATTTACAAGGAACTTCTGAGCATTAAATGCCGTGATGTATGTAGACTATTCTTAATACTCTGGCTGGCTCCGGGGAGGACAAAACAACTGCAGCTTATCATGACGCTTGTATCCTTATATATCCAGTGCCTGGCAGAAAGAGCTCAGCACAAGGAACTGAATGAATGGAGTGATTAAGTAATGAAAGCGTGTCACCAAACCCCCATCATATTTTCCTTCCCAGTATGCCTTGTGTTTTCTCCTTCTCCGCCATCCCTATGTTTGGTTCCATACAATTTCTCACCCGAACTACTACAGACAACTCTTGCTTACCGTCCTTGTCTTCAGCTATCCCTCTTCTCATCCATCTTATCTGAGTTAGTCTTCCTGCCACCTAGCTGAAGGTCAGGATCTATGTCTCCCACAGCATCCCATGATTTCCAAATACGTTCAGCAAACAACCTGATCAATTAAATATGCAAAATGCAAATGACTTTGTGGATGAAATAAATGATACATTTTTTTATTCTCTTCTTTTCTTTCTATCCCTCCAGTTTCTTTCTATTACCACTTACATGTTATCTTCAGCATTAGTTAAGGTTTAGCAAGTTTACCTTAACAATAATAATTGTGTTTCTGGTTCTGTACTAAGCCCAGTACAGGCATTATTTCATGTGGTTATTATAGCAACTCTGCAAAGGAGGCTAGGTGGACCAGTTGCCATGTGAGTTTCCTAGGCACATAAACACTCTGCAAAAGTTCAGCTAAATGCTGCATAACAGTGGCAAATGAATGCTTAGTCTTGCTGGGGCCCTGGAAACATCCACTAGATTGTGGAGGAGATGGAGCAGGGATGGACACGAAGGTCTCTTTATGGAGATCTTCCTTGTAGTTGAGTGGCCTCCAGCAAGAACGTTCACACTGGATCTCATTAGGAGCTCACAGTTGGTGAAATTTACCACCACTCCCCGACTCACTGTTTCACTGAAGTGTGAGTTTCTTGAGACTAGAAGGATGGATATCTTGGTCATTATTGAATCAGAACAATATGTACATGGAAGGTCTCAACAACTTTGACTTCTGCAAATGTAATAGGAATGAAACAGATTTTACTATGTTCACTTTATAGATGAAGAAACTGAGCCTCAGGTAAATGAAACAAACCTTACAGCTGGGATGAGATCCCAGCTGTCCTGCTGTTTACTTGGATTCTGTATAATCCTTTAAAATTACTGGCCATGGGTCCCTTGGAGAATCTACTGACAATTTTGGAAATTATTTGGAAAAATATGACACATGTTGGGATATAATTCTTGAAACCTCTTATAGGTTCACAATTAATTAATTCAGCACACATTTATTGAGTGCTTTTATGTGCTAGGCACCATGCTAAACGTTGGGAATGAGATGGTAATCTATCTCTGCACTTGAACATTCCGGAAGCAGGGGGATAGAGAAAGACAACAAACAGATAAACAAATAGGTAAAGTATTAGCTGATGATAAAAACCAGGAAGAAAAATGACTCAGCATAAAAGAGGTGCTATTTTGCATGAGGGTGGTCTCTGATGAGGTAACATTTGAACAAGATTAGAAAGAAAAAAGAAAACCAATTTTGTGGGTATCTTGGAGAAAAGAATCCTAAGTAGAAAAAAGATGCATGTGCAAAGGCCCTGAGGTGACCTAGTACTTGGCTGTGAGAAGGCCAGTGTGGCTGGAGTCTAAGCAGAGGGGAGAGAAGCAGGAGACAGAGGCCAGGTCATCCAGGGCATTGTAGGTCTTTATACAGGCAGTGTACTTTGCTCTGAGTAACATGGGAGGGGCCAAAGATTCCAGAAATTGAGTGTCTTTACCCACACCATGCCACCAAGCTATTTGTGACTTGACTGCATAGCAGCAAGTAGGCTAAATAGTTTCCCTACTCATGCATCAGCATTGTTTCTAGACGCAAGTACTTCTGGCCCAATGTCCCCATAATCTGACGGATCACACAATACATTATCCCAATTGCTACTCTGCCAAACCTAATCATCTCAATTCCTCTTGCCACTCCCACCCCAAGGTCTTTGTTTCAGTGGTGTCCATCAGCTAGACAAATTTCCTCCTCTTCACTAATATCGGCCCTCCCCAGTCTGTAAGGGAAGGCCCAAGTCCTGCCTCCATTCCCCATCTCTTCAAGGTTAGCATGACCCCTGACCTCTCCCCCTCCACTCAGGACCTGTAACCCTCATGATCTGGGCCAGTCAGTTTCATGCCAGGCTGCATGCTGACCATGTTAGCCGTGTCAGCTTTGTCTCTTTGCTTCTTTGAGAATCCAGTCTTTGGTTCTTCATTGTACACATGTGCAATGCTGGGCACGTGGTACCATTTAATCAAGTCTTGTCAGCTTGTGATTTGGTGAAACCCCATTCCTCTGGCATCTTGGCCTTTTCCAGATAACTGGAGCTGAGCTTGTCAAGCACCAAACAAATGTAGTAAGCTCTTGTTAATAGACATCCTTCTGAAGTGTATTTGGCATTTCCGGAAATTCTGAAATCCATCTGCCATACAGAACTATGTAATTTCAAAATCATTCAGAGATGTCATTCTAAAGACCCATTTGCATCCTGAGTGGAATCGCAGCTCTGTATCTGGTTTTAGATCTAGCTGTCTCCTCCCTCAGTGTCATGCAGTGTCACCTGTAATTCTACTTAGGGATCACGTATCTTTCTCTCCTGAATGCCTTCTGGGCTACTGAGTTTCTTTTACTAAAGTCTAGGAAACAATAATACAGAATGGCCAAGGCTGTTATGAAGGTACGTATGTGTTACAGTGACAACTTAGAAGATAAGAACATTAAACTGTATGGGCAACAGGAGGCTTCGGTGCCTTCTTAGAGCAGTGAAAATTTGAGATAAGCTTGAAAAACATGTAGGGGTTGATCAACAAGAATAGACAGGGAAGATCATTTCCAGCAGAGGAAACAACACCCTTGAGTAACTGATGGAAAACAAGAGTCTAGACTCTACAAGGGGTTGAAAGAGGGTATGAGAAGCAGTGCACAGAATCTTTAATGCTGGGGCTTTCTGACAGCTCTTGTGGGTACCCAGGGGACCCTTTTGATGAGTTCAGGATCAAAAGGTCCTGAATGAGTCAGATTGCTGGGAAATGGACTTGGGGATAAATGGGGCCTAATTGTGGCTTAGCATGTTGGCTCCTTGAAAGGACCTTAGCCATCGCTAAGAACAAATCTCCTAAAGGCCTACAAAGGCAGTGGTACTTCTAAAATCAATTAACACTGGCCAGTTGCAGGAAGAAAATAACCTAAGAGATATATTTTATGATATTCTAGGATGTCAGAGTTGGAAGTTCTCTTAGAACAAATCTGTTTTGCTCCTTTTATTGATTATTTGGTGATTAACTGAAGATGGAGATCACATAAGAGATTTGCCCAAACTGATACAGCTGTTGGCAGAGCAAGGACTAGCATTCTGGGTCTCCTGAGGTCTGGTCCCCTGTGCTTATCTGACTGAAAAAAGGTGACTTTTAAGTCAGTAATTTTATTCATTACTTAATTTAACAAACATTTGTTGAGTGTATGGCCCTCAGTGAATATCTGAGTTGAACTTGAGTTGAAAATGGAGATCAGAGGCAAAGAAACCAGGGCATCTCTTGTAGGATGAGGTTCTGAAGCGAGAGCCCCCTGGTCAAGGGGCGTGTTGTGCCATCTGAATGCTTAATTGATTCTCTTCTTAAATGGCATCGAACACTTTTAAAGGTGTTACTTTTTAAAAATTTATTTATTTATTTATTTATTTATTTATTTATTTATTAATATTTTTTAATTGAGTTATAGTCATTTTACAATGTTGTGTCAAATTCCAGTGTAGAGCACAATTTTTCAGTTATACACGAACATACATATATTCATTGTCACATTTTTTTTTTGCTGTGAGCTACCACAAGATCTTGTATGTATTTCCCTGTGCTATTTAGTATAATCTTGTTTATCTATTCTGCATATGCCTGTCAGTATCTACAAATGTTATTTAATTAGGCCTTCAGAAATATGTCTTTGCATGCACTAGATGATGGAACTATAGTAGTGGACAAACTCACAAAGTCTTCATCTTCATGGAACTTACATTTATTGAGGAGAAACATACATGCATACACACACACATACATGCATAGTATGCATAGTTTGATATCTAGGTGTGCTATGAAGAAAAATAAATCAGGGAACAGAGAAAGAGAATGACATGGGTCTTATTTTAGATAAAATTGTCAGGGATATCAGGGAAGGCCTCCCTGAGGAGGTGACATATGGACGGACACGTAAGTGAAGTGAGGGAGTGGTTCACACAGCTATGAGGGAAAAGAGCATGCCTGGCAGACCGATGGGAAGTGCAAAGGCCCTGAGAAGGAAACCTGCTTGGTGTGTTTCAAGAACACTGAGATGTCTGTGGTGTCACGGAGCAGAATGAGCACAGGAGGGAGGGCTCCAGAACACGGCACTGATGGGGGTTGGGGCCTGGTCATAAAGAACCACAGCCCATAGCAGAAAAGTAAAGAATCGAGGAAAAAAATGTCTGGACCAGGGAACCAAAGCCTCTGAGTCTCGTATTTTCTCTGCCCCTAACTTCCTGAATGACTCTGGTCTTCTAATTTCTGCTTCCAGGCTTCAATCTTCCTATGTATACAATGAGGGAATTGGAAGTGATGACTAAGGAACTCTGTGGTCGATGGACCTTGCTTACGCGTTTCAGATTTACCCGTGGGGCAGAGATTGAACCACTCAGGTGGACATGCAGCCTTCAGTGTGCATTTGTGTTTCTGGTTGTCTCTTTGCAAGCAGTCGGAGGTGGCTGGAGTTTCCCTCATTTCCAGACAACCAAATTCTTCACGTCGGCAGACCTTTTACAGTTTGAGCGAGACTTGCAATGAATCTCATCTCTAAACCGAAGCCCTAGGAATGCCATGAAACACAAGCAAACACAACTCATCTTGGTGGGAAGTTATTGTACCTCTCCTTTTATAAGGGATGAAATCACATCTTTTGCAAATTGTGCACCATCCGTGAAGACTTTCTTCTTCTAATGATCGGCTGTCACTCTGTCTTTGTAAAGTGGGTAATGGAATTATTTTTAAAGCTTTTACTTAACAGCCTTGCTCTTTGTAAAGACCTGCTTGAGGAATGCAAGCATCTTTAGATACGGAAGTGACAACCGTCTCTGACGTTAAATGGATCTCTTTCTTACCTGTCCTGTTAACATAGGAAATATCAAACTCTTCTTCCATGTGACAGAAGTTTAGATTTGTGCTATGTGTCACGGAGAGCACAGCTGGCGAGCACACTGGGAGGTACGTAGAGCCAGATCAAGGTTATGTTTAAAGGCTTTTTAACAGTACTGTCTAAAGATGAAAATGCTGCCTCTGGAGGTTACAAGTTTCTCATTATTGGAGATGATCAAGAAAAGACCATTAGGCAAGATCTTACAGACAGAAAGTATGTGTCAACCAGAGAGCTGAACAAGCCATCTTCGGAAAGTCCTTCCCACTCTAAAAGCTTCTCCCTCATTAGCATAATCTTTTCCTAATCTGCATTTTCTGTTGTACAAGGGCAGATCAGAAGATTGTCAATGCCATGTTAATCACCATGTGCCTTTGCCAATAAGATAGGGCCAGCAGAGTCTGATGAGAGATTTGTGCAGCCAAAGAAATGGGCTTGAAGATATGTGCCGTGGTTTAGATAGTTTCACCACTGGAGCAGAGAGGAGGCAATGCGCAAGTGTGTGTAGCTGACTCCATCTGTACTCCTTACCTGTGCTGAGTTCTTCGTCTTCTAGGTCTTATTTTCTGTTTTTTAAAACCACAGGTTTTAATTGGTCTCAGTAGTTCACACTCAGAAATGGTTTTGGTATTACATTTTAGGTCTTTTCCAAGTATAGTATTACTTTGGGGTTAAAATAATACAACCCACATTTAAAAATGTTTCTTTCCTCGTGATAAACCAACTAGGAGCGTCTGAGAAAAGGCCAAAAAGACACATATAATCCCTTCAAAAGCTTACAGGATTTTTTTTAACGGTTAGGGGTTTCTGGTTCATGAGAAAGACCTAAACACACATATTTACCCCCCCCCTTTCTTCCTGATTTTCAGTGAAACAAGAGAAAAATAAGCAGCAGAGAATAAAAATCATAGAAATTAGGGAAAAGAAATGGAGACACAAGTAGACCAGGAAAGTTAACAAATTTCTGAAAGATGACAAATAGATTAAATCAAATGAATGGCTCATCTAAAGTAGAGACCGTGGATGACCAGAACAGAAGAGGAGAAGGTTGCTGCAGAGGTGGAACTGTCTTAATTAACAAAATCCTAAGCAAGCTCCAAATTTGAAGTCTATGGCTATGGAAAGCCAAAAATTAAAGAGGAGTATCTACGTCATTTAATTTTAAAATCTCTTTATGAAATATCTGAACTACTCAATCTTCTCTCCCTAAACAGAGCAACCTGCAGCCACTTGGCTTTAGGCAGGGAACTCCCCATTCTATAAAAGTTGAACACTTGCTTTGGGGGAAGTCTTCGGTGCTTATGTTAGAGCTGTTCTCGGAGTGAAATCCTTCTTTCTGGTGGGCTGGTGGTGGGTAGAAGGTCCAGGCAAGGCAGTCTGCTCATAAAATCCAATCTAAATCCTGCCAGTCAACACACACGTACACACACACACACACAGAGTTCCCCCTTCGTCCTCCCATTCAGGAGAAAGGTTTGCTGGGCAAACAAGTCAACACAATAGTGGGAGAAATTCACAACAGCTTTTCATACTAGTCAACCAATTCTTCATTCATAAATATGAATGGGGACCTAAGAGTTGCCCTACATTTGAAGTGGGGAGAAAAAGCAAGATAAATGAGAATAGCTCATCTCCTAAAGAAGAAGTAGAGTTAACCCAGGAGACAAAAAAGCATGTAAAAGTATAATGATGATGTTTAGGGAGAGCTTAGATAATATTAAAATTATTTTTGAAATGGGAATCACTAAAAGAACACTTGGAAAATAAGATAGAATATTTGAAATTTATTAAAAAAAACAAACAATATGATTGACCAAAAAAATCAGTAGAAAGTATGAAAGACAAAATCAAGGATATCTCCCTGAAAGGAGAGGAAAAAAATTTTTAAAGGCAAATGAAAGAGAAAAATAGAAAGACAGGGAAGATCCATTCAGGATATTCATAATCTAACTAATAGATATTCCAGAAAAAAAAAGATCCAGAAAGGAAAATTATCAACTAAATAACACAATAAAAATTTCCGGAGCTGAAGACTGCTGATCCTTAAATTGCAAGGATCACTAAAGGTCAAGAAATAGAATGAATAAAACGTGATCCAAATTTTAACGCATATATTGTTGTAAAAGTTCATTTGTTGAGAATAAGAGGGCAAGCTTAGGTGCTTTGAGAGAGACAGAACATTAGACAAAAAAAAAAAAAACCTGAAAAATTTAAACCAAAAAAAGACAATCAGATTATCAACAGACTTATTAGCAGTAGATACAAATGGAGAAGTCCTTAAACATTATGCAATAAAGCATTTTCATTGGCACAAGGGCTCAGAAATTTCCTTGCCATCCACTATTTCTGGAAGCAAAATCCTTCAGGATATATTGCAACAAAATAATAAACACATAGACACTAAAAAGGAAGATACGAGATTCAAGAAAGAGTGAAACTAGTCCAAGAGTAAATGAAAAAAAAAAGTCCCAGTAAGACTGCAAAGAAATAGGCTGGGAAAGTAATCAGTCCAAGTGAGATTATTAGACAATTAATATGATTGATTGAAAATATGGATATTGTTACAGATATTGTAAAGAAAGCATATGCTTCTTTGATAATCAAGAAAAAAAGTAATTGGGAACACCAAGAGAAATATAAAACTATACTACAAATTTAAGACTCAAACATAAAGCAAATCAAAATATGGGATGATTTGGAGTAATTAATGAAGCAAAAAAAGAAGGATCTCTCTGAATATATTACTTGGATCTCTTTTAATCATACAGTATAGTGACAAAAATTCTATTTTTTTCTTTACTGATCCAGAGACACTAATTGGATTAACAGTGAATGATAGTTATATGATCAAATATTTAAAATTCTGTTTATGGATCTATATGTATAGAACTAACATACAAACAATAAGACTTAATCATGGTACAAATAGAATGTAATTATCTTGTAAACTTTGACAATGTGAAAGTCACTGTAGAGTTGCCATATTACACTTTGGAAAGTGTTGAATGAACGAAGGACAGAGAGAAAAGACTGCCAACAGTTAGTGGAATAAGAAATAGAAGTTTAAGTACACCATTTAAAGTAACCAGGTGGATAAATAAATGAACAGAACTATAACCATATGGTTTAGAATTAGGGCACTAACTCCAAGAACGACAGAAATCAGAAAAGGTTAAAAATGAAGCAACCTAAATGTCCACTGACAGTTGTTTAGGTAAAGATGTTGTGGTATGTGTATGAAATGGACTACTACTCAGCCATAGAAAAGAAGAAAACAGCAGCAACATGGGTAGACCTGGAGATCACCGTATGAAGTGAAGTAAGCCAGAAAGAGAAAGAAAAATGCCATATGAGATCATTTATATGTGGAATCTTTTTTTAAAAGGGAGGCACAAATGAACTTATTTACAAAATAGAGATAGATGCACAGACATAGAAAACAAACTCATGGTTATGGGGAGGAAGGGGTGGGGAGGGATAAATTGATAGTTTGGGATTTGCAGATACAAATTACTATATAAAATAGATAGACAATGAGGTCCTACTGTATAGCATATATATGTGTGTGTGTGTGTGTATTCACTATGTTGTACATCAGAAATTAACACATTGTAAATGAACTGTACTTCAAGATACAAAAAAAAAAAAGAAAAACGAAAACTAAAAGATTACTGCTTGGTAATGGACTTGAGGAGAGAATTAACTTTTTCTTCCATAAAATTTCTGCACTGTTTTGAAATTTTTACCATATGCCCAAATGAATTTTGTAATGATAATAATAATATTAAAAAAATTAAATAATGCCATTCCAGGAGGAACATAACATTTATTGAGCCCCTGATATGTGGGCATCACACATACCATCTCAACTTCCTAGTCATAAAATGAAGTCGCCATGGTCATTGTCTTTTCTGGGCCTGATTTTCCTTATTGATGATAAATTGGTCAAACAGCTGGTAAGTGTGATGGCAGCTTCGCCAGGTGCTCTTTCCCCAGCTGTGCCATCCTTCCTCAGCGAGGTCCTCTACACAGACCGATGTGCTGAGATTACAGACTTCGATTCTAACCTTGTCTCCACTGCCAGCTTGTCACTGCCAGCTTGTTTATGGCTCTGAACAGCTCATGTTTCACCTCAATTTTCTTCTTTGAAATGAATGAACTTGAGCAGAAAAGTATCTAGGACTTTGTATTTTTTTTTTTTTGGAGGGGGAGGTCATTAGGTTTACTTATTTATTTTTAGAGGAGGTACTAGGGATTGAACCCAGGACCTCCTGCATTGTGAGCATGCACTCTGCCACTTGAGCTATACCCTCCCCCCATACCCTCCCCCTCCAAACTTTGTATTTTTAAATTAGCTTGTGTTCTATCCATACCCCCACCTCTGCCGCACACACACACACACACACACACACACTCACAGAAAAGTATGGACTTTAGAACAGACTTATTCGTAATCTTGGGCTGCCTACTTAACCTCTTTGAGTCTCTTTTCATCATCTATAAAAGGAAGTCAATAAATACACCCTGATTTCATCATTATTTTCATATCGCTTCTTCTGTCTGGCCAGATGGGGGCGTTGCCTCCCTTGGCATTGGTCATCCAATGATTGGAAGTTGTGCGATGCCTGGCATCCGGAAGGGAGAGGAGAGACGGTTACTGCAGGCTCTAATTCAAGAGCAGAAACCCCTTCTGGATAATGGGATTGTAATGTGAACTATGCATTTAACTTCTTGATCAAGCACAGGGAAAGAGCATGCTTCTCAGAAAGGGATGATTTCATAGTTCAATGAGGTTAAAATGAAAATAATACAATACAGTTAGTTCTCAAACTGAGGAGGAATGAAAAGGGTAATCTTCCTTTAGAGACAGAAAATCTTCGAGGATGTTATTCCAACTGTGCCCAGTTTCCTCCATGCTCTTGATTGACAGATTGGTATGAGAACTTCCAGAGCTGTGGTTGATGGGGTGGATACTCCCAAATAATGCTTAAATAGTTCAACAGTCAATGTGACTTTTCTCTTACACTTTACAGTGGACTGTTTTCCTATAGGCAGAGGGGTTTTATTAACATTTGAGCCCATGAGTCTTTTGAAGTGGAGATCAACAGAGCTTCTCTACCTGAGTTCTTTGGAGTTGTGGTTGTTTAAAATGTTTGGAATGATTAAAAAAACAAAAACAAAAACTTTGGATTAATAAAAGTTTCTTAGTCAACTTCAGGGCAAAATATAAAAATAGTTGCTGAATTTCATACCCATAATATGCCAGGATTTGAAGGGACCTTTGGCATTATCTAATCACACTGACTCATATTAAAGGAGATGGTATGATTTCTCCAAATCCATAAATCCATTTACTTATCCTTGTATTTATTTAAGCAACAAATGTTTGTTGAACAACTATTCAGTCCTGGGGATTATGTCAGGCTGTGGGAAAACAAATGTGCATACGCAACAGCCTTCTGCCTTCCAAGAGCTTCCGGTCTGGAGGGGAGGCAGGCATGTGTTCATTCCAAGGGAACATAGCAAGACTTAAGAGAGAGATGGTAGCCCGGTGATCTGGGAGAACAGCTAAGAACTCTGATTCTTCTGAGGGGCTGGGAAAAGTCTTAGGAAGGGCATCTTAAGTGAGTAGAGTCTTGCAGGATGGGAAAAACAGGAAAAGAAACATTCCAGGTAGAAGCAACACTACGTGTAGGATTTTACAGGTCAAAGCAATTCAACAGTGTGATTAGGCGAAGTGGCGCCCTGTGGGCCATGAATCTCCTTGTAGGAGAAATAGGGGTCCTGGACTCCAGGTTTTCCAGAATAAAAGCAAATCATGTAGAAATGGAAAACTTGGATGTAGGCCAGCGTGGGTTTCCAACGACTTCATCGTGTGGCCAGGAAATCAAAGCAGGTCTTGAATGTAATGAGAAGAGGGCATTTCAGGGATCCAAGTTCAAGAAGAGTTCTGTCTGCTGCTCTTGGGATTTCTATCACAGAACCCAAACACACGAAACCGTGGCTCCTTAAAGACAAAGGCAAAAAGGTGAGTACTCAAATATTCTGGAGGGAAAAAGTCCAGGATGTATAACTCTTTGTGAGAAAGTGTACCAATTAATATATGGAACATTTTAATAGTCAATATTGCAAGCAGTAGAGTCTTGAAATTCTTCTTTTTCCTTATGCTCGATGGAAGGCATCTTGATTTACAAAGAGAAAGTTTCCTTCTTCAGTGTGTACAAAGGACCTCCATCTTTTGTTCCCCTGGGATTTTGAATGGAAAGATCTTTATTATTGCATAATCACAACTCCATGCAGAGATGGGAAGTGGTAGCACGTGGCGATGAAAGCCAGGGGATCTGGAGCCAGACTTCTCCGGTTTAAATGCTGACTCGGCCACTTATTAGTTAAATGTGAATTTAAACAAGTTACGTAACCCCTCTGTCCTTCAGGTATAGTAATAATATTTATCTTTTAAAGACTTTGAGCGTCTTTATGTATGAGCTCATTTGTAAAAAGCCTGGTACAGACTATTACTCAATGTTTTTTTCTAACATTATTATTTTTTGTTATTAATATTATGATTTTTCATGAAGCACTGCAGTGAGCACTGATCTTTCTTCCCAGGTCTCAGATGTGGTCAAACAGACTGAGCAGTCAACATCCAGAAGACTTTGATCAAACATTATATTATAGACCCTAAGGGAGAATCAGATATAGTCTTTGCTTCAAGGAATTCATACACAATAAAGTATATTTACTGCTAGTTCTTTCATTCTTTTAAAGTAATATGAACTTGAAAATTATGGACCTTAATGTCTTCATTCTGCCTTGAGTATTCATTCTCCTTCCTCTATGCTAACCTAAATTCTACCCATTTCTCAGGACTCAATGCAATTGCTAGTCATTGTATCCGTTAGGACCCAATCAGTAAGGCAAAGCCACACAGTAATTCAAACACGGAAAATCTAATATAAGGAAGTATTAGATTAGAACGGAGGATCGTGGTACTGAGAGACTGGCCAGTAAAAAGGAAAGAGCACACCAGAGATTATAGGAATAGAAAACATAAGAAGCAGCCACTCTGCCTAGGACTCAGCATGGCTAAGGGAAAGGTTCCCCAGGGCCAAGGTCGAGACCTTGTTGGAGAGTCCAGGCCTCACAGGATAGAAGAAAAGTTGCTGTGGTGTCATCCTAGTGAAACTTGCTGGAAATCTGCCCCCTAGGGTGTGACGGAAAGCTGTTCATGGGGAGACATTTCATTGCAGGCACTTTGCTATAAAACCACTCGAGGTTAGGAGTGCCATGGGGTGCCAACCACCATGTGCTGGCCATCATGCACCAAAGAATCTGTGCATGTTGTAAAAGCCTTAGCATGATGCTAAGAAAGCTACCATGCTCCAGGAGTTCAGTGCTGGGAAAGCTGCGTGCACGCAGGAGCCTGGTACCTGAGGTCACGTGCACTGCAGAAGACTGCGGAGCAAGCACATTGGAACGGGGAGCAGACATCCTTCCTGCAGTGTCTCTCCACTCTCCTCTAATGACAAAGCTTAACATTCATTTCCTTAGTTAGTTAGCAAAGGAAAAATATTTAAAGAGCTCAGCTCCATTGCCGAAGAGCAAGCAAAAAGAGGGAATTTGAAACTAAGAGGCAATTTGGTAACTAGGACAGTCCACCCCTTTCACTATTGAGTTCCCATATGCAGTTCTTTATATAAAGCTGATGTCTGGCTGTATTTCCACCAACATGGTCTTAGGGTTTACCTCTTGGACCACTTAGAACGTATCTTCTACAACATGCTAACCATGGTACGTAATCTTGTTGGAGTGCAAAACTGAGTAGGACCACGAAGTGCTTTCCTTAGCATGGAGACCTCTCTGGTACTGAAACATGGTATTGTGGCATGGACTTTGGTTGCCAGGCCACATTGGTGACTTTCATTAAACTTACTTCCAATTAAACTTTGAGTAATGTTTTTTCGATCCATCCTGCACATTTTTGCATCGTTTATTTAGTTTGCATGTTCATCTGTTCAATCAATTAATATTCATTGAATGCCTGGTCTATGATGGGTGAAAAAGGCCACCACCTCTTACTTTAAGGAGCTGCAGCACTGGCTGGGTCCTTGGGCGTTTGCCAACCCGCCCCTGGTCTCTTCTAAGCCCTGCAAGCTTACCTTCTATCCTTTGTAAGAAATTACATCTTTATCACTATGGGAAGTGAACATTTTTCCTTTTCTTCTGCCTGCTTAAGCCTTGAAACTCCTCTGGGTAATTATAAGATATTGTTGTTTCCAATTTTCCTGGTTCTAAATCCAATGAGATTTACCCTCACGTGGGAAAGGTGTAAGAGAAGTTGGCATAAATTATGAATGACTGTGTCAATGCGTGCTCCTTCTATTGCCACAAAGCGCTATTGAGATATCTGGTTTTGAGCCAGGGATTCTCACCCCAAATTCAAAATTGACCAAAGGTCCAAGAATAGGACCTCTAGCACTGCAATAAATACATTTTCACACCATTCTCTTGTTGAAGTGGGATTTCAGGAGAGCCAGGAAATGTGTAGAGTTCAGGGAAGAGGAGAGGTGGTCCCAGGTAACAGGGCTGAGTGGGAAAGTTCAGAGGGAAGACAGGGCTTGTTGAGGAAATGGGGTTGGGAAGAGATTCAGGCCACCTGGGAGAGAGGCCTGAGTGCGCAGCCGAGGGAGACAGCGGGTCTAGCATTCAGAGAACGTCTTCAGGGAAACTTGTCCCTGTTATTTCTCTAACACTGCCTAACTCGTGAACTGTGAGTGCCAGTAGGTGTTTGCCTGAATAGCAAAATTCCAACACTCTGTCTTTTACTTTAGTTTTCTTCCCAAACTGTTTATTTTAGGGAGACAGGTGTCCCTCTTTTTCTGTGAAGCAGCAGCAGCACAAATAGCAGGACACATTTCGTCTGGCTGATTCAGTTCCCAGAGGGTGTCATGGGGACCGTGGCCACACTGGCGTGGGTCTCATCCCAGGCTTGTCATTTTAGCCGTGTCTACAAATGTTCAGTTATTCCCAGCTTCCTGCCCAGCTCTCCGAGATAGGAGTGAACGTTTGTGGTAATTAAAACAGTGTGAAATTTGCACTGTCAGGAAACACTGCTATTTTTTTTCCCCCTCTGCCAGCCATCATGCTATTTATAGCAATATGCTTCACCATTTATTTGCTGGGCAGTGACATCAAGAAGCAGATATTAAGCAACGAAGCCAATTTACTCCACAAAAACATCCATTATCTTTATCACCAACAGAGACTGGAAAATAATCAATTAGAATGCTTCACTTGGGAATGACTAATTGAATTGTTGAATATACAATATTGGAAAAGTCACCCTGGGAACCTACATATTAATTCATATAAGAGACAAGACCTATTCTACAGAAAATTGGTACCACTTTGTACATCAAGAGCACATTCATCTATAGACTCAAGTTACAAGCCAAAATTCTCCATCCTGAGTCTTCTGTATCTGAATTTGGTCTTATCCCATAGGAAGCGTCACATTTGTCATGGAGCATTCATTTCTATTTCCTAAACACCCTACCATAAGCTATCTTCCCCAAAATAATGCCTATAATCAGCCCAGACTAAGGCATCCAGTTACACAGATGCATGTGTGCACATACATGCACACACTCATACACATAGCTACACACACATTTATACACATACCTACACATATACTATTCTCAGCTTTTGAGGATCTACTCAAAAGTTCTCATGCAGAGAAGTTAAGACACATGTCAAATGGTTTAGCCAAAGAGCCAGCCCACAGGACAGAATTCTTTTCCATTGTTTAGCTTATTCATTCTTTCTTTCAATTGACTAAATAGATATTACATGCCTAGGACCACTTAATAAACTTAGGATATGCAGATGTGAAAGAGACAGTTCCTGTCCTTAAGGGATTCATACTTCAGTGAGAAAGACAAGCTGGGAGACTGATCATTTCAACGCACGGCAATCGATGGGTGCTGTAACAGGGTCCTGTGTAGGGTGCCTTGGGGTCAGAAAGAGCAGGTCACTGACATTGTAGATGAGTCTGGCAGTGAACTTAGGTTAAAAAGTCTGGAAGAAGAGCATCTCAGTCAGTCAGTCAGAAGCATTACTTAATTTCAAAGGATGAACATTTGAAAGAGTCTGGCATATCTGGAGAATATATTATGTGCAAAATAGAGAACTTGAGGTGGAATGTGGAAGACTTGAGAAACCAAGGAAGAGCTCTGTGGAAGACTTGAGAAATCAAGCCTGCTGTGCTAGGCTTGCTTTTCCTTCTGAAAACCTTGGGAAGCCTCGGAATATTTTAAACAGAGGAGTAACCTGACGAATTGGTTTCGGGGAGATGATTCTGGCATTAGTGTGGATAATGGAAGGGAGAGTAACGGCAGGACAGAGAATGGGCAGGGGACGTGGGAGAGAGAGGGAGATGGGAAACCAACTGGGAATGTTTGCAAAAGTATAAATGAGAAACCACACTGGAGACTGGATATAGAGCAGAAGACCTCAGCCTTGGGAAGGGAGAAATGATAAGGCATAAGGAGGAGATAGGCACCCAGGGTTCTGGGTTGAGTAAAGAGAAACTTGATAAAACCATTTGCTGAGATATAGACCAAGGGAAGGAACCATTCCAGGAGAAAAGTTCAGCTCCGGACATGTTGAATTTGCAATGTCTGTGGGTCCGTGGAGGGGACGTGTGGTGGATACAGACATATCAGAGTCAAACACCAGACCAGAACTAGAAGACTTCTGCATGGCCTTCCTTGAGCCTTCTGACAGGATAAAAGAGTCATCACTGTCTCCAGACCCTCACTTCCTATAAAGTGTCCTGCTCAGTGGTGGGTGGGGGAAGGGGACACTCCCTTCCCCGTACTCCTCCTTTGTTAGTTACATTGAAGATGTCTAGCTTGAGAGGAGTTACCAACCTGCCCAGCTCCTTCTGTGAATCTTGGGTGCATCTGACTCTCCCCTTCAGACAGCCCACTTTGAGGACAAAGAGACACTTGCAGGCATTGTATAGATGGAGAGATGCTGCCTTAAGGGTCCAGTTACTTCTTACTGATGTTTAAAATTTGTTTAGGAGGGTTCTAATTTTAGAATTCAGAGGGTTTAAAAAAATCAGCTTCACTCTTTCATTCTATTCCAACTCTTATCTTCCTCCCTCAGTAACCAGGGCCATGACCTGCTCTGGGGTGAGGTGGACGGTCTCCCGGGCCACTCGTATCGAAGGTCCTTGGCAGAGGTGCACCAGTCTCAGGGGCCTCCCTGCTAAGAGCTAGTCTTTGTTTTTTTTTTATTTTTCTTCCTAAGCAAAATGACCTTCAACAGAAATCACTCTTTTATAACTCAGGGCAAAAACCGTCTGTCTGTGTTTTGCATTTGGACATAGCTACCTCAGTATTAGAGACATAAGGTTTTTTGCTAAGGAACTCAACTATGGGGGATTGGTCTTGATTTTATTTTGTTAGGATTTTCAGTCTTCCCAAAGCATTTGAAAAACACATCCATTCAAAGATGACTCTCGGTCCGGGGCCCCACCATCTCCAATTTCATTGCATGTTTTTCCAGAGAGAGATTTAAAGTTCTCACCCTCTCATGTCAAGAAAGCATACTTGTATAAGTGAGAGGGAGAGGTTGACTCTGAATCCAATTTCAGTGTCTTGTGTTTTTTCTTGAAATTGAGAAGAAGGCAAAGGCAAACATTCACATAGTCACAAAATAAATCAGGCAGGGATGGTGGAATTTGGAGACTCCCCCTCAGATCTCTGCTGAGTGGTCACCTTTGCACATGGCCTTCCCTTTAAATGTATATTTAAAAGCCAAGCTGAGGTAGGAATTTAGGATCATAAAGTGCTTACACCCCTTTGCCCCAGCTATTGCAATTCTGGAATTATAGCTTTAGGAAACAACCACAAAATAGGCTTTGTACACAAAGATGTTCATTACACTGTTGTTTATGGTAGCAGAAAGGACAATGAGTAAAATATTCCTGGAAAATATTACTGGCAGGAAAAATATGGTATAATATCAAGTAAAGAAAGCAAGATAAAAATATTTATTTTCTATGCAATTTCTGAACTAAAAATATTAGTTAGGATAAAAGACTTAAAGGACACATATCAAAATATTTACAGTTGTTGTTTCAGGCTGGTGATAGCATGAGTTCCAAATCTACAACAGGCAGGAAAAGAAAAAAAGAAAAAAGAAAGAAAAAAAAAAAAGAATGGGAGTTTTTTTTTTTTAATATGTTAAACATTGGAGAATCAGCATCAAGACTGACAAGTGATTCATTCAAAATAAAATGTGTGGATTGTGAAGACAGTCAGTTTCTTTCTTCTGCTTTCAATGAGGTGGAGACCAGAGGGGTGGAATGCATTTTCATAGTCCTAGAACTACACGTGATACTCAGGGAGTAACCTTTTACCCCAACAGAAGCCAGGTACTAGGATTTTCAGAGGGAGATGATGAAATTCATCAATGACTGACCCGTAGTCTAGAATGTTGGACTCTCAGTCAGGAATACAAATAACCGTAATGCTGATGCCATGAGAGAGATGCAACCCAAGTACTTCAAGAAGAGCCCTTAGTCCACAAGTTTTGATGGATGGAAAAGATTTGGTTTAAAATATAGACTATAAGAAAAAGAGTGGTGAAAAGTCATGCCCAGCAGTTCTGATGCCTTGCCCAATGTCTGGTGGAGAGCCATACGTGTTTGCCAAACTGCTGACCGGTACTTAGAGCTCTTTTGGGTTTGGCCAGACTCTGGACACCCAGGATGAGAATTTGTAGTTAATGCTGTCAACAATGAGCATCCACTGAAACTGTCTGAGCAGGGGGAATAAAAGCTAAGAGCTTTGTTTTAAGAAAACCTAGTTGGATGTAACAAGTGAGGGGAATTGGGTGGAAAAGGCTGAAGGCAGAGTTGGGGGTGGGGAGGCAGTAGTGGAGGTCATTACTAGGTGAGTCGTGAGCGACTATCCAGATAGGACGGGAGGACCAGAGATGAGCCTGAGAGCAGAGCAAAGGGGAGGAAGGAATCCAAAATGTTGATTTCGATGCCAAACAGTACTGCATAACCTCTCATGCTGAACTTGAGTTACCTGCACATGCCAAAAATTTCACAACCATCCTGCTTTCCTGTGAGTTTGGGGTTGATGAGGACATGTGGATGCAGGCGGAGAACTTGCAGAGCAAAGTCATTGCCAAACAGGTGAGTTTCCTCAGGAAATCAAGGGGTCTCTTTCAGTTTCCACTCACACCTCTCTCTCACCTGGGTTCTTGTCACACACTGCAAAAGCTTTGGCAGAGGGATCTCACAGAGCTTTGATCCTCTTACGAGGCAGCTCGCCCAGGCTTGTGGCGCCCGCCTCCTCCTTTCCCGGGCTCCCGCCTCTCCTCCTCAACTACTACGCCTTTGGAATCCATCACACACCACACACATGTAACCTCTGGCCCAGGTGGTCATTCAAAGCACAAACAAGCCTAGAATCTCCCCAGATAAAAACAATCCTCAACCCTGCAAATACGCAGGGGGCATTTTTAATTGCCTACCCAGAATCCATTTCTTCCTTCATTCCTCACTTTTTTTCCTCCATCTACCTCTGTGCTTCAAAGAGAGCTGACCACACTCCCAATTCTGGGAATGGGTCTGATTTGTTAAAGTAATTCTACTGATCGGTTCAGGAGTTGTAAGGCTCCAACTTGGCCCGATGAGACCTAAGAGATATTTCCTGGTGCTTCTGCCAAAGTAGTTTGTTCACTATCAAGCATCACCGGAACATGTGGTGTCTCTCCCTCTGGATGAGGTTTTGTACTGAGGAGGGTCCCAGGACTATTGCACCCATCTTGCTGCTTGATTGAGGCTGAAATTGTTGCAGAGAGAAGAACTGAAAGAAAATCATAGCCACTCCCTTCAAATTTAAGTTAGTTTGAGTTGACCTATGGCTGTTTCTCACTGGGCACCATTTTGGAAAATTGTAAGAATGTTTTTGTTGTCAGAGTAACTGGGAGGTGAGCCTGGCGTTTGATGTATGGAACCCAAAGAAGTTAGATGGAATTTGTGAGATAGGATTGCATGACAAAGAATCTTCCCTGATCTCGCACAATTTTTAAATAACTCATTGGACTTCCAAGCAGGTGACACACCTATTTATTGTTCTCTGAGCCTAGACGCTCACTCTGTTTTACATACACACAACGTAAACTACTTGTGTGTGGTTTTATTACACATCAAATTTTTTATGGTTGTCAAGGAAAGATTGTAGTTTTGCTTGAAACACATCCAAGATTTGCTCATCTTTTCAGAAAATCATGTCATCAATGGTAATGGTACTTATGGGGCTTGAGTTGTCAACACACTACTCCTTTATTAGTCTGCATTTATAGCTTACATTCATGGTGATTCTATCTAGTGGCCTAAACTTGTGACAACTCCCTCAGGTATACTAGTGTAGTTTGAGACAGCTTCTACATATTAAAATGGACACTTTTTTATTATAAATTACTTTCTTTTTATTTCTTCACTAAATTGCTGTCAGGCATGATGTTTTTTCTTAATTATATGATAGGTGGTTAATCTATCTATGAATTCAATCACAGAATAATAAAGGGGAGATTGCAAATGATTTAAAATAAAAAGGTGTTATGTTTGCTGGGGGAGGAAGGAAGGGGCGTGATTCTTCTAAAAAGTCCTAACTGATACAGAATTAGGCAGCATGAAGTGGGAGTTCTTAAAATAACAGATCTTTAAATGGGGAGTTGGCACAACTGTTGGAGTGGATAAAAAATAATGATAAGACTCTTCTAGGTCAGGCTGGGAAGTTAGCCATCTCTGGCTTTGCATTTGAAAACTTTAGTGAAACCAACTAACTCACACTTTGGAAAGATCATCATGCATATTCAAAGCTATTGCTTTAGAGAAGGTGACATAAAAATTCAGAGAAGTAATGGCTATGTCCTGTGGCCTTCCATTTGGTCTTATAGGAAATATAAAAGTCTTCAACTGAGCCATGTTAGAAGGACATCTGCCTTTATGGAGGGAGGAAGGAGTTCTCCCACGTGGATTGTACACCTGGTAATAAGGAGTTGGCAGAGCTGGAAGAACAAAACACTATCCCAATATGTGGGAGAAGAAGCAGACAGCTGAGTGCCTTAAATGAAGACAAAACCTGGCTCCAAGACAAGCATGGTCTGTAAAGATCTTCATTGGACAGTCTCAGTCCAGATCAGGGAGACAGCCCTGATCATGTGAAGAGGCACCTGGATGCAAATTAGTGAAAGTCAGGATCCGGACCTTCTCACCCCTGGTTGGCAGCTGTTGTCTCAAATTGTCCTGTTGCTATAACTTGAGAAGTCTAGATCCAAGAGGAGGAGGAATGGAAAAAAGGGAGGGATTATTTGTCTGTTTAAGGCCTTCCCACCTGGTCCACTTTCCTATTTTAAGAACTCTCATCCTTAGAATGTTTATCTCCACCAACGAAGACTTACAGGGTTGTGGATTTACAAGTAGCCACAATAGGATAGCCTCGTCAGATTACGGTGGTGGCTCTGCTGGTCATCGGGAGGAACCCACATCCCCAGCAGAATAGCTGTTTCACTTTATCAGGTCCAAAGATGCGGAAGCCTTATCTATCAGCAATTTCATCACTAGGCATGTACATTAAAGAAATACATAATGCCATTTGCAGCAACATGGATGGACCTAGAGACTAGCATACTAAGTGGAGTAAGTCAGAGAGAGAAAGACAAATGTCATACGATATCACTTATATGTGGAATCTAAAAAAAAAAATGACACAATGTACTTGTTTACAAAACAGAAATAGACTCACAGACATAGAAAACACACTTATGGTTACCAAAGGGGAAAAGAGTTGGGGGGTAAATTAGGAGTTTGGGATTTGCAGATGTAAACTACTGTATATAAAATAGATAAACAACAAGGTCCAACTGTGTAGCACAGGTAACTATATTCAATAGCTTGTAATAACCTGTAATGGAAAAGAATTTGAAAAAGTATGTATACACACACACACACACACACACACACTGAATGTATAACTGAATCACTATGCTATACACCAGAAGCTAACACAACATTGTAAACCAACAATACTTCAATAAAAAAGGGAAGGCAAGCACTTGTGCACCAGAACATACGCACAAAACGTTCATCACTACATCGTAAAAGCCAGAATGCAAAATTCTCTTTGCCTAGGATTGCGAGGATTCTGGAAACAGTGAGAAAAAGAAATCCACAGTAGGGTTAGCAGTCACATTATGCAGCTACTCCGAGGGCAGAGCTACTTGGTAAAGCCTATATTGTCGGGAAATAAGGAGCGCTTTCGGATAGTGACCATGACCATGATTCTTAGAATTGATAAAACACATTGGTCAATCTCTCACTACAGACTTTGGGGAGTAGGATGGTTGGGGTGGTTTCCTCATTCTATAGGGGAGAAAGCACAGCACAGACAGGTGAAGTCCAACAGTCTATGGGCAGCAAGTAGAGCAGCCTGGACTCGAACCCGCTTCTTCTGAATTCAAGGGGGTGGATGTTCCCACTCCACCCGCTGCCTCTGCCCTGAAGCTTAGAACTTCAGATGTATTATATCCACGTCCGTAACTCTCTATGTAACCACATATTCCCATTTGGGATGAAAATAATTCCTGTTCCTCTTAAAGACATGTTTCTTAACAAACTACTCTACCCTGGATGCCTTATGTTTACCACTTGGATATACGTTATCGTGGTGTGAGGTAGCTTAGATCTATATTTACTTTAGACTTTTTTTGCTTTTGTTTTCAAAGTCAGGTCCTCTCTTCTCCAGTAGTACTGGTGTTGTCTCCTCCCCTTTATTCACTATTGCTGGAAGGGGGACTTCTAAATGGCCACATTTCTTAGAATTACATGATGAGTAAAATTACTAAAGTTATCACCTGGTATTTTGTGCATTCACGCTGTGATTCTTTGGGATATAAAAGTCATGTTCTTTAAGCAGGAACGCTTCAGTTAAGCGTTTGGCTTTAACGCTTCACGGTTACAGGGCGTTTGGGTCCCTTTCCTCAGTGCACGTGTTCCGTGAATGTAAACACATCCGCGCTCCTGCATCTTCCTACTTTCCAGAAGTATCCCCCTCCTTACTCCACTGGCACAGGGTTAGGCTCTCAGAAAATGCCTGAATGAGCTGCAGAGACAGGTGGGCAGATGGGTGTCAGCCAGTCTCTTCAGCCTCAGGTCTCTTAACTTGGCTTTCAGAAGATCAAATGGCGATGCTATGATGTACCTTTCAACCTGGTGAGGATGACGTGTGATTCAGGTAAAGCAACTAGCTCAGTGCCTGGCAGGGACTTGGCCCTCAGTAATAGCGGTTTTCACTCTCTCCTTCTCTCTCTCTCTCTCAAACAGACACACACCCACACACACACTCTTATATCACACACCATCTGTTCTCTTCCTCTTGGATGCGCACACTGTCCACGCTGTCCCCATGGCTTTCCTATTTGGATGATGTTGCCTTCAAAAGCAGTCTACCACCAAGCCCACTGTCGTCCTGGCGAACTGAACGATCCCCCCAGGCTGGCTCAGAGCAGAGATGTCCCTGCCACCAGGTGAAGACGCTCTCCCTGGAGCAGCTGCGATGAAGGCAGCCAATCCCTGAGCACATGAGGTTTATCTGCCAGTTGAAGAAGTGCTTTCTTTTACAGAAACAAACGGAATTAATAATGAATATGTTGCTTCGTAATTAAACTTAGATTCTTAAATAAACAAATCAATAAGAATGATGAAAGATTTCGAATGGAAATTAAAATAATAAATATTCCTGTCAATTTATTTTTGCCACATGGTTTAATAGGTTATTTTGAGCCCAGTGAAGGAGTGGGAAAGAAGACACACAAAGAAATTCCAGTCTCCTGTCTCCAATTTACTTTCTGGTTAAGAATCTTATTTGTGGGATGATTTGTGGCCATGTCTTTATAAACGAACTGAGGAAACAAGGCAAATAACTTGAACTTCAGGGGGAGGGCGGGTCCCACTGAAGGACTGACTTGCTTTCAATTTAGTCAGTGAAAGAGTTTGGACCAAGACTGCACTGCTGATTTGAGACCCTGTGGCACAAAGGGGAAAACATTAGGAAGATCAACAGGCAGATTTGGGACATAGCCCAACCCCCACTCCATCCAGCACCAGCTGTGTGACATCGCTCAGAATCCTAATCTGAGCTTCAACGTCCTCATCTATAAAATACAGCTCACAACTTCTACCTTGTGGATTCGTGTGAGGGTTAATAGAAAGCAATCCAAAATAAAGCACTTTGAACAATATCCTAATGTACAGTAGGTGCTCAAAATAATAGTTATAATGATTATTCTATTATTATCTTCACCAGCTACATGTGGAACTTTCTTCTGGCTCCAAAGTTGAGCTCATCCAGCATCTTTCTGCTCCGACCCTCTGGACTTCCTCAGCCAGGGAGGTGTTAGTGTCACCTCCTTTATTATACTGTACTCCACTTAAAGAAAGGGACTCTCCATCTTCTGTTTCTCCGAGAGTGCCTGGCAGTGCCAGCACACAGGCTTCGTCAAGATTTCAAGTGCAGGGTTGTGGACACAACTTTGGGCTTGAAGTCCAGTGCTCTCTCTTCTACATATGTTATCTCTGGAAGTATGTCACCAACGGGGACTTGGGGATGTTCAACAGAAGCCTTAGGGGTCGAGGGAGAAGAGGTCCTTTGGAAACGAGCCTTACCTACAGGTGATTTTCCCCACACCACACCCACCCACATCCTTCACACACATGATGCCTTGATTTTGAGCCCCTGCACAGTAAAAACAATCAGATGTGTTATACTAGAAAATCTAAATTCGATCAAAAGTTCTAGTGGGAAGAGGATATGGTATGGGAAGGGAAGGTTGAGAAGAAGTAAAGAAGTAAAAGAAAGGGGCCAAGAGGACTTGATAGAACAAGATGGTGGATTGGCTTCACCCTAAGCCCTTCAAATGGCTCCAACCCCCCAAACAGCCCATCACAGGGGACATGGTGGAGCCCAGCCATGCTCCACTGTGCCATCTTTGACAGTCACTCAGAGACCCTCCTGCACCTGTCCCCTCCTAATGTGGCTTTTGCTCAGTCTCACCGTCTCTCCCACACCTTGGCTCTGTTATCTGATCCCTCACATAAGCCTCAGGCCCTCCTCGTTTTGACAACTCACTTGGACCTTTTCTCCAGTTTAATTATCCACAGGTCTCAACCTGCATATCCCCAAACACCTCCCTTCGGCATCCGTGTAGGAGTGCCCCTGCTGCTTGCCTCATTCCATAGGACCACGATGTTCGATGTTCATGTTCACTCAGCCCTCCTGAAAATGTTGGGGAGCCGTCAGGGGAAAGGTGGAGAGAAAGGTGGGAGGAAGGAGCAGCTACTTAATTCAGGTGTCACCTGTGCTCAGAAGTGCTCATAGTCTCTTGCCAGTTTAAGGATTAGCGCTGATACTCGTTAACAATTGTATGTCGAAATGTTCAAACTCGTGACTATTTTGGTTTTGAATCCTTGAGATTTTATTTAGTCCTCTTAGGCAAGAGAACAGGATAGAAATGATCTCTTACCACTTTCGCTCTTTGCCCAGGTCCTGCAGCAACTTAACCTATGAAATGTTGCAGAGAGAATACCCCATTTTAAGGACAGATGGCCTGATAACCACTGCAGAACAAGTCTGTAGATTCCGCAATAATTTATGAAAAGGCCAGGTGCTGTCAATGCATTTTTGCCAAGACCTGTTTGAAAAGGGAGACTAGAAGTACAATCCCAGCTGGTAATGGTAGGGTCAAACCGTGTAAAATGAGGTAGAGTCTGACTGTCACAAGACTGGGAATCCATCACAGCAGATCTTAAAGCTGCAGGAGCTCTTCCCGAGTACTCGGAGGAGCGCTGCCTTGGAGGTATGCATCTTAACTTGAACAGAACTAGCTTGGTTTGAAAGTGGAGATTTTTTCCTAGAAGTTTCATTGACTGTGTTTCATCATCCACTTGTAGAGCTACCTCAACTGCTTTTCCCCATCCCTTCTTTTCAGTAAGACCTTTACTCTTCTTGCTAACTAAGGAGTTTCAGCCTCTGTGTTTTTCAGACAACAGTTCCCATCATTGGCGAGAGATGAGGAATTTTTGTATGTATTTCCTCCTCAGCATCAGGTTTGTATTTTAGCTCAGCCCTTATTAGGCCAAAGGAGCCAACAGGTTTCCGACCTGAGCATAAGCAAGTCAGATTTTTTTAAAACAAAACACAACACTTAATAACAGGCATCTAATATTTCTTTCATTTTTTCCCACCTGATTCTACAAAAGCGTTTGCAATGATGATTGTTTCACATGCAGCATGAAGAGATGGTATAATTTAAAGCAAGCTTTCAGATTTCCCTGTGGTGACAAAAATCGATCCATTCATTGATTTGATCAAAAAATGATTATTGCCTATGTTCTTTGCCAGGCATTGGGGATACTACAGTGAACGTAAAGAGTTCAAAGAATGTAAGGATGAAAGATGAAGAATTTCAAGGCCGACAGCAATTAGCACAATAGCCTAGTCATTCTCCTGTTTATCTTGACAGATTTCCACGGCTGTTACTTACACTGAATAGTGACTTGGCCAAATAAAAGGTAGGAAATAGTATAAGAATTAGAACTGCAGTGATTAGAGCATCAAGAGCCCTTAGAAATCACCTCTTTCTCATTTGCAGTGTAGCTACTGAGGCAGAGAGAGGGAGACCGACTTGTCCAAGATCATAGATCAAGAACGGGAGATTGTCAGGAATCTGCTCTGTTTGATGGTGGGGGCGGGATGAGTAAGACTCTCCTTTGCTTGGGTTCCAAGCAAGTGCAGATCTAGGTGAACTGATGTGGTGACATCAAAGTCATCACCACTAATATGATCCCAGCTGCCTTCTTCCCTTGAGCCTTTTCTGGACGGACATGCTTTCTCTTGCAAGAATGATTTTCCATTGTTGACTTCAGAACAGGACAGACTTTGTTTTCACTTGTTCTTTGTTATCTTTTGGTTTTGTTTTCTGGTTTTATGGTGAATCTTTTGCTATTATTGTTATTATTTGTTTGTCTACTCAATATCAATATTTCCTACAAGGAAGGAGAAATGTTATTAGTGCATTAGAACTCTGAATCCAGAAATAAAAATAATTAAAGGTCTATAGAAGGGGGCAGGGTACAGCTCAGTGGTAGAGCACGTGCTTAGCATGCATGAGGTCCTGGGTTCAACCCCCAGTACCTCCGTTAAAATAAATAAGTAAATAAATAAAAATGCAATTATCTTATCCCCTAAAACAGACCAAAAAAAAGGTAATAAATAAATAAAATGCTTTTTAAAAATGCCTATAGAAATGTTTTCTGAGCTCACCAGCCTGAATCTCTACTCACGCTCTGTGGCCTGACCTATAAAATGTTGCACAGAGAGAATATCCCAGTTACGGAATGATAACACAGTGACCACCACAAAACAGGTCTCTAAGTTCCACAAAACTTTGTGAAAAGGCCAGACACATTTTGGTAAAGCATGCAAACATAAAGAAAGGGAGAATCTATTGCTTTTGTATTTTCTCCTCAACTGGCTCCCAGCTCAGTAAACCAAGATGCCCATCTATTGACCAAACCAGGGCAGCCTGCCTGGCCCCTGTGGCTCTCCAGACCGAGTTTTCAAAGTAAAATGTGCCTTTTTCTAGAAAAGCAGAGTCTCCTTCTCAGATGGGAAATATGGAGCAAGTAGAATAACTATGTAATTCATTGTTCAAACCAGGATACTTTGAAAGTGGAAGGGGCACTGTTCACAATTACTCCTAGACAACATGTTAACTAGAACTTTCCAGGGACCCTGGGACAGGTCATGACCCTACGCATGAGGGAAAGAGCTTCGCACTGAGGTCACCTCCACCTGAGATGGGGTCTGCACTCACATCCCACAGGCTGAGTTGGTACCTTCTGTGTGAAACAGGCGTCACAATGCAGGCTGCTTTGCAGCGTGTGGCTTCCCATTAGCCGAGGCTGTATATAAAGGCCCGGGGCCCATGGTAGGTTTTCAAGGCAGCCATAGCTAACACAGCAACCTTATCAGATGGGTATTCTTATTACCCAATGAAAACATTAAGGAAACTGAAGCATAAAGACGCTGAGTAAGTCATCCAAGGCCACAGAGCTAGTAGGCGTAGAGCTGATGGCACCCCCGCCCTGGCCTGTGGCTTCATCGTCTGGGCCCCTAACCTCTACACTAGCTCACCACCCAGTGTAAGTGAATTGTGTAATGTGAATCTACCCGCACGTAAGGAGGTGCTCCGTCAACAAGGTGGTGTGATGGGCCCTTGTTTGGGGAGGTGTGGAGGTGCAGTGAGGGAGGCGAGGGCTGGGAGCAAGTGAAGGTGTGAACTTGGCACATGGCCTCCTTTTTCTTTGCAATGCAAAGTTAAATGCCCGGAAGCCCACTTGCTGAGCGACCCTAAAAAGTCTCCCATCTCCAAGGTCAGTTTCCTCACCTCTAAGTCAGGATGTTGGAGAAAGGTCGCCTCTAGCACATCTGTCTGTTCTCTGAGACAAAGACTTTCCCATTTCCCTGTGTTTCTTGAGTCAACTTCTGGCTGTGCCTCTGCGGTCCTGGAAAACCTAGAAAGGCCCTGAACTGCCTGGGCTGCCAGGAGGAGTAGGCTTACCTTCTCTCTAGACTGCCCCCCGGGCCAGACCGGGCATCCTGGGCTGTGTGGGCGAGAAGCGGATCCCCACACACCCACACCTCAGCCAGCCAGAGCGACTGACCACCCATGCTCGAGCTGGCCCCGGCCACATCAGAGGGCAGCCTGGGTGGCCTCGTTGTCACTGCAGGCAGAGCTGTCCACCAGGATTAGCTGGACCAGCCGCAATGGCTCGTGCCCAACTCCTTGTTCCTCGGGGCTCAAGTGCAAGGCATTTCTCTCCCAATCCTTCCAGCTGCTCCTTAGAACGGAGCTCGCTATGAAAAGCAATAAAATCTACATACGGGGAAAGACAATCTGTTCTGGCAACGTGTTCTGTGCATGCATGTGAATCAGACATCTGAAATGTCACAGGTAGAAAGTCCCAAAGAGTAATCCATTTTCATTCATTCATTCATTCATTCATTCATTCATGTGTTCAGCAAACATTTCTTTAACATCTATGTGCTGGATACAATGCTAGATGTCAGGGATTAAAAGATACTCAGACATAATCTTAATCTTAAAAACAACACAAAATAAAAGAAAACCTCACAATATATAAAGGAACAGCCATGGAAATAAGTTATTTATTTATAAGTTAAGATGCAGCAATGATATTCACAGATTAGAGGACATATCAAAGTCTCTGCTTAGAAAGGATGGGAGTGCAGGGGTTATAGACAGTTTCTTAGGGAAAGAGATTTACACTACAGCCTTAGAATAGAAATCAGATGGGCAAAAGGAGGGTGAGAAGAGCTAACACAAGCAGAGAAGGGAAGCCTCCGGACACCCTCCGCGTTGGTAGGTCTGTGGCACAGAGTATGGAGGAAGGAGGAACAAGAC
This sequence comes from Vicugna pacos, assembly GCF_048564905.1. Classification (NCBI taxonomy): domain Eukaryota; kingdom Metazoa; phylum Chordata; class Mammalia; order Artiodactyla; family Camelidae; genus Vicugna; species Vicugna pacos. Next base: position 50,691,677 of record NC_133001.1, read on the forward strand.
ATGGGACTGGAGGGATGGGCAAGTGGTAGTCACAGAGGAGCTCATAAACCAGACACATAAGCGTGGCCTTTACCTTTACTGGGGGGGACAGAACGTCATCGAAGAGTTAGGTGAGCAGGTGCAGAGATCTGTGTTCAGCACAGAAAGGCCGTTCCGGCAGCTGTGCCCGCACAAGGGCTCTGGACGGGGCTGGGAGGCAGGGACGCTAATGAGGAATCCACATCATAACCCACTAGGAGGCAGTGAGCCCTCCACCCAGTGCAGCGCAGAGAACAAGAGGGAGATGCGGCTTCCCTGAGGTCACACTGCAGGTTTGCGACAGAGCAGAGAAGGGAATTCAATTCAACATGTTTCCAGTTCTGTGATAACACAAGCCTTGGAGGGAAAGGAAAGCTCCCAGTGGGCTCTGCACACTGGCTCTGTGACTCCTTCCAGCTAAGCATTCTGAGGCTCAAAGTCCTCATCTGTGAAATGGGGTCATTCCCTTGTCGCTTACATCCCAGAACTGTTCTAAGTATCAGGTGTGAAGAGAGCCGGAAAGGGTTTTGTAGAGGATACAGAGCTGAGCCAGGGTTCTTATTTTATTCACAAAATCAGCGTGACACTGATGACTGGGAAAAAAGCACCTTGGAAGCAAATGTTTTAGAGAAATTTGGGGATTTGATCACATAGATTAAGATACCCCCTTTCTACTGTCTACCTTTCTAGTTCTTTGTTTCACCTTGGTTGGCCAGGACAGCCTTGCTGCAATGTAGACAGTTTCCGCTTTCTGACAGGAGAAAAAAGAGAAGACACTGCACGCAAGATTATCAAGGACAGACCTCACCTGAACATAGGAGACCTCACCGAATCATCTTTATTGACAGTTATCTGCGTTAACAAATTTAAAGCTTTCTACACTACAAGTTCTTTAATATGCTGAAAACATGGTTCCATTTACAGAAGTACAACTGATAAATATTCAACAACAGATCTGCATGAATGATCACACTCTGAAGTTTCCCCTCAGCTGTAAAATGTAAGTTTGACCCCGGACTAAGTCCGTAGGAAGCTACCATCATACTTTCTTCCCTGAGCCTTTTAGAGAGAAGGAGTTGGCCCGGCTCCCACAGAGCACTTGACAAGGAGCAAAACAGTGTCCCTCCATTTGCTCTCCAGGTCTCGGTCTCCCTCTATCTTTTATGACCTGGGTGACGATCTGTCACGTGTTCCTTTGACTTGGGTAGCCTGTGGGGCTGTCTAGGGTAATGGACCTGCATTTCCCTGGAGATTTCTTTACACTCCTGGCTTCAGATCATCCTTCTGCCTCTGAAGTGAGAAATAGGCTGCTTCTCCCTTTAGATACCCTGGAGAAGAAAACCGTGACTTCTGTGGACGGCAGTGGGCATCCTGTTCCATGTCCACGGAGATGACATATAACACCTGGCTTCCATTTTAGCCGAGCCCACGTTGGGCCACAACTGGGCAGGTTGTGTTGGTTCCAGCAGCGTCCCGCTTGGCAGTTCTTTTCTCGCCTGGGGCACTGTACCCAGAGGACCTCGCCTGCACCCGCAACTGGGTTACAAGGAGAGTGGCAGGTGTTTACACCAGCCCCACAGCACACGGGCAGGGACTGGCCTCATTAAGTGCACTGTGTGTGCACGTGTCAGCAGGTTCATTTTGGTAAGCAATTCTCTCTCTATATGTCGACCACTAATGGTGTCTCAAAATTGTACTGTTCATCATTTAGTCTAATTACTAAGGTTTAGGACATTCTTATCATGTATAATGACTGGTTAGCCTATTAGATAATTAGCACGATCTCACAATAACTTTGAGGCATGTTTACGATCTTAGAAGAGTGCATCCACAGTGGCCAAATGAAATGTGTTGTTTCCCGAAAGTCCAGCTAGTCAGAGGGGTTGGGTGGCAGAAATGCAGGCTCTGCCCAGCGTGGTCCCTGCTGCAGGAGACTTTTCCTTCCGCACCAGCTCTCTGCTGAGACAGGCTGTTCTCACTTCTCCCTGGACCTGTCTTCCCTCACACAGTCTTTTGCTCCAAGAATTCCCTCTGCATTTTAGGATCACTGTCTAAATCCTGTGCTCTGCTCAGATCTACTAAAGGCAAGAGCTGTGATACAGGAGGGGGACAAGGGGACAAAGGCCGTCTGCCTTTAGCCTCCCTCGGGTCCCTCTGCCTAAGGTCCCCCTGCTCTCCTTGTCTGTCTCTATCTGGTCCTCTGAAGGCTTGAAAAAGGCATAGATGCATTGGGCTTTGAACTGAAAAAAGAAGAGTAGGATTAGAGCATCTCACCGGATTTTAAATATAAGAAGCACCTGTAATGGTCATTGAAGACCACCTGCTTTCCCCGACCAGTAATACCCAGTTCCCTCTACCACATCCTTGCCAAGGTCATCACAGCTTTGCTGGACCACACACTCCGAAAGGCAGGGAATGCAGTTTCTTTGTCTCTGTGTTGCCATTGCCAAGCACAGTGGAAGCACAGAATAGTTGCTTAGTAAATGTTACGTAATTATTCATTCATTCCTATTGAATAAATGCATAATGGGGTTGGCCAGTCCAGTCTCATGTGTACTCAGGAGCTGAGAGACACTTTCTCATAAGGTAGCCCACTGACATTTGAATGGCTTTCACCATCAAAAATTTTTTCCTTAGGTTGGGTCTAAATCTATCCCAGTGTGACTGCCATCCCATTGGCCCCCGCTCTGCCCTACAGAGGCACACAGAGCAAATCTCCTTCTATGGAGGTTTATAGGTAGCGACGTGTTCCCACCAAACATCTCTTCTCTGTGTTGATCAAGCCCGGATCCTTTGGCTACTTCTGAGCAGGTGATTCTGAGTCTTTGCTTGGGCTCCTCCATGTGCAAGTAGAACCATCCAGTGGAGTGTCTCCCGTGGAACGGCCCTCAAGGTCCCCGCATTTCAGCATAACAGAGGTTTGTTTCTGAGACCAAACGGTCTGGGAAAGGGTGTCTTTGGAGGAGAAATGAGTGTGGACCCCTGAGTGGGGCAAGCCGATTGTCTCCTGGAGTTTTCTCCTTATGGCTCCATGTTTCTGAAGATCAAGGTCTTGTGATCCATCTATTTAAGGTACACTTTGTCCTTCTATGGCCTGGAACCTCAGTTGACGCAAGTGCCACTGTAGTCGCTGGGTGAAAGGTTAGGGACACAGCACCCGCCGTGGTTTTTACCTTGTACAGTAACCAGTCTGGCTGTACTTTTAACTTTGAATTTTTCTTCTTTCCTTTGCTTATAATGATCAAGGTCTAGAGTCCCAACAAACCCCACGTTAGTATATTTTTATATTCTTTCAAATTAACTTTCTTTACTTTTGCTTATAATTATCAAGTTCTAGAGTACCAGCACAGAGTCTTTAAATATCAGCTGAACAACCTCTCCCCTTTATGAATGGAGAAACTGAGGCCCAGGGAGGTGAAATGACTCGGCTCGAGGTCACAGTGCAACGTGGTGGTGAATCCAGGGCTTGGACCAGCTCCCCCTCTGCCGAGCCTGAGCACTTAATTTCTTCTGTCCCTGGATCAGGTCCTAGGGTCCTGCGTGGCTTCCAAGGTCCAGCTCAAAGGCCCCTTTACCTGTGAAACTTTCCTCAACATCCCCAGCCAGAAATGATGCACATGCTGTGTACTCAGGACGTAGCACCCATCACAGGGCATCGCAACTTTCTTGAATGTCTGCTTCCCACACTGCAGTGTGGACTTCTCAAGGGTAGGAATCACATCTTGTTTATTATCCACTTCACAGCTAGTACAGTGCCTGGACTATGGTGAGTCCTTAGTAAACAGAGGAACAGGTAGGTAGGAGGAGACTGAATGAGAGACAAACTCAGGTAGCAGCTATGCTTACCCAACCCAAGCCCCAAGCCTCTGGACTAAAATCATAGATCCTCTACTTCGTTTTCTTACACAGACGCTGATACACAGTTCTCTCCTTTAGTCCCAGAGCATATCTTTCAGCACTGCCCACGGAATGACGTGGGCTTTCTGCATGCCCTCTCCAGCCAGTCGCGTTGCACTTGGAGGTGGACCTGCTTACTTGCTCTTAGCATCTAATAGAAGACACTGGTGTTGAGTTGAGTTAGTACTTTTGACAGTTGGAACTACTTCCAAATGGAAGCGTTTTGTCCCCAGAAGAGCTGCCTGTCTCTGAAAGCAGCAAGAAGAAGCTGGGTAAAGCCTGCTCGGCATGTTGGTTTGGCTGTCCCTTGACTTAAGTTCACCTGGGAAAGAACTCAGGATGCATCGTGACAGCTCTTGAGAGTGGCTTTGGCTACCTGAGTGTCTGTTTGAATTCCCTGTGAAAGGAGTGCAGAGCCTGGGGATTTTCTGAAATGTATTGCACTCAAGTTGGGGCTGAGCCAACGTGAGACCAGCTCAGGGACCATCTATACCCATCCCTTCCCCTACCCCGTGCCTCTTCCAGCCTCTTGTCACTGTTCTGTGAAGAAAGGAAAACATGTCACTCTGTGCTGCCTTGAACCAAGAAGCATAGCATCCTGAACTTACTTTTGGGTTGAGAGCATGGGGAGAAATAAAAATGTTATTTTGACTATTAATATGAATATAGTCTCATAGAGAGCTGATTACGATTGAGACCATTATAAATAATGGCCAAAGCCTTTTTGAAGTACAGAAAGCCCTCTGTACCTGTGGGTTCTGCACCCACAGATTCAACCAACTGCGGATCAAAAATATCCAGAAAGAAAAATTTCAGAGACTTCCAAAAGGCAAAACTTGAATTTGTCACATGCCGGTCACTATTTACATCACATTTACATTGTATTAGGTATTATAAATGATCTAGAGACGATTTAAAGTATATGGGAGGATGGAAGGTCATAGGTAAATACTATGCCATTTTATGTAAGAGTCTCAAGCACCTGCAGATTTTGGTATGTGTGTGTGGTGGTGACGTGGGGCGTGTTTCCTGAACCAGTCCCCTGCGGATACCAAGGACAACTGTACAGATCTGACATAGGAAATTTCAATTAAATTTTAAAACCCTTTATCTGGTGACGCTGTATGTTGGGCACTGGGCTTGGTGAATGGGACTTCCTGGTCTCTTTACCTTCTTATCTGTCTCCCAACCTACCTTCTAAATCTTGAACCAATTGCTATAGGTATTTTAACCATTCATCTTTTAATATCAATTCAGAGAGGTCGAAGGAATTAGAATAAAGGTTTGCCTTAAAGTGAGGTGGATATTTTCATCCTTTATCTTTAAAGGCAGAATTTCCTGAAGGCTATGCAATAATTGAGATGTTTGGTTCAGAGGGACTTGGGTCTGTTTGCCTGATGTCTCAGTGATGCAGTGACTTCATTAGCTCACTGGCAGTGGCCCCTTCCTGACGGCCGGGAACTGGTCCAGACCCTGGCTGGCAGGTTCTTGCTGTTCTAAAGACTGTGAAGCTAGGACATCTGGCTTGGGTACCCAGCTAGCCTAATGTTATCCGAGCCTGTGCTGTATAAACTCTTAATCCTCTGAGTCCACTTCTGTGTGGAGACTCCCAAGATGCAAAGCAATTGCATAAGCTACTGCTAGTTAGCGTAATTGGCACATTCAAACTAGTCATATAAACCAGATTCTTTTTATATTTTGCCAGTCTTTCGGAGTGTAACAGGACTGTTCCCATGTTAAGAATTTTGAATAAGTGTTTTCTGGAGTGATTAGAATCTGACTAGACTGAGCTCAGCATTGACCCATGAACATGCTGACGCTTGTGCCTGATGGTGGATAAAGGGTGTTCTGAAGGCATTTCCACGTCATCCTTCATCACCTCCTCGGTGATGGGAGAGGGGGACCAGCCCTGCTAAGCGAAGGCTCAAGGAGCACATCTGGGAGGGGGTCTGGGTGCTCTGGAGCTGCAACTTGCCGGGCTGGCCCTGACCCTGTGCCTCTTTCTGCCACCAGCCACCGGCAACCACCAGATATACCACTTCTTCACTTTCTTGGGATCTCCCCTGACCCCCATCTCCAAGGCCAGCACTCAAGTTCACTCCATCTCTGCCTCTGGCCTCAATGACTGCAATAGACTTTATTTAGCTCATTCCTCTCAAACATACCTGCATGGAGTGACCTTTTGGAAAGGCGAATCTGAAAATCTCCATTTTCCTTTGTACCCTTTCTTAGGTGGTTCCTCACTGGCCGCAGAATGGGCATTGAAGAAAGCCCGCATCCTTTTTCTGGTCTGGGCCCCCATCTGCTTGTCGAATCTCATTTCTCTCCACTGTCACCTTCCCCTTAAGCTCCAGAAACCACTGATCCTTGCTGGGGGTCAAGGAACCATAAAGTTCAATCTCTTCAGCAGGAAGACATTTCTGTTGGCTGCTAGTTGTTCAGGCAACTGCCAGGCAGAGCTGCGTTATGGGACATTGATGGGGTTTCCAGAAGGTTCTCACAGTGACAAGTCAAGAAAGGTTCCTTTCGCCGCTGGCATGGGGAGGGGAAAATTAACCATATCTAAATGACCCAGAGGCCATCTCTCTAAGGGAAAGACTTTTTTTTTTAAATTAAGTTACAATTGACATAAAATATTGTGTAAATTTGAGGTGTACAGCATGTTGTTTGCTACACATATGCACTGTGATATAATTACTACAGTAGCATAACTTTACTGCAGTCTTATCCCACTTGCGGGGAGGATATTTCTGGCCTTCCTGTGTCACCTGAAGACAGGAAACAAGGTAAGAAGATATGTCAGTTGGGAAACTCATGTGAATTCCAAGATGCCTGGGAGTCTGAAGGCTTCAGAGGGGGACCTGAAGAGAGCTGAACTCATCTGCGGGACCAAACCTGGGCTGACCTGCAGGGGTCAGAATCCCACTGACCTCCAGGTGACTTCGGTCCTTTGTTAATTCCTAACTCAGACCTTCTTCCATCCTCCTGTGCATGTCACTGAAGAATAAAGTAGAACCGGGGGGAGGGTAATAGCTCAGTGGCAGAGCACGTGCTTAGCATGCACAGGGTCCTGGGTGCAATCCCCAGTACCTCCATTGAAAAATAAATTAAATAAGTAAGTAAATTAAAAAATAATAAATAATTTTTTTTTAAAAAAAGAATAAAGTAGCACTATCTGATGGTGGGAGAGAATCTTATGGGGACAAATGCTCCAGCAACAGCCCCTCCCACAGCAATGCCACTTCGTGGGTGACTACGTGGGAGTCTACTATGGTCTTCGTGGTTCTCTCACTCAAAGATGTCACTGATGGATGCTTCTCTCACGATCAGTCTACAGCTGGGGTCACTAACCAGGGGTCCAAGATTTGGAATCGTATGCAGACTTGCAGCACATGTGCACGCATGAAGTTTTCTGAGGTTGTAGGGTCCATTCCATTCTATAAGGTTCCTGAGAGTCTGTTAACCAAAAAAGGAACATACCACAAAACAGAAGCCTCTTCCTTAGAGTGTGCCTTGAAAATGACGTTCCTAAAGAAAGCTGTTGAAAATAAAATAAGTCTGTCTACTAAGCCAGAGAATAGCACCTTTCACAAGATGGGACAAAAGTCAGAGAGCGTAAGGGAAACAATTGGTATATTGGGCTACATGCAAAATGGGAAGCATCTTCATGACACGTCTATGACCTTCCCCTCGCCTCCCTCCACATCACAACCGCCATCAACAAGGCAAAAACACTTGTAATCAAGTTGAAAAACATTTGCAATATAAATGGCGAAGAATATAAATGCAAACTTTTAAGGACAAAAGAAAATCTCTCAATTGCAACAACAAGAATAACACAATAGGTGAAAAAATTATAAATAATTGAGTCTATTAAAAATGTAATTGATAGCAAATATGAAAAGGCATTCACTCTCACAGGTAATTGAATGATCAAAAATGTATGTATCATTTTTCATCTAAAGAACTGACAAGGATTTAAAAGGCAAACAAAACTGATGTTGGTGAGTGTCTAAAGCACTGGTTCTCGGCTCTGGCTGCACAGCGAAATAACCCAGAGAACTTTATAAAATATTGATGCCAACATCTGCTTCTGACCATGAAGGATTAACTGCTGTGGGAATTGTCCTTCCACCATACACAGCTAGAAAATCAGACAAATACATGGAACAACTGTTTCCAGGCACCAGGCAACAAGCAGAGCAGGATTGTCACCCCTGAGGGATGACACATGGAGGAGATGAGCCCCTACCATTGTCCAGTTTGCTGTCTGGAGGCAGTTTCCAGGACACAGAGCAGAACAGAGAACCCTAACCAAACCCTGCAGTCTCACTGAGCTGAAGGCAGCCATCAGAGTTCCAGGAAGCACATTTACAGGACTAGAATTTTCAGGGCAGAATGCTGAAGAGGAGGACGCTGCAGAGAGAGGGAGTTCTAGAGATCGGCAGCGAGGTCCCCTCAAATCTTGGATTTTTCTGGTGAAGTCTAGCTGCATGAAGAAAACTCCATGAGATGAACTGAGGAGAAGAGAGAGGAGCAATGAGAAGCAGTCAGCTGAACGATTCTGGGAGCTCATATAGCACTGTTAACAGTGAGTATAGTCATTGTAAGGTATTGACTTAGTAAAGGAACTGAATTAGCCCTAGACTAAAAGTTGCTGTAGGTTTTCCCTGACAAAGCTTAAAAGCAATCCTACAGAGGCTTAGGCTGGTGCTAGGTAAATTAACTTCATGCCAGGAAAAAATAAGTTCCATGCTTATTAAAGGATTGCAACAAAATCCAAAACCCAACAGCATACAATGCACTATATAGAGCATCCAATAATACTCAACAGGCAAACAGAGAAGCAGGCAAATATAATCTGTGACCAGCAAAAAAATCAATCAATAGAAAAAGACACTAAAATGACAAATTTGATGATATCACCGGACAGGACATTAAAACAGGTATTATAAATACAGTCTGGTAACTCAATAATGCAAAGGAAAACATGAACACGATGGGAGGTTAAAGGGAAGATATAAAAGACCCAAATGGAAATTTAAAAGATGAAAAATGCATCACCTAACAAGAAAAACACACCAAAAGGAACTGGCAGCCCATTAGACATGCAGAACAAATCAGTGAACACGAAAACATAGCAATAGAAATGAACCAAAATGAAGCACAGAAAGAAAACAAACCAATTAAATACATACATACATACACACAGCATTAGTGCCTGTGAAACAATATCAAGTCCCAGAAGAGATGAGATACATATGGGGGCGAAACGGTGGCTGAAAATTTTTCCAAATGTAATGAAAACGATAAACACAGAGACCTAAAAAACTCGGTAAATCTAAACAGAAGAAACGAAGAAAACCTCCCCAAAGCACCACATAATGAAATTTCTGAAAACCACTGATAAAACTTTTTGAAGCAGACAGAAAAAAAAATCAAAGTGGACAGAGGAACAAACAAATCACAGCAGACTCGTCACAGAAGCGAAGCAAAACAGAGGCTAATAAGCAATATTTTTAAAGTAGTGAAAGAAAGAAGTAAATCTAGAATTTATCACCAAGTGAATTTTTAAAAAAAGATGGAATAAAGACTTTCCAAAGAAAACCTGAAGGAATTCAGTTGTATCAGGTATGTGCTATTGACAAAAATGTGAAGGGAAATTCTTTAGGCGGAAGAAAATGATACCAGATAGAAATGAGGATCTAATTAAGGAATGACAAGCTCCAAAAATGGTGAATATGTTGATAAATATAGAAGATATTCTCTATTTTAATATAGAAGATATTCTTAAGTTATAGAGTTGTTTAATATACAAGGTAATAACTAAATTATTGGTTTATAGCACATAACACTTGTGTTAATAATACCAAGACTAAAGGGGAAATGGAAATAATTAAAAATTTTTAAAAATTATAGATAAAATGAAATCCTAAAGTATGCACAATTAATCACCTACACACAAAAAGACGATAAAGAGGGGGAAAGTCCAAAACCAGGTAAGTAGAAAATTGATAACAAGCTAATAGATTTAAAATGAATTATATTAATAGCTGTATTAAATGAAATTATTTAATACTCTGATTAAGACGCAGCTATTATCATATTGGTTAAAAAAATGTTAAGACCCAAATGATTCAAGGATATGCTTTCCACGAGACACCCACTATAAATATAAAGATGTAGAGACATTTACAGTAAAGGATGGAAAGGCTATACCATGCAAACGGTAACCCATAGGAAGATGGCGTGTCTATACTGATGTCAAAGTAATTTCAGAACCAAAAATATTACCAGAGATAAGGAGGGATTTTCATAAAGATAATAAGATCAATTAATCAGGAGGAGGTAAAAATCCTAAGTTTGTGTAAACCGAGTAACAGAATTTCAAAAAACATTAAGCTGTAACTGACGGAATTGCAAGAAGAAATAAGCAAATCCACAATTATACTTAGATCTTAGACTTGGATTGATAAAACCAACAGAAAAATCATTAAAAACAGCAGGATCCACCCTATAAATTAATTCAACTAAATTGACGTTTACGGACCACATTATGCAAAAGTAGCAGAATACTACTACGGATCTAGGAACGATCATACTAAGTCAAGTAGGTCAGAGAGAGAAAGACCAATATCATATGATATCACTTACATGGGGAATATAGAAAGATGATACAAATGAACTTATTTACACAACAGAAATAGACTCACAGACGTAGAAAACAAACTTATGGTTACCAAAGGGGGAAGAGGGGAGAGAGGGACAAATCTGGAAATTGGGATTAGCAGATACACACTACTGTATATAAACTAGGTAAACAAAGACTTAATGCAAAGCACAGGGAACTAGATTCAATATCTTGGAAGAGAATACAAAAAGGAATAGAGATATATCTGCATAACTGAATCACTTTGCTATATACCTGAAACATTGTAAATCAACTATACTTAAGTTAAAAAAATTTTTTTTTAAATAGCAGAAAACAGATTAAGTTCAGGTGTACATAAAACATCTACCATGGCAACTCATATTCTGGGTCATAAGACAATCTTAAAATATTTAAACAAACTGAAGTCATACAACATAAGCTTTCTGATCATAGCAGAATTAGATGAGAAATCAATAACAAAATCATATCTGGAAAATCACCCAAACATTTAAAAATTTTTAATTTAAAATAATCTAAATAACCTCTGTTAAAAAAAAAAAAGAACCTACAAAAGAGATTATAAACCAATTTGAACTAAATCAAAATGAAAAAAATCAATATTTGAGGATATTATTAAAGAAATGGTTAGTTAAACCATGGCATCCAAACGATACAATAATCTGAATTTTTTAAATATTACAATGCTCAGATCTATATTTTTTGGTTGGAAAAATTAGCCACAAGACACTGTTGAGTGAAAAAGTACGTTATGAAAACCATGTTTAATATTCCATTTATATGACATTTTTATGGGGAAAGTGTATATTTACCATGAATGTGTGAAATTATGGTCATCAAAATGTTAACAAAATTACTTCTTAGCAGAAGGATTTCAGATAACTTTTTCTTTACTTTTTAACACATGTGAATTTCATACAACATGCACGTATATTTGTTATCAGAAAAAATAAACTGTGCTTCCTTAATGATAAAAAATGAAAAATTGTTCATTCACTTACTCAAGGCTATTGACCCTCTGTGCCAGAACTTTGCTAGGCACTGGGAAAAGAGATGCAAATGACTAGGATTTTGGTGATTTAAGCTCCAATCTCATCTCTTCCCCTTCCTAGCTCTGTGAGGGCAGAGCTGACGGTTCTAAGCCCCCATTTCCTAATTTGTAAAAGTGGGTATAATAACAGTACACACCGAAAGTCATCAGTAGGACAGTTAAGTGCGATGATTCTCCAAAGAGCTCTCTCCCTGCTGCCTTTCTCCTGGTTTTTTGCCTCCATGAAGACAGAGTGACCCCAGCTCAATTCGAAGGACAAATGGGCATGGTCAGACAGAGAAGGGTCCTGGTTTCCGAGGCCGCCTTAGTTCCTGTGCAGCATGGAGGCTGAGATGAGAACCAGTGGCCCTGCACGAGTGACTGTGGAGTGGAGGTTAGTGGTGGACATCTCAGACCAAGGGTCTGAGGGAAGACACGGCAGAGACTCAGAGAGAGCTGCATGGTCAGTGGGAGGGCACTGAAGGCTCAGGCAGTAAGAAGGGTCACAGAGCCCTGGCCAAGCCATATTTACCAAACAAGAGTCTTAAAAAAAAAAAAAAAAAAAAAAAAGACAACCAATAACCACTATCTCTTGAAATCAGGAGTTTCAAAAAAGTCAGGCAGATATTACGTTAGAATAAAGAGCAGTGTTTTTAATAAGTTGATTATGTTTTAATTTACCTTTATTTGCCACGTAGTCCTTCTTTCGTCTCATTTAGCCCTGGACCAACGGAAACGTCCCAATATGGCACTGCTCCGGTCCCCGGGCGCGTGCTTAGGAACCGCTGATGGACACCACCCTGCGAAACCTGAAAGTGATGGGGAGTTTTTGAAGAGTTCAAGTAGAGGAGTGGCAGGATCAGATTTGCAATTCAAACAGCTCATTCTGGCCTCCGTGTTCAGGAGGGATTTTGTGTGCAGGATGTGGAGGCAGGGAGACCAGTTAAGAGGTTCTTTTAATTGTCTAAGCAGAAGGCTTCAAGGAACATCTTGAGTCAAAGCAGAACTTTGGGTATGTCTCAAATGACACAGTTATTTTGCCTTTTTCTCCCTTCCAATGGAAATAAACCTTGAATTTCCTTTTTTTAATCACTGATGAAAATCTATGTTAGTTCACGTGTTTCCATATTTTAGGTGATTGCTAGAGGCGCCATGCTTAACTAAGGCTAGTAAGTGTTTCCATTTGATGCTTTCTTTAGGACATTTCTTTGGGCCTCTGGAGGATATTTTAAGGGCTTCCTTGCACTCAGTCTTTAAGATTAGATCTTCAATCTTTTCTTTATTGGTTGAGAGTTTAGACAAATTGGTATGTATTTTTGGTGGGGGGTGGAGGTAATTAGGTGTATTTTATTTATTTATTTATTTGATGGAGGTACCAGGGATTGAACCCAGGACCTTGTACCTGCTAGGCATGCGCTCTACTACTGAGCTATAACCTTCCCCCACCTCACATTGGTGTATCTTAAAGGCTGTGTTCCTCTGGTCTGCATGTGTCACTATATGTATTAGACTTGATTAACATTGTTGAAAAAATTAATATATTATTATGGTTGGTATTTTGTTAGCATATGGGGAGTGCATTTTAAGGGCATGTTTTCTGAACTAATTTTATCCTCTTCTAAACAAAATGAGTGAGGATTAAAGAAGTGTCTTCAGACATGATTTTTGTTTTCTCTTTGACGTGGATGAGAACTTGGGGACTGAAAATTGAAATTGTCTTGAAAAATTAGTTCGAACCAACTTTTACACGTGCACCTCAGTTGCTACTTTATAAATGAAGTGTAAAAACCTCTTACACAGTTACTGCCTCATAAGCAAAGTAGAAAAAGCACTTGAGTTTTACTAGTTACAAAAGAAAGTATTTCTGGGAAACAATGAGAAGAATGAATTCTCACCATCTCTGGCGATTAGCAAAGGAAAAGTGAGGAAAAGCATTGAAGCAGATATGATTGCTTTCTGTTTTAAAATGATTCTCTTGGTGATAATTAGTGTGATGGTGCTCAGTGGTTGAGAAATTAAAAATACCTCCTCATGTAGCTTTAGTTTTGCATAATGGAGATGCCTAATTTTGAAGGGATATCTTTCATTGAATGGACTTAATTTCAATAAACATTGGTAGAGTATTTACTACACACTAGGCAAGAAATATTTACTGTGAAGGAGAAGAGGACTAGAGAGAAATTCAACAGCTTCCACTAGCAAAGAACTCACCCGCTAGCGATAGGGCCAAGCATACAATGCAACTATCTGTAATTACAAGGCAGAACTAAATGAGGACTGTATTTAATAATAATTGTGGATCGTGGCTTCCTGGAGACAAAGGCTGTCTCTCATTTACAGCACCTTCAAAAGACTTGTCACGGAGGGGAAGCCCAGTCTTTGACAATGTGTAGTAAAGGTTCTGGATTGCAAACTCAATGACAGTAGGGGTCAATTTTTATGCATATATTTATTCTCCGTATCTAGCACAGACCAGGCACCTAGTAAGTGATCAATTAGACTCTGTTAAATTAATGAACTCTAAGTTAGTGGATGAGTAGTTATAAATGCTATGGAGAACTGGGAAACTCACAGTCCAACCTGATAGAGGCAATCCAGGGTAAACTTTAAGAATCAGGTGACCCAATGTGGGAGGTGGGGGGAGAGAGAATTATGTGAAGGTGATCAACAGGTATAAGCTTCCAGCTGTAACATAAATAAATACTAGGAATGCAATACACACCAAGATGTAGTCAACACTACTGTATATTACATGAGAAGATTGTTCAGAGGGAAAATCCTCAGAGTTCTCATCACAAGGAAAACATTTCTTTTTTCTCTTTCTTTAATTTTGTGTCTGTACGAGATGAAGAACGTTCACTAAAATGATTATGGTCATCATTTCATGATGGATGGAAGTCAAATCATTACGCTGTCCATCTCAAATTTATACGGTGCTATATGTCAATTATATCGCAATAAAACTGGAAGGAAAAAAATAAAACAATCAGGTGACATTTGAGGCAGGGCTTGAAGACTATGCCCAGGGCCCATTCAGTGTTTGCTTGCATACTCAAAAGAGACCTCTGAAAACCTGAAGGCCTATGGGTAGATAAATCAAACAGACTCGTTTAGTATTCAGCCAAGCTAGATGAAAACCCCGAAAATTACTTGCTCAGCCTACCAATCTGAAGTTGCTTTATAATCAAATAAAGCCCTTCATATGTGTCTCAGCCTCCCTGTGTGCAACAGCCTCCACCCACGACTGCCGCACGGATGGTCTCTTCTCTGCCTCAGAGGTGGCCATTCTTAATTGTGCCACCAGTCACACATATGATGCCCTAAATGCAATTCACTGATGAACAATGGGGAGCCATGGAAGGTTCAGAGGACTGACATGACCTAACTTGTGTTTCAGAACACAATAAAGATATGTTTCTATAATAGTTAGGATATAGATTTAAGTGCTTTAACAATGAGCAAAATAAAAACTAAAGTAAACTAGCTTTATTCTTTTCTTGCATGTATAAGTCTAAAGTGGTGGATGGCCCCAGAGGCATAGGAAACACAAAGTCACCCAGGGACCTAGGCTCCCCCCATTTTGGTGTCCCGTTGTCCACTGAGGTGTCGCCTTCACCTGCAGAGTGAAATGTACTCACCACCACTGTGTACATATCCTTTCCCACGGGAGACGAGAAAGAAGGCGCTTGCTTGAGGGCAAGTGGCATGATGGAGAAATTACACATCATTTCTTCCTCTCACATCTCTGGACAGCATCCAGTCATACAGCTCACCTCACTGCAGGGGAAGTGGGGAAATGCAGCCTCTAGCCGAACCATCCTGTGCCCAGCTGGGACTTGGGGGTTCTATTACTAAAAGAAGGTCTACTGGGGAACATTTCGGTGTGTCTAACACAGTTTCTTTCTTTTCCTCTCTGAATTGCTGTAAGTTATATTGCTCCAAAAACATTGACCCACTGATAATGTAAATACAGGGCCAGAGCCTGGCAGATAAAGCAATGTGTGTTGAATGTGTGCATGTGTGTGTGTGTGTGTTGGAAATGTGTGTGTGGAGGGGTCATTATTTCTTATGTATTTCTATGCCATGATAAATGCTTTCCATATACAATTAAAATCAATTCTCAAAGTAACAATGAAAGATAGAAATTATTGCTAATATGGTTGCGGAATCAAGGTTTGAAAAAATATATGGTCACAAAACTAGTAAGTACTATAAACTGGATTTGCACTCAGGTATACTTAACTCGAATTCCCTTTCACTACAGAATTTCCTTTAAGGTCTTATTCTGGACTGATTGATAAATTTAAGACTCTTTTCCTTCCTGTCATATGCAAGTCAAACTAATTTTTTCCTGATACTTAACAATTATCCATGACTGCAGTGAACCTCAATCCATACCTTGTCTCATTTCTTGTCCTTGAATAACCTGAAATTGAGTGTAATATGGTGTTTCATGACTAAGTAATATCTGAGAAACTGTGGTAATTTTAGCAAATACTGGATTTCCCATTCCAGGGACCACACAAGGAAAGCCAAGTCTTCTTTTCTGTTTGGTTTTGGGTTTTGTTTTGTTTTGTTTTGTTTTTTCATTTTTTTCTCAGTCAAATGAGAAAACGTTCTATTTGGTTCCAAATCTCCAACCATCTTGTTGAGTTATAAAAGTCCACCAGTGAATTCTGGATGATGTGTGAGAAAACTCCTATTTAAATTTCATAAACAGCAATGAATATCCCCGACTTCATCGGACAGTGAGGATCCTGATCTATTAAACAGGTCCCCTGATCACTCCTTCCATGGGGCCAGGATGCAATTTCCTAGCAAATTGGAATCAGAATTGGGTTTTTAAGGAGAACCTTCCCACAGTTATAAACATCCTTAATTTTTACAGCAACACATTGACTTCAAACCGGACTCCTAATTATTGCAATATTTTCCTTTAAAAGCCTGCATTGTAGATTCGTGTAAGGTCCAGACATCTGCTTCAAATCCAGAAATTTCTTTCCTTTCTCAAAAAGGTTGCTCTCCTCCAATTAGCCTCACCAGAGCAGCGGGAGCAAGTGAAGCTCTGGGGGTGGGGTTTCATGCTTACTGGGCGCATTCCAGCCTCACCCGCCTTCTCCCACATGGGACCATAATAACCACTTTGCCTGTTGGACCCGGGACCAAATGGCTTTTGAAGTACAAAACAGATATGCCTGGAGTCTTTTTAAAATCTCCTTCTGCAAACTTTGGGTTTATCGTAAATAGATGCAATTTACCTAAGACAACACATTCTCTGACATTTCTATTGGCCATAAATTTTAAGCACGGGTGGGAGAAAACTTTTTGTTGTTGTTGTTTGTTAAGGTCCATCTTTACACACCTGAAACACAAAATTCTAGAGGCTGCTTGGCTGGAGTTAGTGGTTGGAGGCAGTAACTGTTATTTAAAACCCAGAGGGCAGGTGGTAATGATGATTATTTCAACTGATATTTAAACCTGTCTTTCATCCCCCACAACCCCAGTGCTCCCAGTGGATGGCCTTATGTTAAATGCCAGTATAGCTAAATGAATTAATCTAACTTAAGTCTACCTTTTCTGAGAATCCTATAGTAAAAAATCATAGGTTTGGGCTTCATAAATATGTAGGTTTAGATCTCAGTTCTGTTACTTAAATATGAATGGGCTGGTGTGAGACTTTACTTTCTGGATTCAGTGTACATTAGCCTTGGGTCTCATTTTTCCCCATCTATAAAATGGGAGTATTAAGTGTTTAAGGGTTGATATTAATCATGTCTCTTTCATCAGTTCACCTCCAAGTTGAGAACCAATTGTTCACAAACAGGCAGAGAATAAGATAGCAATTTACCTGGATAAAGTGGGTTTGGGGAATGAGGCTTGAGTATAGCACATTCAACCTGAGATGCCCATTGGGTGATTAGAAGTGTGGGACCGAAGCTCAGAGGAGAAACCCCAGCTGGAGATAAGGTCGGCTGTGGAAATTATTAGTTTATGTCTTGTAGTGGAAGCCATGAGAGAAGATGAAATCACACAGAGGTTGCTCAGACTGAGAAAAGAAAAGGCGGAGATTCAGATGGGCAGAAGGACCTGGGTGGGGGCCTGAGTCACGGCCAGGCCAAAAGAGCACGCTCTGTTATGGACACACTTGGGCTGGGAGATGCCAGTCAGAAGCAAACCTACTTCCTCTGCCCAGCTGGCTGGAGGCTTTCCTTAGATCCAGGGGCAAGACCAGGAACTCCGCCTGGCTTGGCAGGGGGTGAAGGTCTGGGTTGTGGTGTCCCTGTTCCCCCACTTTTCATGCAGTGGTGGATCCTTGTTATCCACTAGCTCCAACACTCCAAAAATAGTGACTAATAACCATTCCTACTCTTTTTCCCAGCGCCCCCCCAAACCCCAATGCAACAACAACTTTCTTTAAATTGTCCTGTTCTTTGGGATTTTGTTACACACACTAATAACATCAGTTCTTGGGATCTCCCAGGAAAACTTTCTTGTCAAACATGGGTCCCGGTTTTCATTTTAGAAGACAAGGTCCCCAGAGTTTATGTGTATGTTTCCAACTGGAAATTAACTCATCCAATTAAGCCATGGAAGTTACATTACAGGAGGTCCAGGGTTGCTCTGGCGCATCCGAGGCTCTCCCTAGGCAGGGCTGCCCGTCACTGTTATGTAGATTGTGCATTGCTCAACTCCAGGGGCACCATTTACATTAGGGTTTATGTGATTATCGTCATAGAGCATTTAAGCTATTGGCATCTCCTAAGGTCGGGCAGAGTGCAGTTGCACAACCATACGCAGAAGTCCTAAGTCCAGCCAAGATCCTTTTCTTGCTCTTAGTGCAGCCAACCAGATAACAGGGCTCAGCCAACAGCCCTGCAAGCTGCAGAGAGCTTACTACCTTCAGATGACATAGACTCTCCATTCCATGGATGAAGCCTGAGGGAAGGAATTATGCAGTAGTCTCCCAGCCACTGACTTACAACTAGGGCCAGGGACATCTGTCTTCTCCAGCAACTCGGGCTGATTGCTCAGAGCATCGGTCAATCTCTTGTCCTTGCTAGTAAATTTCTGAAAGCCTTACAACTGAGTCTAGGCATGAGGACTAGCCAGCAAAGGAGGCTCCCCTTTCTTGGCCTTAGCTTCTTCCTCCTCTAGCTCCATCTCTCTCTCCTTGGCTGGAGTTAAGGATAAAAGCAACATAGAGGAGCGGACCTGCTCTGAGGACTGAGTGACTAAGTGGAAGGAAGAAAGAATACACATGAGAATCTGAAGAGAAATAGAAAGGGACAGAGCAGGTGCAAAACGGATCTTAACCACCTTATCCTGGTGATGACCTAGGGATGCAGCCAAATCACAGACAACTCCTCCCTGTCTTCACCCGAGTACCTGTTGGGTTTCACTCCAAGTAGCTTTGCTCTCGGATCCACAGAATGTGTGAATCTGTGAGATGCATCTCAGCATTGCTGGATTCCTTCTCCCTTTCATACATGCACCAGGTGAATCCAGCAGTGTTTGCTATTCCCACATATACCTGGGGCTCTCTGGACCACTGAGAGAGGGTTGAGGTTAAAGATGGAGAACTGTGAATGAGTGCTGCTTTGACCAGCATTTAGATGCTTCATCTATGAGGCCTTGTTTCCAGTTCTAAAGCAGCGCATTTCTCAGCCCTTAATGGAGTGACATTGACGGTAAGCCAGTCATGTTTGGATAAAATAATAGTTGTTACCTGTCAGAGTGCCCTTAGACTTCCTAGTGAGGGGAATGCCATGGCTCATGGGTCATGCTCTGCAGTGGAGGAAGGAATCTGGCTGAGCTTTTGGGATACTCAGAGCTGTATGGAGCTGCTGGGGTAGAAAGTATAATAATAGGACATGGTCCCTAACCCTCAAGGAGCTCTCAGTCTAATAGGGTAGATATATATGTAAATATATAGCAACAACAGATTAATAATAGCTGTGGTACATTTTGCACACAGGAGAGGATGTGCTCAGCTCTTCTATGGTCCACAAAGATAACATGGAACAAGACTTGGTAGGACAAGAAAGATCAAGTAAAAGAGAAAGAAAGGGAAGGGTGCATGGGGCATTTTGCAGAAAGGTCTAGAAACAAGTCAATGCCATGGTACAACTGGAACATAAGCAGCAAGGCAGAAAGTGATGGAAACTCAGGCTAGAGGTCAGACTGTGCAGGGCGTGGTTTACCAAGTGAGGAAATGAGGGACTGATGAGGGATAGTTCAACAACAGGAGTGACTGGATCTCATTTGTGCTTCAGGAAGTTTACTCTGTAGAATGGAGATTGACTAGAAGAGGTGATTGTGGAAGCAGGGAGAAAGGTTAGAAAGCTTTCATGATGCTCCAGGCAATAAATGATGGTGGACAGAAGTAAGGCTATACCAGCAGAGGTAGAAGAGGCAACAGACAGATTATTTAGGAGGTAGACTCGAGAGCTGATACCTGCAGATGTGTGGAGATCGGTGAGGAGGGAGTGAGAGAACCCTAGGTTGACTCCAAGAAGAGGATGGACAAGCCATCGATTCTCTCAGTGAAGGACAAGAGGAAAGAGGATCACACTGCAGAGAGAGGAGCATGAGGTCTGGACCCCCACCTGCAACCCCGACCACCCCCTTCTCAGACCCCAAACTGTGGGCAGTAGGAGGAGACTTTGTTAGGGGAATGTGGGAAGAATGCTGGCATTTTCAGATCTTCACTGTACAGAGTAATTCTATCCTGAGAAACAGTGTCCTAGATGCAACTTCTAAGATACTCCAAAATCCTATAAAAAGAAGAGGGAAGATAGGAAATTCAAATAAATATATCTAAATAGCACTATTAATAATAATACCTAATTAATTAACCATAATAATGGTTAATGACAATTCAAATGTCCAATTTGGTTATCTAATGCTACTGTTACTATGAATAATAATAATAATAATAATAATAATAATAATAATAATAATAATAATAATAATAATATCTAATAATAGCCTTTCCTTTCTGCACCTTTTATGCCCCTTCCCCAGGTCCAGGCACAAATATAGTGTTTTAATCTTTCCAGTGGTACTTTGCACTGCATTCTGGTCACATCTGTCTCCCCCATTAGATTATAGTTGTCTTGAAGTTTTTATGATCATTTACATTTATCAGTTTAAAAACCTGTTTGATTAGGTGCTTTTATATTCATTTGTATATTCATATATACCTATATTTGTATATTCTTTTTTAAAATAACACTCATATCTACCTTGTTAACATGTGGTTTAAAATACTATATCCAATAAAAGTTTAAAAAGGAAAAAAAGGATGCTCTAATAATTTCCCAGATTCCTAAAGACCATTTGCATCATCGCTGTGTGTGCCAATTACATGAGACAAAAAATACTTGTCTAGTTAATTTGTCTAATAGAATTAATACAAAAAAAAATGTGCCCATAGGAGTAAGTATTCTTTTCTCCTGTGAAGTCGGTAAGATAGGAGTAGACTCAGGCCATACCTAGAAGGTGAGTGAGGTGATCTCTGGGGCCCTCTGGACCACTGAGAGAGGGTTGAGGTTAAAGATGGTCCTGCTGCTCTCAGAGTGGTGAGTGTCCCACTCTGTAAGGACCAGAACAGCACTAACTTGTGAGGGACACATGGCATCCTGGAATCAGGAGACTCTGTGGGACCCACATTGATTGACTGGGGAGGAAGAGGGGCTGAGGGTCAGCCTCAGGTCACTTTTTCCCTTAGTTTGGAAAGAAAGGATATTCCTCCTATCCCATAGTATTTCATCTCCACCCCAAAGAGGTCTCCCTGCAAGAGAAGGTGTCAGCTAGATGGGCAGTGCTCCCCACCTGGAGACCAAAAATCTAAGCAACTTTGTTTCTTAATCAGAAAATCTTTAAACTTTTGATTTAGAGGAAACTACCAATTTGTCCAAATGCTATACAAAAAAATAGATAGAGAACTATATTCAATATCTTATAATAACTTATAATGAAAAAGAATATGTATATATGTATACCTGAATCGCTATGCTGTACACCAGAAATTATCACATTGTAAATCAACTGTACTTCAATCAATCAGTCAATCAACAGGCCACCAAAATGTCCAGAGAAAACCATTCATAGGTTTCATGTTCTTTTCTCTGAGACCTGGTTCATATATTAAAATAGACAGAGACGTTTAGGGGACAGCCGAAGGACATTCCTTCGTGTCCAACTGTCCTAGTTCAATTCCAGCTCTGTAACTCTGTTACCTTAAGAAATTTGCCTAACTCTTTGAACCTGTTTCTAAAAATAGACAAATGCTACTCTCCTGGCAGAGTTTGGTGGGGATTCAATGGGAGAACAAACACAAGGGTCTAGTCTAGTTCTTTGGCACACAGTAGACATTCAGTAACCAACACTGGTAGCTTCTCCAAGTCACAGTAGCTTCCACAATGCCACATCAGGCTGCCCCCAGAAAGGGGACCGTCATCTCCCTGAGTAAATGCAACATTATGAATCATATTTATGTGGGTTATAGAGAAAGTTGGGGAGTAGTGTGGGGGACACTTCCATGCTGAAGGGCAGTTAGGAAGCCAATACGAAGGGTGTTCCTGAAGTCACCACAAGGCGAGGGTGCTACAGCTCCCATGCCTGGCAGTCCCTTGATAACCTTGCTGTTTTATCAGCATGGGCTCAGTTTTTCCTTTGGTTCAACTTCCCCTTGACCACATTGAAAAAAAAAAAACAACCATTGTCCTCAGAAGGAAGAGTTATGTGGTAGGGAAACCACTTCTTCAGGGGAGTTGATTGTGGCCAACTTATTCCTGGGCTCGAAACAAAGCCAGAGCATCCCTCTGAAGAAAGAGAGGGTTCTCATGAATCATGAATCATGCTTTCAGCAAGTCGAGGGCAGTTGGCTGAGGGAAGATGCCTGTTCCTTGCACTACAGGATGCCAAAGCTCATAACTCTTCCTGAGGCCACCGGGTCTGTCTGCCTTGTGGGGCCGTCCAGAAGCAGCGGGATCAGTGGGGCCTCAGCCTTGAGGTTTGTGGCCTCTGTCTGGCGTGCCTACAGTTGGATCTGCTCAAAGACGGCCAAATAAACCTCAGGGGCCAGTGGCCCCTCCTGTTCACCGGTTTCATTAACCAGCGCAGAACTTTGGGCAGTAGGAAGAGACTCCTCACTTCTCTATGGGCCTTTCATGCTCTGTGCTCTGGGGAAAGGCTTAGAGCGAGATTCTTGTTCATTTCGGTGACATTTGCCTGAAGCCCCAGGACTAGAGGTTGCCCTGTATGAACCCAGACACCTCCTACCTTAAAGGGTTGACCCAGGGCAGAGATGGAACCGGTTTTAAACTCTCAGTGGAAGTGTATGAACACAGGGCACCTAACACCCTACAGCTGCCCTGAAAACGGGACACAATATATCTTAGTGTTTGAGAGTATAATCTCATGATTCAAACAGACCACGGTTCAGTTTCTGGCCCCACCACTCATGGCAGACATTTTGACAAGATACTTCATTTCTCTAACTTCAGGTTTCTTCATTTATAAAGTTGAAACAATATAAGGATCTAGTTTGCTCCTAAAATTATAATGAGCATTTCATGAAATAGATGCGTGAGAAACATTACAGTTTGGGGCACCTAATGAGACTCGGGAAGTGCTGGTTTCTCTGTTAACCTTGAGCCCCGCACCTGGGGAATAAAATTCATTCTGACATGTGTAGATGAGCTGAATGGTGTCCAAAGGGCAGAGTCCAAGCTTGAAGGATACCTCAAGGCGGTCCCTTGACAGAGAAAAATGGGCTTATTTGGCCTATATAAGACTCCAGGAAACCCAAAGGCAACCATTTAATCCAACTAACAGAAGAGTTGAATCTACTCAGATATCCCTACCCTTTCATCAGGTAGGTTTCTACAACATTCTGAGCCAAGTGTCTCTCATCAGGGATTCCTAGCCTCTGAACTTCTCTCCTTCAGGGGACTTTCTCTGTCACAATCATCTCCATATTTGTCATGCTCATTGGACTATCCATCAACCCACCCTTCCCAGGCTCTGAGTTCCATGAGTGCAGGGACCAAGTCTTAAATATCCCCCAGCACAGACCCAGAGCAGAATAACAACCCAATTGTTGGAGCAAATGTTGAGACACTAAAAGTTATGATCACCAGTTATAATGGGTGGAAGTGATATTTTTTCCCCACATATATCACCAAGCAATGGTTGGGACACCAGCTGGGTGTCCTGCAATTCAACTCAATCCTGATACTATCTACCAGAGCATCAGATCCCACAGGTTAAGGACTCAGCTCTACCGGATTTTCCCTCCCCAACTTCAAACACGAGCCCCAAGCCCAGTGTCACTTGTGCTTCTGACCCACCTGCTGTAGATTGGAGGAGGTTCCCATGACCCCTCCGTGGGTTTAATTAATTTGCTAGAGCAGCTCACAGAACTAAGGAACATTTTACTTACCAGCTTACTGAGGTGTTAGAGCGTAGCTCAGGGAGAGATCTATGGGGCAAGATAGGGGGGAAGGGCATAGAGCTTCCATACCCTCTCAGAATGTTCTACTCTCTCCAAATCACATGTTCACCAACCCAGGAGCTCACGAGCCCTATCTTTTCAGGGTTTTATAGAGGCTTCATTACATGGACATGATTGATTGAATCATTGGCCATTGGTGATTGAGTTCAACCTCCAGCTTCTCCCCTCTCCCCAGAGGTCAGAGAGTAAAGCTGAAAATTTCAGCCCTTCATTCAAGGTTGGTTCCCCGGGTAACCAGCCCCAATGGTAGGTGTTTTCCATGAGTCACCTCATTAACATAAACCCTCTTGCATTGGAAAAGGGCTTTTTGTGAATAACAAGACACCTATTTCACCTTTCAGGTTCTGAAGCAATTTCAAGAACCGAGGACAAGAGAGCAAATATTATGCCCAAAGATGGTCTTATCACCTAGGAAATTCCAAAGGTCTTGGGAGCTGTGAACCAGGTACCATGGACGAAGGCCAAATATATATGAGAAATATATTTTGGTCAGCTGAATGACCAAATATGTATTTCTTATAAATCACAGCATCGCAGACACTACCATTTCTGAACGTCTCTGCTATGAGCTGCTCCTTACCAACTCACTCCTTAGGCCTATAGATTAGTATTCCTTGAAACGCGAGTCACCTCTTCTCCTTCCTGCTGTTCAGAAGAATTTTTTTCTCAGTCCCATCTTTCATCTGTGCCCTGCCCCTTCCTGGAATGAGCAACTAAGTTGAAGGTTCCAGACAAATCAGGCAGTGGTCAGGGATGCTGTTCTGAGTGCCCCATACTTTCCCTCCAGATGGGCCTCTGCTCCTGCTCTTTCCACTGCCTGTATTGCTTCCCCTGCCCATGTCCCCCTGTCCAATTAATAGCAATCCTTCAAGTTGAGCTTGAGTATCCCTTTTCCCACGAAATCTTCCATGATTATTACCAGAGGAAAAATCCTTGGCTCTCTCATAGCATACACTCCCCACTTCTTTTCTTATACTTAACACTCCCTAGAGAGCCTACAGCACTTGGATCTAGAGTTAAGCATGATATATTGATCACATGTCTTAATTTACTCTCCAACTAAAACAGTAACTAAGGTAGGAACGAATATAAACCCACATTGACAAGAGACCAGGAGAGAAAACGTTAAACAAATAATAGATTTCAACAAAATTGAAAACTGAATAAAAAGTTGCTGAGAAGGAAGATTATTTTTCTCTGCCTATTCTTTTAAGAGCACCAATTCCGTTCATGAGGGCTCCATGACTGGCTTACCTCCTAAAGTCCCCACTTCCAAATGCTATCACATTAGGGGTGATGGCTTTAACATGCAGATTTTGGGGAGACACAAACGTCTGGCCCATAACATATGAAATTCTTGGGATTTTACAAGTAATGTTAATAGACACTTGATACATTGCATAGAGCCTAGCAAAGACTGAGGAAAATGGAAAACTGGACAGGTGAGCAAACAAGGCAATTAGTAACACCAGATTTTAAAAATACACAGGTAAGGGAATATTATCGTAGTCCATTACTTGGGTCTGTAATTAGCAACATTTACTTAATCATAACAAGATAAAAAATTACTGCTGATTTTGTTAATTCTCAAACTACTACACTGGAAGGATAGAGACGGGTTTAGTAAACTTTTTCTATAAAGGGGGAACATTATTCAACCTACCATATGGAGTTAGAGGTTAGTTTGATAAAGCACCTGGAGCTCAGAGCAGAATATATGTTAGTGATACGATTTGGGAGTTATGGGTTTTGATGAAGTAATTGAAGCCATGTGGGTAGGCACGGTGATCTAGGGGGAGAGTGCAGAGTCAGAAGATCAGAGATGACAACTAAACCCTAGGGTCTTCCAAGACGGTAAAGACACATAGAAGAAGAGCAAGCAAGAGGGTCATGGGGGTTGAGTTGACATCTCTTGGGTTTCTTCCTCTCAGAGCCGTCTGGGTCTGCTTTTGATTCACAGCCCTAAATTCCTGATGCCTGCACTGCAGAAGCCCACGGTCCACCTGCCTAAAGGGAGCTCCTCCGGGGACCTCCGTTCATCTCTGCCTTGCAGCCAGTCTCTCGCCTTGGCTTGTCTCTCTCCCCACCCTCCAGCAGGGCTCGAGACCCCGCCCAGACTCGCAGCCCAGACTCTCAGCCCACCCACAGAACAACCAGCTTACACATGCCTCCCGCTCCGCGCGCGCTTCAGTCACTGAGTGAACGCTGAGACTCCCCGGCCCAGATTTCCCAGCCCACCACGTCTGCTGCTTTAAGAATCCCACTCCTTTACGTTAACACCAAAGTCTTGAGAAAAAGAGGCAGGAAACAGAGGACACCTGGGATTACCCTGCCAGCCCTGGAAATACCAGGACTTAAGATAAGTGCCTCTTAGGGTTTTAGAGACGCAAGTTTATGAAAGGAAATCCTGCTTCTTGCTGTGGGGAAGGAATGCAGGGAAACCTCTTGCCCAAGAGGTGGCCCAATCAGGAAATGTCAATAATTTCAAGAGTTGTAGATGTATTCCTGGATGATAGGCTGGCGAAGGTCAAAGCAACAACACTGGAAGGTTAGAAATAGTCCTGATCTTCAAGGGGAGTACTGGTCTGCAAACTGTTACTGATCTGCAATGAGATGAATAAAAAAATTGAGAGTAAGCCTCTAGAAGATTCTACAGTGATCAATACAGTTGTGATCACAAAGTGGATGATTATTTTCCTAGTAATTCATTTTTATTGTACTTTTAAAAAGCATCAGTTCACAACAGATTTGTGAAGATCTGGTCCGTCATCACAGATTATTTAAGAAGCATGGGTATAGAAGACTTTCAAGGCCC
Source organism: Vicugna pacos (assembly GCF_048564905.1). NCBI lineage: Eukaryota > Metazoa > Chordata > Mammalia > Artiodactyla > Camelidae > Vicugna > Vicugna pacos. The sequence goes on from NC_133001.1 coordinate 50,718,627, forward strand.
GTCCATCAGAGGTCGACCCTTGTGTGGAGGGAACACAAGGTGATTGGTCCTGAGTGTCTGAGGGGTGGGGCATGGATAGGAGGAGTTAGCAGGGATTCTGCTAGTTTCCTAATCTAAACCCTAAGAGTTTCCTTGGTTGGAGTCCAGCTTCAGTTTTATGACAAACTGATTCATTGCATAGAGTAACCCTCATTATATGCTTGTTTTAGTAGAAAGAAGAAAATAAATGTACCCTTCTGCACAGTGTTTCAGAAGGAAGGACCAATCATTGTTACTACTGTTTATTGCGTGGCAAGACCAGAATGTGAATGCTGGCTGCCTCAGGGCCTTTGCACCTGTTGCCCCTTCCACCTAGCAAGCACTTCCTCAACCATGTCCCATCATGAAGACTTCCATGCTTCCCCCAGAGTTGCCCATGCATTGATTCCTGCAGGTGCCTCCCTGGCTTCTCCCCTCCACTCACTCGAGTCCTTGGCTCCCTGTGCTTCTTCTGCACAGCAAGAATAACAGCACTAACTCTGCAATCAATTGTTGAGTTTCTATCTTTCCAAAGAGTGTGAGTTTCCTGGGAGCAAAGACCTAATCTATCCTCTTCACTGTCATGTCCTCATAGCCTAGCACTGCTTGGTACACGGTGGGTGTTGATACATAGATAGAGCAAAGGAATGGGTACATAGACAAGTGAATGAATGGATGGATCCATATATAATAGATTCTCCCCCATAACTGAATAAATGGTCTCTCTTCCCACTTTCCTCTCCCTGCCACACATAAATTCTGGCTTCACCAACACTGAAAGAAAACAGTCAACAGGCTCCAGATTCTAATTCCTTGCTAGCAGAGCGTCATCCTGTGCTGACACAGAAAACCTGGCCTGGTTCCCCACCCCTCGCCCCACCCCTTCGAGAGTGATTCCTGGAGAGCGAGCAACAGTCATAATCACTTGCTATCATAATGTAAATTTGCAAACCTTTGTGATGTCCCAGTCCAATTTTCTGTGAAGAAACATACACCCAGATAGTCTTTAAATCCTGAACAATGTTTTGTTTCATTTTGCAGATGTTTAAGAAATGGGAAGCAGGCATTGTTAGTAACAGAAGGAGAGTGGCCGCCTGTGTAAAGCCCAGAGCGCTGGGTCTGTGCGCGCGCATTCACCGCCGTTGATGATCATAGGAGTGAGGTGCATAATGGGTGTTCCTGTAAATCTATCTGGAGGATAATATACCCCTTAATTTAAAATGGCTGATAAAGTGTGAATAAAGGCCTCTCGTCTTTACCACTTCTCATTTCTATCAAGAAGGAAATCGCGTAAATTTTAGGGCGTAAACTAATTAACTGTGCATATGGACTTGGAGGGCTGATGCTTTGTGCATAAGAAGTTATTCCTAAATCTACATTCATAGGAGGCCGGAGCTCTGGGACGGTGGAGCCCTGGATGTGACTGAACTTCAGGGTGCTGGCTTTGATGGGAAGAGGCTGTCTGCTTACCTCTTGACAAAGGAGAGGAATCGCTAAGACAGTGGTAGGGAGCAAAGAACTGGGGACCAAGGCAAACAAAAGGACTAGAGGAAAGGGATGAAGTCCTTTGAAAGACTTCAAGTGTCTGCTACATCGCCTTCAAAACCTGACCACACGCTGAGTGACCTGAAACTTGCTCATAGCAGCGATTCGGCTAGAAAGCAGATTTCTCGGAGATCCATAATTTGGAAATCTGACTATGTTTAGAGAGCAGAAATGGGCAAAAAGAGAGTACAAAGAGATTTTGATTTAATCTAAACATACAGAAGATAAACATGCTTTCCACTTGCTATATTGTTTTTAATTTATTATTCACCTACTTCTTGATGTTTACCAGACCCTTCTGGCTAATGTCGACATTAACTGATGTTTGGTCTTTAGCTGTGACATATATAATTAACAAACAAGATAAATACACGTTTTTGCCATTCTGATATAAGTGATGTAATTAGATATTTTTCTTTACATTCTTTTCTTTGGGAGATATTCACAATCAGCAAAAGGATAATTAAAACAACAAACTGATATGTTTCCAGAATACAACAAAGGAGGCAATTTCTATAAAAAGCCACTAATTCAAAAACTAAAAAAATTATTTGATCTGGGTTCTTCATAAACATGCAATGAAGATGTGTTCAGTTAAACTGAGTTGAAAATCCAAGGAAATTCAAAGAAGTGCTTTTCAAATGTCAGAAAGTTGGAAGTGACTCGTATTCACCATGTCCATTTAGTTTGAGGGGAAAAAAAAAGTATTTGTCTTCCATTATTTCTTCTTTTCCCCTCCGAAATTAGATGAAGGTTATACAGTCTTATCAAGACAGACTCTTTTGGCTGCTTAAATTACATGAACAATATAAAGCAGAGAGATCCTTTTCAGGAGAGGAATAAGGAAGAAAAAAAAAAAAAAGAACTTGAGAACTTCTGTGTTTCCGGCAGAGCCATGAGTGACAGAGCCAGGTTCAAGGGCAGCGGCACTGTCACCACTCAGGGGTGGAATTATATCATTTTTGTCATTTAGCAATTTCACTTTTGTGACGTTCCCTTCTCCCCTCCACTCCCAAGTCCCCAAGTTGGCTTTTTTTTTTTTAATTTTTTGGTCATTCCAGATGTTCCCTGGATACCTCTTGATTTTTGAACCAATGCAGTAAATCTAGTGTATTTCCAGCTTGAAAGTGACTCGCTCCACCTCTGCTGCCTAACTCGGTGGCTTTGCTAACTGGAGTCGGGCTTAAGCAACACGTGACTCTAAGGCATGTCTGTAAAAAAACGCCCATGGAGGAGACTCATAATAGTGCTTTTTCAAAGTGCAATAAAACACCCAAATCTACCAAGAGCTAGTGGGCCCTTGCACATGACAATTAAATATTAACAGGCCCCGGGGCCCTGGGAGCAGGGCCCAGCAAGTCTTTGAAGCCCTGTTTGCCAATTAAACACCGGCTGACACTAGCGTCAAGGTGGCAGGGATCCAAAGCAGAGATAGACACGTCAACCACTTCAGGGGCATTCATTAGCTCCCTAGACATTCCTGGCGTGGCCTGTGTCTTTACTATTGCCAAATCCACACCCTGCTCGGGAACTCAGGGGCTCTGAGAAAGTTTACTCAGATAAGCTTCTTATGGAAATAGCACTTTGTCACCGTTTACTACTCACTCCTTGTTCAATTATCTTTTATCTGTGTCGAGTATTTGCCAGCTCTCTCAAGGTTCCCGGGGATGAAGGCATTGGGCTGAAAGCCCCCGCTGGGGCTGCGGTGGGGGCAGACGAGGTACCACTCCGTGCTTGCCTCCCTGGTCCAGGAATGCCGGGCTGTCTCCAGAGCTTTGGAAACCGCTGAGAGAACACGAGTAAAAGATCTCCTGTCTTCTGATCGCGGCACAGCTCCCTGCCCTGGAGACGGAGACCCGGGTTCTCTGCGGCCACATAGCCCACAGAATGGGGACGGGGTGTCATGTTGATGATAACGGCGAGCATCGTCGAGCGTGTGTTACCACGGTTGAGCGTTGAGCGGGAAATTTCACTCAGCCCTCCCCCCACCACGCTTCCTACGAGGTGCTCTCTCTCCTCACTTATCCAGAGCTCTGGAACCAACATAATTCCAATAATTGAGGTTTTTATTGATGATCTCAGTCAAATCCCGATCCTGCCCCCACCCCCGCCCCCGCCCCACCAATACTTCCTGCTGAGTCATCTGAGTCTGTCATTACTGGGAATCGCACTTGGGCATTCCAATGCTTTCAAATTTAATGCGGCTCAGGTGCCAGGATACAAGCTGCACTTGGCCGTGGTGGTTTTAAAATATGCCCACAAATCCTTTGATACCACTCCCATCAAGAGGTGATTAATTTCCCTCCCCTGGAATGTGAGCTGAACTAAACGACTGACTTCTAATGAACAGGATGGGGCAGAGATGACGGCGTGTGACTTCTGGGCAGTAGGTCACAAAAGACATTTTGGCTGCCATCTTGCTCTTTCTCTCCTGCCGCTTGCTCAGGAGGAAGCCAGCTGCCACGTCCTGAGGACACTCAAGAAGCCCTATGGCGAGGCCCATGTGGTGAGAAACAGGCCTCCCATCAATGGCCAGCGAAGAACGGGGGCTTCTACCCAAAGCCACGTGACTGAGCTTAGACACAGATCCCGCCGCCCTGGTCAAGCTTTGGCTTTACTGGTTCCAGTCAACAACTGAACCAGAACTGTTCAGCTGATCGACTCCCGAATTCCTGACCTACAGAAACTGTGAGATAATTTTTATTGTTTAAGCCACTATTTGGGATAATTAGCTATGCAGCAATGGATATAACTAAGACACTTGCCTCAACTCATTGCTGAGAACTTGCTAAAAGCTCCCAGGGCAGAGAGTCAAAGATCCTGAGTTCTGCTGTCAGCTTCATCATTTACAGGCTGTGTGACCTTGGAAAATCTACCTGCCTGTTCTGGACTTTCGACTCCTCTGGGGAAACGTGCTCTTCTTTCCTCGTACAGTTGGCGTGAGAGTTGGATGAAATATTTTGAGAAAGCGGAAGTTTTCTGACATCATAATTGTCCTTTTACTATGCAGAGTTTTGGCATCTCAAAGCAATCCATCCCCAAACTTTCTCCCTGTCACAGTCCCAAACCACGAACCGCACCCATACAAAGCAGGGGCAGTGCACTTTTGCCTTCATTGGCTGCCTTGTCGGGTTCATGCCTGGGAGGACCAAAGAAGGGCCACGTTCATAGCAATCACTGACTGGGAAAGTACTATATTGACCCCAACTGGGAAGAGTATGGTAAACAGACTCTCAGAGAGAAAGATGACCACACAGTTCCCTTGAAGAGACAGAAGATGCAGGAATGCCGACTGGGCTACCTGCAAGTTGGCAGCACTCACCTCAATGAAGGCAAAACAGTGCCTGGTCTTTTAACTCTGATGGTCTCCTTGGCCTGTATGATATGACCTGTTTCCATTTTGTCATCTCTCCATCATCCAGAACACCCATCCCACCTTTTGCCAGGACATCAGTTAACAGAGACACATCAGCACCCAGTATGTGCACCCAAGGGGCACATGAGACATTCATGTCAAGGTTCGAGGACTGTTCCAGGCTGAAGATACCAGCAGCCCAGGATCCACCCTCTTCTGGGCCTAGCTCCGCCTTGTGCCTTCAAACATCCATCAGATTAATCATTTCTCTTCAAACGAGGCATTCTCACTTTTTTTTGTCCCTGTTTAGACTGTCCCTATTCTAATTATTTAAAACAAATTTTTGTGCATAACATACACAATGCTGGTCCTTCTTCTTTCTCAAGTAACCCAAATTATTTTCAGAAAGTCACCCCCTTACAAGCCCACTACATCTTCTGCTCCAAGAGCAAAGCCTGATTGGTACCAGCCAGTCAGGGTAATCTCCCTTTCCCACCAGCGATTGGTTTAGTATTGGACGTGTGATGGAATCTCTGGTCAATGAGCAATACAGGAAAATCCACTGGGGGAATTTTAGGAATGTTTATCTTGCTCCTAAGAAGGAGGCAGAGAAAGACTTATTCTTCCTCTGGGCTTTTTGTCCTGCCTGCATTTGGCTCCTGGAACTGCTGTGTTATGGTGAGAGTATCCCAAGTTCAGAGGAGGACAGAACTGAGAGTGACTGCAGAGAAGCAGAGATGGAGCCCCAGTGCTGAGATGCCGGGAGTCTGCTCCTCTGATGCATCTTCATTACGTGGGAGAACTGTTTTGCTATCGTAACCAATTTGAGTCAGGATGCTCTGGCTCCAGATAAACCAGGCTTCAGGGCCAGGGCAAAGTCCACTTCTTCCAAGATGCCCTCAGAGATGCACTCACTCTTCCAGACTCTTCTCACCTGAGAGTTCCAGTGCCACTGCTCAGGCTGGCAGCTCCATTGGTGGCTCCATTGAGCTCACATGGCTGTGAGCCATCATTCAACTTTTAGTGTATTATATCCTCACTCATCCTCATCACCCACCACACTGAGAGCCTTAAGGAACATGGGCAGGTTACCAGTGTCTGTATCCCCAACCCGCAAGTGACTAGGTTTGATCAAGCCCGAAAGCTTCTGTTGAACCATCCGTTAAGCCAATGGAATCCTTACAGTTCCATGACTTAGGAAGGCATGTCAGTGACTCCTCACACAGTATGTAACATTTGTTCTCAGATATTGCCATCTCTGCTCATTTAGAGGAGCAGCTAGCATCAATTGATTCTAAATGGGTGAATCCGGTAGACAAAGCCACTATTGGTTATTTTTTCCTAAATATGTGAGTTGAAAAATTGTGAAACCCACCTCAAATTTGGTGAAAATCGAGCAAAATAATGCATGCAAAACTCTAGCAGAGTGCGTGGCATACAGTCAGAGATCAATAAATAGCAGGGGTTTGATGGAATGTGTGACCCCTGGATAGTACACACAGGGCCAGATTAGCCAAATCACTTGAAAGGGAGAACCATTCAAAGGAATTAATATTAAGCAATGAACTATCTAGACCTTTGCTAAGAAAAGAGATGAATTGTGGAGAATGACTGAAGCTTTAATAGATGGTATGAAAAGCTGGCCTGTGTCACTGTCCTGATTCTTAAGAGCTCCAAGTGGAGGTTTTATTCTGTTATGATCAGGGGAGGTAATAAAATGCCCATAATTCAGAAATCAAATTCTCTCTTCCATCTAGGGCCAGAATGGAAATATGTCATTGTTTCCCATGACTGAGTGCTGGTCTGTACTCTTTATTCTTCCTAATAGAAATTTCCTTGAGCAAGGAAAGTGGAGAGAATGGGCTCAGATGGATGAAACTCATCATTGTTGACCATGAGTGGTACACTTTCCCAATCTTTGAGGTGCCCAAAGGATGGGGACTCTTGAAAAATTCTCTTTATTCTTAAACTGAAATTAGAAATTAGTGTTGGTATTGGATTCAGTTTTGCAACCAATGTTCCCAACTTCCTTCTCTCTCCTCCACCAAAAGCAAATTTACGATGACCCAATATGAAACCAGAAAGAATTGTTTCTGAGGATTGTGGTTGAGAAGAGCACACCAGAGACCAAGCCTGGAGTTTAGGTTTGATGCCCACGAGAGCTTGTCGTTTGTCACAGAACAAACGTTTTAGCTTCATATCGAACAAACTACTCCATGGGCAAAGAGGACCATTAGTCACATTGGTCAAGGGGACTTGGGCCAGAGTGCAGTGGCTCACGTTTTGACTGTGGTTCTTTACAGACTGTAAGGTCCTGGAGACAGACACAGCCTCGTGTCATGTCTGACTTGATACCACATATCTCAGGGTAATTGACGACCTTGCCAAAGGTTCGTGCATTAAATGGTTGTTCCTCTGATCTGAACTTCCCCTTCACAAGGCCAATGTGGCGTTCCATGTTTCATCGTTTAGTTTAATAAATTTAGAAATGGTAGATCTCATAGGAAATTGAAACAAAATGAGAAAGGTTCTGAAATATGCATAAGCTTTAGATATTTCTCTTTAGCTATATTACTCCGAACATTTTACGGGAGTGAATTAGTCACTGAAGGCTGAGCAAGAGAGGAGAGAGAAAATGTGTTAGTCTTCTTTCCCCACTGAGTAACATTTAAATACACTGAAGATCCCCAAATCTGCATATATGCCAGCATGCTTCTGAGCCAGTTGTTTGAGGGACCACTTAAAAAAAAATCTAAAGAATGAAAAACTATTAAGAACATACTGGACAAAAATATTTGAGGACCCTGTGGAGATAAAATACATATTCAATTTATAGATTCATTACGCTTTATAAGCAAATTGGGTAATACCTACAGCTGCAAAGGAATATTACAGAACCTTCATATTATGATGTTTCTTACCTTCTATTTGCAAAGAAAAGTGCTGGAGTAAGGCTTAAAGTTTATTATTGATAACAGTCCACGGAAGAGTTCGATGAGTTTGCGTCTCTAGTGGAAAATTCAAAACTTAGAAAATTCACAAATATTTTTTCCTTACTGTGCTAATCTCTGTCAAACATCATGGCTGAAAATGAGGCTCCTACGGGAGTCTTTCCTAAAACCAGAATGTTAAATCCAACCCCATTTGTTACACAGACCAGTACATCCCCATGGGGCTGTGATGATAGTTTTATTGTACGCTGCCATCTGCTTCAAGGCAGTAACTCGTCCTTTCCATTCAAATGTTAGTTGAGTCTCACACCAGCATCACATATTTAATTTACTCTCTGGAAGGGAAATCCCTCCACATTCTTCTACTTAAAAATAATAATTTTAAATAAACAAAATTTTTTAAATTATCTGCTGGTTCTCCAGATGAATTGATCAAGATTTTTGAAATCTTTATAGAATATTCGACATGGATATTGTATTCAGTATGTAAATCAGTTTTCAAAGAATTGATCTCTTCACAATATGTTCTCTTCCTGTTAATGGTTACCATATTTTTTCTTCCATTCACTCTTTTTTTTGTATCAGTCAGTACCATTGTCAGTTTCAATATTTTTTGGTTCTCAGCACATTTCTTATTCAGGTTACTATTGGGTATTTTGTATTATTTTGTTTATGAATATACTGACTTCTTGTTATAGCATCTGTTTATTGCTGAGATATAGGATTTTCAACTAATATTAGATAATCTGCCTTTTATCGAACTCAATAATTCAAGAGAATTTGCATTGATTATGTTTGATTTTGGGGGAAATAACTGTCTTGCCAGTAGATAAGAGCATTGGGCCCCTCCTTCTCAATACTTTTCTCTTAATTCTGCTTCATCTGCTATCGTGTTGGTTGGACCTGTCTGCTTCTCTCCACCTCCATCACCACCACCACGCTTGTCCAAGTTCACATCAAATCCCATCCTCACAGAGATCGTAGCTCCCTAACACGTCTGCTCACCTTCCCACTGGCCGCTTCTGATCTACTCTCACTCCTGCAGCAGGGACTATCTTATCAACATGGAATGACCATGCCGCCCGGATCCATGAATACAACATCTTCCTGTTTCTTTCATGATATAGACACAGCTCTCTACTACATACAGCCTGCAATCCGCCGTGACTGGTCCTTATTTATCATAGCAGCCTCAGTCCACATTACCTCCCACCTCTCTGAACTCCAGTTTCACTGACCTTTGGCCCCTCCTATAACACTTCATTTCTACTCACTACTCCATGGACTTTTCTCAGTAAACTCCTAACATCTTTCCACCTGTCCTCTGCTCACTTTCTCTCTGTCAATGCTCAAATTACATATGCTCAGAGTATCCACGGAGCTCTCCTCGGTGGCATTCACCACTAATACAAGTTTACATATTGCATGTGACCATTTAATTACTATCTACTTCCCTTCCAGACTGTAAGCTCCGTGAGGCCAGATACCATGTCTCTTTTTGCACACCATTTTGGCCCCAACACTTAACACAATACCTGTTACATCATAGGCCAGGTTGATTGAACAAGATGCATCACATCTGCCAAAAAAAAAAAAAAGTTATATAATAATTGTGATAGAGGGCATTTCTATTTTATTTTGAATTTTAGAAAGAATGCCCATAATATTTCATCATTTAGTATGTTTGCAGTCAGCTGCTGATTTTAACATATTCTTTTTCATGTTAAGGAGATCGGCTTCAGCTCCTAAATCACTGTCTCTCCGCAAGGGCGCAGGTTGAAGCCCCTCCTCAGGTCACTAGTCCCAGGTCTCTCTTCTGTCCCCACCGTGGTGCTGTGCTTTGAGTGCTTATATCTCCCAGGAAGCAATCTGTTGCCAATTCCCTTCTGCCATTTGTCATTCATTCTTTGACAAACAGAGTCTCTCACCAGATATTAAATGGAAGCCTCTGATGCGGACAGTGGAGAGCAATAATGCTGCATAAAATTTTTTGAAATGGGTTGCCTCAAAAATGAACATCAGAAGAAGGACTGTATAAAGCTGCAGTTTGCAGTCACAGAGGGTTCAGATTCCCACGGTGCAGCCCGCAGGGAGGAGCACTGGTGCTCCCCGTCTTCTCCCAGGATCGCTGCATTGGTCTCTTTCAGGGGCAACACCGGCCAATGACAAATCCTGTTTCTCAGCATATCTGCCGCGTGTCAGGGTGATCGAATTTCATCCCAGAGTCTCACAGGAGTTCCACTGTCTTTTTAATGTGAGATTCTGAGAGTCTATGTGAGGTGCTGTTAGGTGGCATTTTGAAGCAAAATTTTAAGATAATTTCTAGAACCATGAATGCCCCCTTTAAGTGGAGGGCAGGAGAGGGACACAGAGATTGGCTCTCAAATAACCAATAGGTGCTCCCTGAAGAGCGGGCACTGATGAGGGAAAATGAGACAGAAGGAAGTCTCTAGAAAGCTGGGACTTGAAACAGGGAAGGGTTGAAAAGTAGGAGACTGACATCATAAAGCACCACTAAGTTCTGAGATTCTTCAAATCAGACAAGAGAGTGTAACCTCAAACTCTCTGTTCTCCAGGACTTATGAGTAGCTCACTCCTAGAAAACAAACATCAGACTTGGCTATGAAGTAGAATGTCTATTCCATTAAAACTCTTACCCCATCCGACCATTGGAAAGCTGTGTTCCTGGATGATATCCTGTTGGCCTCATTCTCATCAATCCTGTGAAGTGTGCTTTGGCATCATAAGTGTCAACACCAAGCAATTTAGCACTCTACTGTTCTTATTTTAAAACGTGGATAGTAGACTTGGTTCAGAACAGCACGGTGAGTTGTCTTTCCAGGGCTGGCCCAGGAGAAATTTCTCCTTTTCTCATTTCTAATGCTCTTCCTGAGCCATTGGTGTACTTCCATCACGTGTGACTGATTGAACTGTGTAACTGATCATCCTTTCCTCTTCACTGGCTACTAGAAAATTCAGGGTCTAAACTGCAGCTCAACATAAATGCAAGACTTTAGAATGTGCAACTGGATATTAACACTTCTCTTCTAATTTTGCAAGGTTTATTGTGTTAGCAAACATATCCCTTTACTTAATTTCCAGAATACGCAAAGAGCTCATACAACACAATAACACACACACACACAAATACCAAACAATCCAATCCAAAAATAGGCAGAAGACCTAACAAACATTTCGCCAATGAGGACATATCAATGGCCACTAGGCCCATGAAAAAATGCTCAGTATCACTAACTATCAGAGAACTGTAAATCAAAACTACAGTGAGGTATCACCTCACACAGTTCAGAATGACCATCATTAAAAAGTCCACAAACAATATATGCTAGAGAGGGTGTGGAGAAAAGGGAACCCTCCTACACTGTTGGTGGGAAGGTAGTTTGGTGCAGCCATTAGAGAAAAGTACAGAGATTGCTTGAAAAACTGAAAATAGTGTCACCGTGTAATTTAACAACCCCACTCCTAGGCATATATCCAGAGAAAACTCTAATGTGAAAAGATACATGCACCTCAATGTTCATAGAAGCAGTATTTAGCCAAAACATGGAAGCAATCTAAATGTCCATTGACAGATGGCTGGATAAAGAGGATATGTATATGTATGTATATATATATATATACATACACACATACATACATACATACACACACAATGGAATACTACTTGGCCATAAAAAAGAATAAAATAATGCCATTTGCAGCAACATGGATGGACCTGGAGATCGTCATCCTAAGTGAAGTAAACCAGAAAGACAAAGAACAGTACCATATGATACCACTTATAACTGAAATCTGAAAAAAAAAAAAAGGACACAAATGAACTTATTTACAAAACAGAGACAGACTCAACAGACATAGAAAACAAACTAATGGTTACTGGGGGGAAGAGGGTGGGAAGGATAAATTCAAAATTCTGGATTTGTAGATACTACTATATATAAAATTGATAAACAACAAGGTCCTACTGTATAGCACATGGAACTATATTCAAATACCTTGAAATGAAAAAGAATATGAAAAAGAATATATATATGTATAAACAAATCACTATGCTGTACACCACAAACTAATACAAATTGTAAATCTACTATATTCAATTTTTAAAACATAAAAAGAAGAAGGAAACAAAAATGGTGTGTCATTTTTTTTTTGTCTTGTTCTATTATTCTTGTATTTGTACCACGGATCTTTGGGAAAGGGTTGGACATAAATAATAAAGAAATTAAGAATCACCACATTTGTAGACCTCCACAGGGTAGCCTCAACTTTAACAGAAACTTAGTCGATGCCCAGAAACAACTTATGAAAAGAGAGACAGAACATCCCGAAACACACAGACTCGTGGCTGCCCAGCATTGCCGACATGCCCCCAGGGGCATGATGCTTGCTGCTTCCCTGATGCCCAGCTCAGAAACTGAAGACTGCATTTTACTTGCTTAATGAGTGTGTTTAAAGAGCACAGCCCTGTGTCTGGCATTAGTAGTCAGGGCTTGATGCTCTCTGAAAACAAAAGAGCACTCTGCACATCAGATCTCAGGTCTGTACAACCAGTCCCTTCAGAAGGAAGGCAACATCCCACTTTTCAGGCTGAACAGATGCGCTGTGCTGGGACTCCTGGTTCAGCAGAGACTTGGCAGGTCTAACCACAAAGTCCTTTTTTAAAGGATACATAATTCAAATGTTATCATTCAAATCTCCATGAAAACACAACAGGTGGAGAAAGCCATTTGGGGCTGCGATTCTCCTGTCTTTGTTTAGCCAAAAATAAGATAGCATATTCCTTAGGCCTTAGGTCACGTTCAAGATCTCTCTGTGGAGTGTGTGAAGGGCCAGCATTGGGGTCATAGTCACTTGAGGTATAAAGAGCTTATTTTTTTTATAAACAACCATGTCATTCAAATCTCCACTCCAATGTTCCCTTCTCATTCAGGCTTCCCCAACAATCCTTCCTGAGAAAGAATCTCCATTGCCCTCTGACATCTTACTTGAACTTGTCAGTGCCTGAATTTACCCTGTGGGCCCTTGCATGCTTGCTTATGGCCTATTTCTCATTTTGATTCTGGAATGTAAGCTTTTTGAGGGCAGGGACTTTGATTCTGCTGTTTAATGCCATTTATCAATTTCTAGGACAGTGCCTGGGCACAAATGTTTACAAATGTTTGTTGAATGGAGAAATCCAAGAAAGATAAAAGCAGAAACTTCAAGACTGTAAAAGGGATTAACCTGCATCCCCACCTTCACATAAATTTAAGATCAAAGAGCCAGAAGAACCCAGAGTTCTTAGAATTCAACATCCTCCTTCTTTTACTCTTTTGTTTGTCCGGTCAGTCCAAACAACATTTACTAAGCACCTATTTTGTGTCCGTCCCCTTGTTAAGCACTGGAAATATCAAGATGAATAAAATTGCCCCCCTAATTGGGGCAGTGACAGAAAGTGTGGGCATTTCTCCAGGTTAGAACATGTATCACACACGGCTACTGCTTGCTCATTGTTCTCCTTCAGCTATAACCCCCCTGAGCAGAGCCAGCGTGTCTGTTTTGTCGTTGTGTTGTTAACACAGTGCGGACGGAATGTCGGTGTGCAGCTCTGCTTTGTGGACAGAGGGCAGAGGGAGGAGGGAGCGGTGGTAAAGGAAACAGGGAGCGGGAGCAGGAGGGAGACACAGCCTTCTCCTTGGGAAGTCCACAAATGGATTCTTCCAATTCACGGGGGCGAGAAGAGTGATGGATAAAGCACGCATCACAGCCTGTTGGTGGCAGAGCTTGGTCTAGACCTCTCCTCCATTGTCTCCTGCTCCAATGCGTTCACACTTCACCAGGTGACATGAGACGTTAATCACTCCGCACGCATGCACGTGTGTAGCTGTGAGTGCATGTGGATAATCACACACGTGGATAGCAAACACATTTCCTGCCGAATAATCTTACTTGACTTCTGAATAAAAGTTACTGTTCTTAATGAAATGAGTGGGGTGTCCGACCTGAAATGGCCCCAAATGACATTGAGAGACTTCCCTGTTTCCTCCCTGCCGTGGCTGCTATGAGAAAGTACCAGAGACCGGGTGGCTTGTAAACAATTAGTGTGTTTCTCGCAGTTCTGGAGGCTGGAAGTCTGGGATCAGGGTGTCAGCAGGCTGGGTTCTGTTGAGTACCCTCTTCTGGGTTGCAAATGGCCATTTTTCTTATTGGATCCTCGTGTGACAGGGAGCAGAAGACCTCTGGGTCTCTTTTCTAAGGGTGCTAATCCCATTCATGAGGGCTCCACCTTCATGACCCAGTTATCTCCCCAAAGCCCCACCTCCCAGTGCCATCACATTGGGGATTGGGATTTCAACATATGAACCATGGAGGGACACAGACATTCAGTCCATTAGGGCAGACATTGTCTTCATAGAAACAGGCGTGTGTCAGTGTGGGATTCACAGTCCTCCTTTAAAATATCACATTCCTCCAGGTAAAGAAGGCACTGATGGACTGTGGAAGAATCATGAGTCCTGAAGTGAGAAAAATTCAGAGCTTGGTTCTGCCACTTGCTAACTATAGAATATAAGAAAAATTACTCTACCAACCAGAGACCACTGTTCCTCATCTGCAAACTAGATCTATAAACACTTCCTTTGTTACTGTAGCTTATGAAGTGATCGATCTGAGAAAGCCTGGAACAGAATAATGAGTCAATACAGATCCGTCAATCCAAATAAGATCGGGAGACACTGAAGGTGCACGTCGGAACCTCGGGACCGCTGTGTGGCCTTGCTCTATGCCTGCACCTCTGTAGGACAAGCCTGATCGCTCGTTACAGGTAACGACCTTGTCCCAGACCCCCAAACCCTCACAATGTTGAACACATCTCGGGTTTAACATTAAAGTGGCCAGTAAATATTTTTTAGCTGCTTCAGAGTTTACTAATTAAACAATATTTCACAAATTTGATTCACTCATTCTCTGTTTTTGTGCATAATCATAGAAACTACCTTAGATTGGACTTTAAATTGATTAAAAAAAAAAACGCATGTGTGTTGCTTTGTCTTCTCCTCAGATCAGTCTTGAAAGAGCAGACAATTTTATCCCTACTGTACAGCAAAGGAAATCGAGATTCTGAGAGGTTAAATTATTTGCATAAAGTGTCAGGCTTTACAGTGATAGGGACATAATTCCAAACTATTTCTCCTGACTCCAAATCCATATATTTTTTTTTACTCTAGGTGAGTTTCAAGTTCAAATTCAAATTCGTGGTGTTCTCATGGAATACCATGAAAGTACAAGAAATCTTTCCTGGCCAGAAGCAACCAATTCCTTCCTAAGGCTTTCAGACATTGTCTGGGACTGAGGTGTCCCTGGGGTAAACAGCATAACTTGCCAGCCTCCCTGAGATGGTACATGTTTCAGACCTTTACATCACGTCTGTAGGATTATCTTCCCCTCTGTTATGTAAAAATAGGCCGTGTGCTCATTATAGCCAGCGCCACCACACATGATACCCCCTTATCTGGGACGTGCAGGCCTTTCGTGCAGGGAGCCCCACTCAGCCACATGCCCTGTGAACCTCTGACCGCTGGTCAGCGGCACGGAAGCCAAAACATCCTGGGTTGTTCTGGGGCTGCCTCTTCCTGACAGTTTCCCAAGTCTATCTCTTGCTGCCAGTGTTTTCTTTCGAAGAGTTGAGAACAACATTCGTCATCTGAATCAATCGCGACCTCTTAGTTAATGATTCATTACTTGGACAAATATTTGTTGAGTGCCTGCACCGAGCCAGGTTGCGCCCATGGCACATGGGATAAATCAGTGAAAGGAAGAGATAATAAGCCTTGTCCTAGCAGAACTGCCATTCCAGCAGAGGGAAATGCATGGTCAACAACAGACACAACAAGAAAGTGAAGAAGATGGTATATTAGTAAACATATTACAAGTGCTATAAAAAAAAACAAAGAGGGACAAGAATGCTGGAGGGGCAGTGTGTGATTTTAAATAATTATAGTTGGAGTAAGGCTCATCGAGCAGATGATGAACGAGCAAAGATGCATATCTAGGAGAAGAGAGTTCCAGGTAGAGGAGACAGCCAGTGCAAGTGTCCTGTGGTACCAGGAGGCCTGGCATGTTCAAGGCATTGAAGAAGGCTAATGTGGCTGGAGTAGAGTTTGAGGGGCACAGAGGAGTAATAGATGGGGTCAGACAGGCAGGGCAAGAGAACAAGTCACATAGGGTCCTATGGAATGTTTTATAAGCTTTTTTTTTTTTAAACTCTGAGTGAAATGGGGAGCTGGTGGAGAGGACTACGGAAAGGGAGAGTGTAACCCCACCGATTTTAAATGGAATAGCTGACTGTCCTTTCAAGAACAGAATGAAGACATGGTAGGGAGGCAGGCCTAGAGGCAGAGAAGCAGCTTAGGAAGCTACTGTGGTAATCCAGATGAGATACGACAGCTGGAGTCCAGCTGGGAGCAGGGAAGGGGGTGTGAGGGTAGAACTGACTTGCTCTCCCAATGGACATGGACTGGTTATGAACTGTGAGACAAGAGTCATGGAGGACTCTGCAAAGTGTGGGAGAATGGAAGTGCCTCAACTCCCGTGGGAGTAGGAGGAGGTGTTAAGACTGCCATTTGCTTAGGTCAGTTTTGAGATGCCTAACTGAGCCCTGTATATCTGTAGAGTAGATGGTGAGATACAAGTCTTGGAGACAAGAGAAACGTCTGCAGTGGAGCTAAAAATCTGGGAGTCTTCAGCACAGAAATTGTATTTCAAGCCACAAGACTGACTAAGAGTATCAAAGGAGGGAGTGAAGAGACAACAGAAGAGGATCAAGGACTGAATCTTGGACTCTCCAACACTAAGACTGAGGCAGAAGCAGAGGAACCAGCAGAAAAGGCTGAGGAGCAGAAGCAGGTGAACTAGGAGGTGAGACGTGAACGCGCCATGTTCAGGAAGTCAAGTGAAAACAATGAGTAAGGAAGAGGAGGTGATCAAATGCATCAATTGCTGCTGGGAGGTCAAATAAGATGAAGACCAAGAACTGACCATTGGTAGCAAACCTGAGATCACTAGTGACCTGAACAGGAATCATTTCTGTGTTAGAATAAGTTTGGGAAAGAGTGACAGAAGCTGAATTAGAGTTGGAAACTCTTGGAAAATTGTCCTGCAAAGAGTGCTGAGAAATGGGCTGTCACTGGTGGGTTGGGAGAAGGTTCTGTTAGGTTTTGTTTTCTAAGATGGGAGGAGAAATATCATGCTTGTGTTTTGACAGAATGATCCAGAAGAGTTGCAGTATTTTTTGGTCAATTTTATCTTTACATTCAGAGTGATTTAAAATCATTATGACTATGTAGTGAAGATTCAATATAAGTACAGATAAAATGACTCATAGCTCTGAACTTCTGATTTTTTTAATTGAAGTAGAGGTGCAGTACTGGTGAAGGGAAAATCATTGGAGTGATGTCCTTGAACAGACAAGGGTGGACGGGGTTGAGTGCGTAGTGGAGGGCATGGCTTTAAACAGAGGCACAATCGCTCATCTATAAGAAAAGACTCTAAGGCAGAACCTAAGGCAAAGGTAAGGACACTCTCCACTGGGCCAGAGAGTAACGAGTTTCGGCTTTGCAGGTCATATGTTTTCTTTTACAAGTTTTCAGCTCTGAAGGTATAGCACTAAAGTGGCTGGAGGCTGTATGTAAATGAGTGCGTGGCTGTGTTCCAATACAACTTTATTTCCAAATGCAGGTGGTTTGGTATTGGCCTTACTTGCTGACCCCTGGTCTAGGCTATCCTCATGGGGCTGTATACTCATATCTATTCTCTACGTCTGAGTTCAAACTGGAGATGAGTTAGAAGATGGAGTTCATGGTGAAATAGCAGGCCTCATAAACGTTGGAGCTGAAATCAACCAGGAATTCACTTCTACAGAGATTCAGTGAAATGTAGTATTAACTAGACTGTAGACCCCGAATGCAGAAAATGAAACATGTCCACCACGATTCCACCGCCACCTCGCCTTGGACCAGCGCCCAGTGTGGTAGGTGCTCAGTGGCCCTTCACTGATAGATCGAGTGACCCATTCTCACCCTCCCAAATTCATTTTCTCAGATAAAATCAAGGCCTCTCTGCTACCCCTTAGAGAGCCCAACAAGGAGATCTAAACAAAATGAAGTAATACAGATCCCGTTTTCACATTCCACAATTACCTTTTATTGTTGGATAACAGTATTGGTTAGGAATCAGGCGAGCGTTTGCACACGAATGTGCATACGAATTGGTTACGGCTGGGCAGTGGGATTATCCTTAGGATGAACAGGATGATGAGGATGGCAATGCTGATGGTGGGGGTGGGGGTGCTGTGGAGACGGAGGGGAGGAGTGGCGGCCACTGCAGCTGTCCCAGGCATCGCTTCCTTCCTGCCGAAGGGCAGCAGCATTTAAGAGAGCAAGAATCAGAAGGTCTGGATTTGAATTCCAGCCCTGAGACACAGTACTTGCTCCTCTGTGAACTAATCCCTCAGGCTTTCCTGAAAGATTCCAGCTTCCTCTTTAGTTAATGGGGGAAAAACCTAACCCTTGCACACCTAGCAGACTCTCAGTGAGGGACAAATGAGCTCGTGGGTGAAAAGGAGAAACACTGCGTGCGCCAGAGTCACAATTAGGGCCAGTGTCTTCCCTACCAGACTTGCCTTTGTCGGATCCTGTACTTCCTCCAGACTTTTATCTTTGAAATCAAAGAGAAGCTGAACAAAATCGCTATATTGAAATAAAGTGGTAGGAATTATTATCAGTTCAGTTATCACCATGTGGGAGCAAATGGTATTTTACCAGTCCCAGCCTGCCCAGGACCTTATAGCAATTAGTGTAAATAATCTGCCTCCTGAAGGCTCAGCCCGTCCTGACCTTGATGGCTTTTTGGTCCCACCTCCAAGCTCCCCTCAAGCGGACTCTGGAAATATTCTGCTGCTCCTCTAGCTGGTGTCCACTGGGGCGAATTCATCACCGTGAGCCCTGCATTGACCTAAAGCCACAGCCTCCCTATCTGACCCCCGTGGTACATCACTAAGCCGTCTGCTCGCCCAGCCTTCCAACCAGGTGCTGGTCACTTCTCACAAGTTTCCACCCGCAGCTGGAATCCCAGCTCTGAGCCCGAGGTTCATCAGCAGGGGGCCTCACCCCTAATCAATGTCCTGACAGCCCCTTGTCCAGAGTCCCTTTCAGAGCACTGGTGGGCCTTCCTGATCCATGCTTAACCAGAAATCCTTGCCTCATGCTGAAGACCCCATGCATCTCCCGGCCCCAAGTGCCAGCCCCTTGGTACTGCCCCAGGCTGAGTTTCCCATGGAGACGACATGCTCTTCCTGGGGGGCCCAATCTCATGCCCTGGGCTACTCTATTCAGGAATGTATATCCCAGCAGCCTCATCTCACTTCTCTTCCCTCCTGGGAACACACTACGTCATGGGTACAGAGCCAAGGTACCACCTCCAACGTTCCCCAAGGTAGAGCCCATTTCTCCTTAACTTCCCTACATTTCCCAGATTCCCTTGCAGTCAGAGTGAGGCCATTGTAACAGCTCAGGGCAGAATGAGCAGAAGTAGTAAATTGTATCACTTCTTTTTTTTTTTTTTTTGAGTATGCATTTTTTTAACATTTTTTTTAATTGAGTTATAGTCAGTTTACAATAATGTGTCAATTTCCAGTGCCGAGCACAATTTTTCAGTTATACATGAACATACATGTATTCATTGTCACTTCTGAGATGAAGCTATTTCAAACTTGTGTGCTTCTTCTGTCCCTCTCTTCCCAGGCTGTGAAAGCCTTAGATGCGACGATCCCCACAGAATGGCCACAAGATGTAAGTAGGATGCCCACCTTCAGCTAATGTCACCGAGTGAGAAACAACCCTTTTTGCGTTAAGCCGTTACAGCTTCAGAGTTCAACTCTTGAGACGGCTAATACTCATTTTCCTGGCTGATTCATTCTCCACCTTAGACTCACTGAGGAACACAGCTCCAAATACAGGCTCCAACAGTGCATGTAAATGCTTTAAGGAAATGTTCCCCTAGCAGAACGTAACACATCCTGGTGAAATCTTGTTAAGTTGCTTTTGCAAGGCTAAACACATTGACTAAAATACAAACATCATTTTTCTGCAGTCAGGTATGCCATGTGGAATTAACAATACTGCATAATCGTTTTGTCAATATTCTGTTTTCTTTGTCCTGGAAAGCGTCCGTGATGTCTCTTCTTTTGATGTTCGTCCCCAGCATCTTTGCTGCAGGAAGGCTTTAACCCATCCTCAGATCCTCTGGCCTAACACGGATTATAAACGGATTCTGGGCAAATGCTAAGTAACAAGATGGAGGGTGGAGGTGAATCTTGGCAGCTCTTTGCCAGAAATGACATTTATTGAGACCACATCCCCAGAGCACCCCCAGGAGCCACAGCAAACATTTATTTAGCACCTACCGTGTGTCAGGCACTTCACTGGGAGGGCTTCGCTTAACCCCCATGGCAACTGTACCAACTAGGCAGGCTCTCACCATTGTAAAAGGAAGGACACTGAGTCTCCAAGAGGCTTGAAAACTGAGACCTGTCACACTCCAAAGCCATGCTTTTTCCATGACATCATGGGCCCCCCATTCAGATGCCTTTGCCACTAGCCAGATGCCTTCAAGACATTTGGCGGTTGGCCAGTCTAAGAAGAGAGCAGGGCAGGGATAGCTGCTAGCCTCTCGAGCTCCTGCTAAGAACCAGGCCCTGTACTAAGGCTTTCCCCGGCTCATCCGGCTGCCCGCCCTTGCGCCTGGGGATCGGACCCCTCAGGCCCCCTTCCAGGTCACACGCGCCTCCTTTATTAATGTGATAGCTGCCACTGGACTTCTTTTTAATGAAATATTTTGGACCACTCAATCAGTTGTTTGGGTTCAATGAGAAATTGATGCCTCTTTATTCAAAGCTCTGTCAGAAGCTTGGAAAACATCATGCTACTTTGAAAAATGAGGGTTTTTTAAGATTAAGAAAAAAAAAAAAGAAAGAAAGAAAGCCCCAATGATTTGAGAACTTCTCTGGTTGCCAATTGGCCTCGCTCCTTCTTGGGGAACCTGGCGCCACAGGCCAATCAGAAGCGACCATCCCCATAAAAGCGCCCCTCTCCCCGCTCCATGGTGGCTTTCAAGAGTGATTAGCAGAGAGGGATTCATAAGCCTTGGTTTTGTGTTGTTTTGTTTTGGAGGGTTTCTTTTTTTTTTTTTTTCCTTGCACTTGGAAAATAAGTTAATTATGATTGGTTAAAATTTGTGTGTTTTTGCTTTTATCCCTGAACCACAATTAGAGCTCCTGACAGCCTCCTGGCCCTCAGAAATTCCAGCTGGTATAATAATTGATAACCGTGGTTATGAATAGATTGGACACAAGGCTGTAAAAGAATGCCCAGCCACTTCAGAGGGTCATTTATAGCGTGCTGAAGGGAAAAGAGAATTTCAGGCCTGGAAAGCTTAGAAACAGAACGAGTTTTTATCAGTTTCCTTGACACTGGCAGATCAAAGCCTGGGTTGTACTCTCTGAGGCTTGCAGATAATGGGGTGGCCGCTAATTCATTCTGCGGCTGGAGCGGAGGCCTATTCAGGAGGGTAGACCAGAGAGTTTTCATGTTGCTGCTTTGTAGTCTTTTATCATGGTCCCAATGCAAGAATCACCTTTTTATTTTAATGAGACATTTGAAAAGTATTTGATTCCTTCTGGCTAGGGGCTCCTTTTCCCGGCTGAGACAGTAAGAAAGGGTCGCCCAATGGAGCCTCATTTTCTGAAAGCAGTCGTATCTGCATTTCACCCACCCCGCCAACCCCATCAGTGTAATAATTTCAGCGCACGTGAAAGCTGGGCAAGTGGGAAAGGAACCAAATGCACTTGCTACTAAATCTGAACCATTTGCACTCGATTTTTTGCTGAGAATGAGGCTGGCAGCAAGGATGCAAGTTCGAATCCTACTCTACCATTGTTTTATGTGTGTGACTTTTTTTTTTTTAGATTCCACATAGATAACCAACAGAGGCCGACTGTATAGCACAGGGAACTATACTCAATATCCTGTAATAACCTGTAATGGAAAAGAATCTGACAAAGAATAGATTTATATATGTAGGTATATATATATATATATATATATATATATATATATATATATATATATATATGTATAACTGAATCACTTTGCTGCACACCTGAAACACTACAGATCAACTATACTTCAATTTTCTTTTAATGAAGGAAAAAAGTGTCTTATCACGCAGAAATGCTGCTCAAATATTTGTCATTGTCCCCAGGATTCTCCCAGGTGAGATGGGGTGGGGCCGACAGTTCACCTAGAACTCTTGCCTCCAGAATTTTGGCTTCTCTTCTCAACACATCTCATAGGCATTTAGGATGCAAAGCTTATCACTGCCTGAGAACAGCTTCTAGTAAGGCTCCAAGTAAGCCACCTAGAACTGCTGTCTGTTCAGGTTTTGGGAAAGGGCAAAAGCCTAGGAGGACAGGAAATCCCCTGGGACCATGCTCATCAATTGTTCCTGGACAAGTCAGTGATAGGTCCCACCCTCCTCTGGCCAGGCAATCCGCTATGCCCCATGAGTGACCCCTTCTACCTTCAGGAGAATACAGTCTGGTATCTGATGGTCACAACATTATCTCTGTGTGGCTGTGCTCCAATCTGTCATCAATAGACGTGTCTGTGCCCAACAGTTCTGGAATGTTCCATTGAAACGTGGCTCCCAGAAGAATGTCGGAACCCAGATGCTGGTTCCATGAAAGGTCTTTCAGGAATGAATCCCAGGTCTACCAAAGAATCTCATCCCAAAGCTTCTTGCTCCCAGAAGCCACTTTTCCTCACCTTTCTCTGCCTCAGATCCAACTGCAGGATGCCTGGTCACTCAGTCCAGAGGCCAGCAGGGAGACAAGTTTCCTGTGACTTGGATCAGCCCTGCCTTTTTCCCATCCATAAAATGAGATGTAAACTAAAGGAGGAATAAACCCATAGCCTATGTTTTTTCTTTATCGTCCACAAAAATCTGGCAGTATGCTGGCTCAGGAAATATTTGTGAGCAGAGTTTAATTTCTCATATGTTTGCATATACATGTGAAACAGCTTCCTGGCATTTTCGTTTTGATTGGCAGAACCAGTTAAATAAATCAAAACACACAAAGTAGCTTATGAGTGTGGACAAACTCACAGTGATTCAGAAGCAAATCTGACTTGTTATATATAAAAAGCATCACAGAGTTCCTGGAAATTTTAATTCTGCCTTAAAGATTAGAAACTGATTTTCCTGGACCAATTCAACAGTCTTCAACTGTATTCTCTGCCTCCAGGCTCCAGTCCATTTTTCCGACTGCTTCTCATCACATCATTCTTTCTGCTTAATACCCCAACTACCCCAGGAGAAAAGTCCAATTCCTTCACGAAGCAGTGCAGATTTCCATAATATTGAGCCAATCAGCATTCGCATCCTCATCTGCTAACTCTCCGAGCTTCTATTGCCTCCCCCGGCACATGTCTCTGCATACACCTTGCCCTTGACCTCCAGGCAGTGGTTCACGGGCTTCCTCCAGCCTGGTGTGCTGTAGTCTACATTCCCTGCCTGTCAAGATCATACCCACACGCAAGGCTCAGCTCCAGTTCCACTTCCCATCTATAATCTATTTCAATCTCATCAAGAGTTTGCACCTACTTCTCCACTTGTCTGAATGACGTCGTCCACCCTGGCATCAGCCATGTTTTGATGGAGTTGGGGAAGAAGGTAGATGGGAAAGGAAATGAAGATGGTGTGATGCAAGTGGAAATGCTTTCTAAATGGGTTACCTAATTCCAGGTAGGGCCCTTGAAGGACAGTACATCAATTGAATGTTTTTGTCCCAGATCCTGATCTGTTGGGTCTTTAATCAGAGTCAAATTAACTAAAAGTACAGAAGATTGATAAATAAATTAGACTGTTGACCTATTCATTGATAATTGACAATAGCCAGGTGTAGGTGCTAAAGCACTTGAAAACTTTATTTGTAATATCCCACCCTCTGCCTCACCCTGGAATTCTGGTACCTTAGAATTAAAATTATTTCCAAACATGTTGTTTGGTTAGCCTATACTCCAAAGAGAAGTAGAATGACTTGAGAAGGATATCGTCCCTGAACTTGAGGAAGGAAGATATACTACCCCTGAGAAGGGCAGCCTCCGTAAGTAATCAGTGGTTGAGGGTCCAGATGCGCATCAGTGTTAGATGGATTCTGATATTTGTCCCTCCTAATCCTGCTTTTCTACGACCATGGCCCTCCTACTGGTACCTTTTTCTTTAATGTATTAATGCCGCATTGAATTATAATCTAGTAATGGGTCTTGTTGGCCCATTCTGTTACCTACATTGCATTTATTTAATCATTCTCAGAATTCTAGGTGGCCTCGGTAGAGCTGCGTCTGGTATGAGAGTTATTTGTTGGTAGATAATGTTGCCCAACCTTGACCAAGAGCACTGTGAAGAAAGGATTTGTGTTCTATTATCTCTATTCCATTCATCAGTTAGTTCAGAGGCTGGCATAAAACATGCAGTAAATAAACTTTTGAATGAATAGATGTCCTAGTGGATGGATGTATCCATGGATGTTTGGATGGATGAGTGGATAGAAGAACAGATGGATGAGGGAATAAATGTTACTGGAATCCTGATTCTATTCTTGTTTTAGAAGGAGATTCAGTAAGAAAACAAACAAACAAACAAAAAGCTTTGACGTACAGCCATGATGGATGTCATAGAATTTCCCACAGTGATAAAGTGGATGGTTTAGAAAAATTCAGTTAATGCACTTTGCCACATACCACCTAAAATTACCATGCAATTACCAACTATCGGCTACCCAGCCTGACTGGGGAACCAGGTTTCTTATTGACCCAATAAATTTGTTAATTGAGAGCTGTTATAAAAGCTGTCCTGGAATTACCTGTGTTCAAGGCATTCACACACAGGAAAACACGCAGCTCTGAAATTACACAAAGCAAAATTGAATCTGCCTCTGGAAATTCAGAAGGCTTTTCAGTCTCTTTCATGATTTGAAATTTGAATCCAGAGAATCAGCATTTAAATTCTGACTCAGCTACTTAGCTGTGTGACCTCTGGCCCAGCTTTACCTCTTTGACATCAGTTTCCTCATCTGTCAAGTGAGGATAATCATTTCTGTCCTGCAGAGCTGATGGGGTTAGTTTGGGTCGGGTAACATTGATGAAAGCCCATTGTATGTGACAGAGTATTAGGGGATGACCGTTTGTATGGATGAGCATTGTTCGCCCATCACGGTCCCCTCCTGGGAAATGTTGCTCCCTGACCCTGACTGGTCCAGGAGAGCTTCATCTCCTTTCAGATTCAGCGTCATCTTCCACCTTCGGCAAATTAGGGGTGGACATGTGACCCAGACTGGTCCAGTCAGTGCCTTGCCCCAGGTTTTTCAAACTGAAATGAAAGACAGACAGACAGACTCATTCCCTCTCTGACAATGACACTGAGCACTGAGAGGCCTAGGAGGACCAGCATGATTTTGGCCACATGGAGGCCAGCCCAGGCAGATGGAGTGCATTTATAAAGAGAGGTCAAGGAGAGAGGGGAAGAAAGTGCAGTCTGGCTGGGCAGTGCCAGAGCCCCAGGCTCCAGCTATCCCTGAGGACAGACCACTCTGTTCCTCTTTGCCTGAATAACTGAGGCAACAGGAGTCCTTGTCCAAGTGAAGTTAAACTGAGTCCTCTCCACCTACAAACAAAACATCGTCAGGGAAAGAGGCTCGTTGATAATTTATCACTTATCCCTTCTTTGTAAGCTACAGGAAGACAGGGACATTTGTAAATTGCTTCACTGCTGTGGTCCCTGTGACTGCTCATCACAGGCACACAGTAGACATAAGTTGAATACATCATTCTATTACTATGATTATAATAAGCACTGGCATATATAAAACTCTACTTATGAGCAAGCAGAATTAGGCAGCTTTTAAAGAACAGCAATATCCTTCTCAGCGTCTTTCTGTTTCCACATAAAGCACATACATTTTCACAATTTGACATGGTGTCAATTAAAAGCAAATAATTCAGAACAGCATTAACAGGAATGTGGCAGGGGTCCCTAATTTTACACTCAATCTGTCCACAACCAAAGTTGTCTACTTACTGATTGCAATGTTAGAAACAGTGGGCAGTGGCGTTGGAAAGCCCAGGACAGAAGCCCAGCTTTGCATATGGCACAGACTTGGGGTTAAACTCTCAAATTCTCAGTTTCCACATCTGTAAATGGTTTGATAATTACATCATGATTTTTGCAAGGATTCAATTAGATAACACATGGCCTAGCACATAATAGGTGCCCAAGATATAAACTCTGTTATTTATATCTTGTATGTTAGAGATGTAGACAGACTTATATGTGCATTTATAATGTGTAGTGTGTTATCTTAAACGTCAACGGACTGAAACTTCTTCTAAGTGAGTTCTTGGGTATATATTAGATTCTACTCCTCATCCCATCATCATCATTCCAAACCAAAAATGAACTTTGGAAGAGTTCCTCAAACCACCTGAAACAGATTCTTCAATGTAATTTGCTTCCCAGAAAGCAAATCCATTGACTCACATCTTAACCATATCAGCCGAGGCTGTGGCTCCCAGCGGCTCCCGGAGAGTCCCCAGCAGAAGTGTCACTCTTAAGTGCCTTTTCACCCCCCAAAGCAGGACCCACATCCAGTCCCTGCAGTGGCCCCCGGCTGGGTCAGCACATCGGCTTCCCCACTCTTCTTCCCTAAAGTGCTGGGAAGAGTCTCTGTGGAATTATCAGGGATCTGGCCAGCTTTGAAGAGCTGGTGGTCATCTTTATGGCTTCTGCTGGACTGAGCCTGAGTATAAGAAAGGTCATGATCTGCTCTTCCAGTCTCCTGGAGGAGAGAAGAAAAGGAGACGGCCAGGAACTGCAGAAAGAGAGATTTTAAGTCGATAGGTGAAGCAACTTCCCAGCCACACGGAGTGGCTTGCCAGCTGATTGCGCAGCGTTGTCCTCCGGGGTGAAGTGATTTTCACTCTCAGGGTTACAAGATCTAATCGTGCTCTGACAAACCACAGCCCTGCTTTGGATCAAATGCATGAGATACCATTTGGGCCTCTGGCCCTCTGGAATCTTCATTTGAGTTTCCCTCCGGGGCTCCACACCACTGCCACTGCGAGTGTTTCAGGTGTGCTTGGCCCCCAGGAACTGGGAATCAGGGCAAGTAGTTTATGTTCCCCATGGTGGGCTCTTCTAAGACATGGGCACCTGAAAATAATTTGATGCCTGAAATAAACATATATTAATATTTTATAACCACATATCCCTGTATGTTATGTGCATATGTATTAATGTCTCTATATAAAATTTTATATTATATTAAATCCGATTGGCATCAGACAGTAAGTTAGTGTACAAAGCAAATGGTTAAAACCATTCGTTAAGTCTAGTCCAGTATCTATAATTGCTAGTATGATTATAAGGTCATAAATAGCTCTGCTATACATATTTATATTGATATGTATATTAATCCTCTTACATATAAATACTCACACCTCTGAACATAAACGCAGACCAGTAACCTTATATCTAATTAGAACCTGAAAAGTTACATCTGGTTTAAATTTTGAAGTTGATCTGATCAGTGCATTTATTTCAAAAACTTGTATAATAGACTATTATGATGTGAATTTAATCCTTTTAGGAAACAAAGTCTGCGGTGACTGTAAGGGAGATAAAATAGCTATTTCCTTCTTAAAATATGTTCATTTTTCACAAGTTCTGGGAACAAATGTCATGTGCATTTCCAAGACTTACTGTTCACCCAAATAAAATAATAATAGTAATAGTAATAATAATAATAATTTGTATTTAATACAAATATAATGTAAAATAATAACAATAAAATAATAATTATTTTATCTTATTATTATTATTTTTAAAGCTACGATTCAACATCTACTATATGCCAAGTACAATGTTGCATGTCATTTATAGAATATAAAGACATTATGTCTTTAAACCTCACCACAATCATGCCCGTTTAGCTACCGTCCCATTTTACAGATTATGAAATAGGTCCCAGGAAGAACATAGCTGTCTGACAGTCTGTCTAGACTGGCTCTGAGATCTACCGAACACCAGAGCTTTGTGCTTCCACCACACCACCCACCACCTCTCTGTCAAGAACTGAAGGCAGAAGACTGGCCACTGCTCCCCTGTGGCCCGTCCCTGCCTGGTCTGTGTCCCCAGGGTTGTCCACAGGAAGACAGCGATGACGGGCACAGAGGCCCTGGTCATTTCCGTGGCTGCCCCAGACTCGAGGTGTTAGGATCACGAAGCAAACTCACACACTGACCTGGAGAAACTGCCGACTTCGGTCATTTCAGGAATAGCCTCCGAATATCCAGGAAAGCATGAGAATGAGATGGGGAAAAAGTAGAAAGTAGTAATTGAATCTCCTGATGGTCATAACACCCTTTGTTTAGGAAGTGGTTCTTTAAGTAACCAAAAACGCCCAGCTGAACACATTCTCCGAGTGGTCAGATTGTGTTGTGAGCCCAAGCTCTATTTTTATCTCTCTGCTTTCAACTCTCACCAAAATCAGAAAAGCAAGCCTTCTTTGTTGCTAACCGTGTGCACATCTGGCTATGAGAGGCTGCTTTCCAAAACCCTACTTCCTCAACCAACTTCTGCTCCAAGGCCTCAGCCCCCACCACAGAAACAGAGGAGGGCAGGAATAGGGGATCTGAAAGCAGGCGCCGTCCATCCAGGGGGCTCTGAGCCCCCAGCCTCCGGCTCGTCTTGTTCCCTCCTTCCATCCTTAGCAAGACCTCTCGGAGACCTGCTGTCTCCTGGAGACCAGGCATGACAGGAAATGGAGGTGCCCGAAAGCCGGCCCCGAGAGCTCACAGTCTTGTGGGAAAAGCAGACACAGAAGTAGATGTGTGGTCACTGCCACAGCACGGTGAGGGCCACCTTAGGGATAAAATGGCCCTAAGAAGAAGCCTCCAGCCCACTGTGAGCCGGTCTGCTTGTAGAGGGGAAGTGACAGGAGTCCATGCCAACCCATGGGCTGCTCTCCGGGACTCCATACACTGCAGTGACTAGTTCTGAAGGCCCCCAAACCAAGTAGCCACAACTTCATGGGGTGGAAGACAGAAAGCAAGGGGTCCCATTCATCCTGCACCACCCATCCCAAGTGCAAATTCTTTGTTTTCATAGATGTAACTTCCCTTCCTTGGAACTCCATAGTCCTTCTCCTTGCATGCCTCTCCTGTGACATACATCATTAACTCCAGCCTTCTTGTGGCACTTCCTTTGCCCACAGAATTTCCAGCCAGGGACTGAAGTGGGAAATGTAATTCAGTTCATCGATCCAGCAAACCTTCACTGCACACACGCACTGAGCAAGATGCCTTGGGAAGAGTTGGTTCCATGACGGGGCGGGCACCTTTCCAGCTGCCAGCAGCCACCAGCCTGCCCTGTGCACTCAGAGCCTCTCCCCCTAAATCTCTCATCCTGCCACCTTGCCCCATTTCCTCCTCCCTTCATCTCACCTCCTTCCTCAGGGACCCCAAAGAATCTGGAAAATGAAAACAGATGATCCTGAAAAGACTGCTGGAAAAATTCATGTCCCGGCAGGAAAAAAAGAGGCCAGAGTGCTGGACCCTGCTCATTCCAGCTCAGCTCAGAAATAGACACGAAAATAACAAAGATAACAGTAACCTCGCAGCTTTGATGTTCTCCAGCATCTCTCCCTCTCTGCCCTCTATCTGCCTTTCACATTAGCTCCTTTTTACAGATGGGAGATTCTTGCTCAAGGCCACAGAGAATGTCAGCCACGGGCCTGAGCGTGTTCCTCCTCCTTCTCAGGCCTCAGCGTCCTCGCCCTTCATAGGAGGGGAGTTCGCCTTCCCATGTGCGCTGCTGCTCTGCTGTCCTGTGACCTCCAGGGTGTGGAGAGGTCCTACTCTAATATTGTCTGCCTCTCCCGCCGAGCCTGGCGGGTACAGACCTGCCCCTTCTCTCTTCCAGGCCTGGGCCATTCCAGAGATGCTTCTGCCACAGGCTGGCTTGGGGGCTCCACGGGCGTTTCCGTACCTGGGTGTGTGCAAGTGAGCACACGTGATGTGTCTATTCATGGGGGCCCCGAGGGAGTGTGCAAATGGCTGTGTGTGTGTCTGTTTATGTGCACAGTCCAGTGCTGGGGTGTTTCCTTTCTTTGTAACAAATAGTGCAGGGATGCGTGTGTGTCTGCCCATGCTCACAGGCGAGCGAGTGTATACATCCCTGTGTTGTGTGTGTAGATGTCTCTGAGAAATGTGTGCCGATATCTTTGTTGTGCTCTGGTGGTGCGTATATGTGTATTTATCCCTATAGTGTGAGTGTGTGTTATTCTCTGTGATATGTGAGTGTGTAGATGTCCCTGTGGCATGTGTGTGTGTGTGTGTGTGTGTGTGTGTGTAAATGTCCTGTGACATGTGTGCACCTAGATGGATGGGTGGATAGATGTCTCCAAGATACATGTGCATGGAGATGTTTCTGTGGTACACGTGTTATTTGTGTGTAGCTATGTGTCATGTGTGCATGTGGGCGTGTGTGTGTGTGCACGTGTGTGTGTTCTTGTGCTGATTACTACTGACCTGGCTTTTCCATGAGCCGAGCTGACACAGCACAATGCCGAGCGCAGCTCAGGAGAGGAACAGGGCACCCTCCTCACCCCGCCAGGAGGAGAAGCAGAGCGGCCGCTGTGTGTTTCCCGGCAGCAGAGGTTCCCCAGCCCCGGCAACCCCTCGGCCCCAGAGAGAGCTGTCGGGGAGAGCAGGGCCAGGGGTAGACAAAGATGTTCACAGAAAAGGGGTCCTGATGCCCTTCTGAGGGGCCCATATCTGACAGGTGGGCTGGTCTAAGAGTCTGAAAAAGCGAGGTTTGCTCTGAAGGATGGAGGAGGGCAAAGCGGGAAGGGAGAGCAGCGGGAGTGGGTGCTCCAGGCAGAGCTGGAGGTAGAGGCCCCCAAGGCCTCCAGGGTTAGAGCACAACCCTATGTACATACATGTGGTGTGTGCATGGTGGGGGGGGTGCGCACGCACACACACACACACACACACACACACACTCACAGGTCCACGCACTTTCAGCTCTTTCTCACCCACTTCCAGCTTCCTCAGCAGTGCAAACCTTCACCTTCCGGCAGGTGGGGAATCTTCAGCCCCTTCCCTGCTCCTCCCCAGGGTCCCTCCGCCCAGCAGGTGACACCCTGTGACTTCCCAGGCTGCCCTGGCCACCGCTGTACCACGTGGGTGAGAACGCCGAGGCCCGGCGACTGTCAGAAACCACGCGGCTTCTCCAGGCAGACGGGCCTTTGTTCCAGGCCACTTGAAACGCTTTTATCTGTAGGTTTGCCTTGAACAAAATCCTGTTCAAATGGTCTAAAACCTGACGATAAACCCAACCTTTCAGATTACAGTTTAAACTTGACTGCCCCACCAGGAAGGAGAAAAAGCAGAATTCCTGTGCGTTTCAGAAAACCTCTCTGAATGATCCCTTGAGCCTCCCCACAGGGCTCCCGCCCCTAATGGATGCTTTGATGACAGCAGATAAAGGCCAAAGGTACTTTTATTCTCTCAGAAATGGCTCCAAATAAACAACCTTGATGATTAAAGCAATAGAAATCCCCGGAAGATTGATGGCTTGGAAAATGCTGCTGAGTGAATGAATAACTTCCCCCTTTATTTCCAAGAGCTAATATTTGTCCACATTTGCTGCCTTGTAGAAAAAAAAGTGCCACCTTCTTTTTGTGCTGAGTGTTGGTCAGAGACAAACAGTCACCATCCAGTTATCACTTGAACTTTAAACCAAGCCATTGGTGAGCGACTGAGGCCACAGTCAGCGTTCACCAACCCGGGACCGGGCTCAGACACGGGGCCAGCGCCGGGGAAGGCCATTCCTGTGGATGGACTTTTAGATGGAGCCGGCCACTGAAAGGCCTTCTGAAGGCCTTAAAATGCTCCTTCGCATTTTCTGCTGTCCCAGTGTCTCCAGGAAAAGTCTTGAAACTTTTCTCAATTCCAGGCTCATTCTGCTGTCTAAACCAAACCTCCCAGGAAGGCCAAGAAGTAGCCTTCAGCAAGGGATGGTGCTCTTCTGCCCTGGCCAACCTGAGGATGGTGCTCCCCAACCACATGGCCAGGACTCTGATGAGGCGTCTGTTGATGGCTGGACTGCAGCCTTCATGGGTGGTGGCTGAGCAGCGAGGGTTGTGATCATCCCAGCACCCGTGCCATCAGGGGCTCTGGAAAGAATCTGGTTTATACAGCACTGCAAGAAATATGAGGCATGGCATATGGTTAAGCTACCAAAAGGCTGAGGCAGAGGCCCGCTCAAATATACACGGGACTCACAGTCGCCTTCATCCCGTACTTGGGTGATAAACATCGAATCTCCTAAACTAGCTATTCAGCTTCCAAGCAATCTCCTCCCCTCATGGATCTTAACTTTTGGATCTCGGGGTTTCTCTCCACCTCAAGTGCAGCCCTCAACCTGAATGACCTCAACAACACGCAATCTTCTGGTTCCTTGATCAGCTCAGTTCTGACCACCTTCCCTTCGACCCTAGCTCAGCCATCCATTCTCATGATGTCACCTGGAAGCTCACCATTACCTGGAACTGTGCCAGCTCTGAAACCATAAATGTAGATGGTCTGCCTCTGACCCCTATCTCCTAAATCCTTTCAGCCTTTTCTCGGTTCTTCCCCCTACGTCATCCGTCCGCTTATCTGCCTTCATTGGGATCTCTGTTCCTTAGCCCCTTTAACTTCCCCCTACCCATCAGCTGGTCCTGAATTCACTTGCTCTTTCTTCAAACTCCTCTGCAAACATCAAAACCCTGGACCCAGCCTGCCCACCATGCTCTCTGTACCCACACCCACAATGCATTGCCTGAGGGCAGAAAATGCAGGTTTCCCTCATTGCAAACTGCAGCCTCTCTCCCCATCCGGGTCTGCAATGCTACCGGAAGTCCTTCTGCACTTCCGGCACTGAGTTCACGTCCATTTCCACAGCCCATATTAAATACCCTCACTCCCCGAGACCCACCACCTCATAAGCTTACCCTGTCTTAATTTGCAAAGGCCACTCACAGAGTCATACACAAATTAGAGACCACTGGAAAGAAAATCCTACACTGACTTACCAAACTGCCTACCAGCTTACCTACATCTCTAGTCCTTCTGGTCTCCCTCAGGTCCTATTAGAAGACGGAGAGCTCTCCTGTCTAAGGCCAGGCCTTTCAGTCTTATCACTTCTTTGAATCGGCTTCTGCCAGAGTCACTAGGAGCTTCCTTGTTGCAGAGCCATTAATTATGCTACGTCATCTTCTCTTCCATTGCTGTGTTCAAAAGTCCTTACTCTCTCTCTTCTGATTCTATATTCCCACACTCGCCAGTTCCCTGTCTCCAACCTGTGTGATGACCCTTCTCATGACTCCTCCACCCGTGCCCTTATTTAGATGGCTGTGTTTTGGGAGGATCCGTGTTACCTTTTTGAATACACTCTTTCTGAGCATTTTCATCCATTCCAGGGTGTCACTGAACATGTCTGTGCTGAAGCTGCAAGTATTTGTTTCCAACTCCAGAGTTCCTCCTGGGGTTTGAGTGCTTTGCCCTGATTGCCTCCCCAGCACCTCTACATGGATACCCCTCAGGTGCCGCACATCTGTATGGTCAGAGCTAAGCTGACATAGTCCCCACCCTAAGCCTGAGTCTCTCCCTGAGTGGCCATGGCCTTCCTGGTTTCCAAAGCCAGCAGCCCGGGCATAATCCTTGACCTCATCCCCTCCCGAGGTCATCAGAGTCATCCAGGCACCTCTCTCTTGCCTATGCCAGTGTCCTCTTCTGTTCTCTGAGAACCGTGAGAGCAAGGACATATCTGAGTCCTCTGGGCACTTCCTAGGCTCTCAGTAAATGCTGACTTAATGAGCGGTCAATTCTCCAAGGCAAGTGTTGTCACCGTGTCACAGATGACTGAGGCTCAGAAAAGTGAAACAATTTAACCAAATTCATACGGTAAGCAAGGGGAGCCAACATTGGAACCTAGATCTGTCTGAATCCAGAATCCAAGCTCTTTTGTGTTTGTCCTATGTCAGATTTGGGTATGTGGCCTTTTCCTGGGCCAACATTCTGCCCACATTTACAGAAAATTGAACGCTAAGCATAGAGCACATTTGCATTGTGGATTGAACTTGGAAACAAACGTTCACTTAGTCTCTCAGGCTTTTAAATTCCATTTGGCCTCTGTGATGATTTCTGACAGATGGGGTCCAAGGCCTCCCATATCAGTTGGCAAGACAGGTTGTCTGCATACAAATCCCTAAATAGCAGTTGGACCTGAGGGCATAGTGACAAATGCCCACAGTGAAGGCAGAGAGGATAAAGCCAGGACTCAGTGGGTAGAAAACAAGCAGCCTGCTCCCAGATTTCACCAGGGAAATTCTGGGAAAAGAGGTAACATTCAATCCCACTGGGAGCCTCACTTGTCCACATTCAACTATTTCCCATCAATATGACCATGCAGGGGCTTGGTGTTTCCTGTCACAAGTTCACAACTAGTGCCACAGTCATGAATCAAATAATGCTTCTACATAAGCCAAGCAGATGCAGACACATGGAAGCCGTGTCCTCAGATTTGACCCAAACACAGAGTCTCCTTGTGGAGCTTATTAAGATGCAGAGATTCTGGCCTTCCCTACAAAGCTGCCCACTCTGTAGGCAACAGCCCCTTTTCTACCGTGGAAGGACATCTTCTCCCTCTAGGCCTTTGGCTTGTGTTTTCCGACCATAGTGGTCTGTTAATTTCCCACCCCTCCCACCTGCGCCTTCAATCATCTGTCTATCACTCTCTTCTCAGATTAGATTACATGTTCAAGCCTCTTCTGTACTAAAACATAACCTCTCTTGATACTGTCCCCTCCTGGTCACGGTGCCATCTTGCTTCTGTTCACATCCGAACTTCTCGAAAGGATATTCTGTTCTCTCTCCACTCCTACCTCTTATTCACTTCTCAACCCATCTCGATCTGGCGTCTAGTTATCTTCAAGTCTAGAGTGCTCCTAAGTGACTGAAATCAGAACAAGACCTTCTGAATTGCTTTTTTTCTGCAAGACTATATAGTGACAACATTTTCTTAAGCCACCTCCTCAATGCCAGCCTCTTAGCCATACCCTCACCAAATGGTTGTCAGCCTCCAGTCTGGGATCCTTCCAACGAAGCCGAGTTCTGGTCCAGACTGGGATTCTGATGAACATCTCAGTATGTCGGATATAATGTCCCCCAAGCGTTAGCAACCAGGGTCATCACAGCATCCTCTTTAGTCCCTTGGAAAGGGGGGGCTGTTGCTGATAATCCGTCTGCTGTAGAGACCAACAAGAGCACGGTCAGGGAGAAAGCGTGGAGGCAGAAGCCCCTGATGGCGGCTGAGGGACCCCCATGGAAGCATGTGTCCTCATGCTGACTACTTCTTCGCTGCAGCAGTTGATTAAAATGTGTTGGGCTATTTAAATGGTTGCTAACTTCATGACTAAAGTGTCAAACCTAATTTTTTGGAACTTTAGAAAATATATTTGAAAAGCTCTTTAAATGGAAACTTTTTTTCTGCCAAGTTCCCCCATAGCACACATTTTTTACAGCCCTTATAATTCCTTGAAAAAACTCAATGTATAATAGAAGTGCTGACAGATCCTGGACCACAGCAGCCCGTCTAACAGCTCAGCTGTATTTATTTTTCATTACACTTGACTCTAATTGGTACCGATTTAACTGTGGCTCATACCAGCAAGAACCTTTTAACTCAAACATCAGCCCAGAAAAATTGACTTATTTTCCTCCCATATCTTGGCTCTTAATATTAGCAACTGCCCATATTTCTCTTCTTTCAAACTATCTATGTTTATTGAGGGGCGGTTAGATTCATTTTTCAAGAGCGTGCAATTTGAAATAAAATAGACCTATATTTTAACCCAGGCTCCTCTGTCCAGTGACCTTTGGAAAGTCATTTAAACCCTGTGAACCTTAGTTTCTTCACCTATAAGTGGAAACTACAATTCTTATCTTGCAGAGTAGTGATGTGTATCTTGTAGAAGGTTTCACAGAAGGTAGGCAATGCATCTCTCAGAGTTCCTGGAACATCATAGAAGTTTGATACTTGATATTATTTCCTACGTATTATATATTTATCAATATCATAACTAATGGCGGGAATGTTTTACGCAGAGAAAGAACCTCCTGCTCTGATTAGTCCATGTGGAATTTCCTCTACCACGAGGAGTTGCAAAACCACTAATTCACACATAGAAAACTCTTTCACAAGCCCACACAAACCAGGCCTTTTTCATTAAAAAGGCAGCCGTCTGGGACAAGACATGACAATGAGTTTCAAGGCTGCCTGGATCTTCCCAGCTGCCCTGAGATGCTCTTGGGTGTGGGAATTCTTCAAATGACTTTCAAGTGGCCTCCTTAGAGTTGCTGACAGGTCCAATCAAACTCTCTTCTCCGGGGCCCTAAGATGAAAGGCAGTGGCAGAGGTGTCTGAGAAATAAAAAAGGTGTCCTCCAGGCTTGAGGAAAGTCTCTTGGAACAGAGCGACACGCAGTCCAAGCTCTTGAATTCTCTGAGGTGCACATCCTCAAAGGAGACAACGTTAACAAGAAGAGTGCCTGCTCATCTGGATAAAGCCACTCTGGAATTTCGGCTGGAAGGCCTTCAGCAGCAGCAAAGACTCCATTGAGGGAATTCAGTGTGGTCTTACTCTACAAACCCACCTGGATTTACATTGGGGGTAGAAGGAAAGAATTTTCTCATTAATTGCTATGAAAAAGGGGCTTTATATAGGTGACCATGACCAAAGCTCACAGCGACCTTTCAAAGCCCAGATGATTATTGTTATTTTGCAGCTAAGGATGTGAAACTTGGAGAGGTGACGTGGCTTACTAAGGCCACACTGGGCTGAAGGGGCCAGCATTTGAACTTACATCTTTAGGACTCTTGACCACAGCCCCAAAAATGGCAGAATCAAAAGAATCAAAGAGCTCATACTAAATCTTATTTTACTGCCCCAGACATTTTCATAGCAAAAATAGAAATTTTAAAATAAAAACTAGAACTACACAGAGCCCTATGACTTTATGAAACTACCTCTTTTTACTTTTCCATGCTTCCTTCATCCTGGGCAGAGGCAGAACTGTCATTGTGCAGGTGGGGATTTCAGTGTAGATACACAAAGCATGTGCTGTATGCAGTAGCTCTTAGATCCACATGGTATATGACAGTATTGGGCCGCATATAGTGGTTGAGATGACAAGTAGACTTTGAGGTTCTTTAACAAGGCAGAAATGATGTGCTGGTTATGCAGCATACAGATGTACAAAGAGTGTTAAAAAAAAAAAGAGGCAGTCCAGTGTGACCCGTCAGCTTGACAGTGGAGATCCTAGGAGCCTGAGTGCCATCCCATCCAACTGGCCTCAGCATTTGAGTCTGAGAGTCCCTGGGTTTGGGTACAGACAGGAGAGACACACAGAAGTGATGGAGCGCCTCTTCAAGCTAAACCCAACACAGTGAGTGACCTTTTGCTTTTATTATACTAGTCACTTGTTTCTGCTGATCAATGTAATGCGTATCTGTTATTTAAAAAAACTTGAAGTTTATAGAAGTATTTATTTAGCAATTTAACAACTCATAGCAACACCCAGCACAGTAGCTCTGGTTTTACATTAGTTCCTTGCAGTCTTTTTATAAGCATTTTACTTCGTTGATATTGTAGTACATATACTTGTAAAAATCTCATTTTTCCAGTTAAAATTAGGATTTTTCAAATATCATTAAACTTATTCCAAAAACGTAACTTTGAAAAGCTGCATAAAATCCGTACTATGAAAGTAAATATAGTTTAGTTAAACATGTTAACCATGTTGGATATTTAGGCTGTTTCAGATTTTTTACTGTTAAAATGAATGCTGGCTTTCTGTCAAGATGGGGCTTTGAATTCCCAAACAAACCACCTCATCCCAGCTTGCACTCCAGACACATGTTGTAGTAGACCAGAGATTTTTAAATATGTCAAAAGGCACTCATGCTTAAAGTAATACTATCAGCTCCATAAATGGGCCATAAATGGTAGAAATATATCACTGGAGAGCTGAAATATAATCTTATGGAGCTCCAGAACCAGAGACATAAAGAAATGGCCAAGAACTACTTGCATTCAGGGTAAGTGTGGAAGTCCAGGACAAGCATGACTACCAAGTAGTAGTGCACTGTCTAGCTCCTAGAGATGTCATTCACACTATAGTATGAATAAATGATTCCCATCTCCATTACCCCATCCAAGTAATTGTGCTAAGGAAGATTCTTTATGTGAAAAAAACAGAGATGGAATCCACTGCCAGGGACTAGGGAGTGTGAAGAGCTACAAACTCTGCCCCAAACTACAGCTAATAGTATATTGTTATCAAGGGCTTTGGAGGGAGCAGAGATATCTGCTTGACCAGGTCATTGGCCAAGCTGTCCATTGTTTCTGAAAAGTGATTTACAGTATCTTTGTGGAATGAGAATATTTGTTGAGCACAACACCCTTTCATGATAAAAACCCTCAGTAAATCAGATATAAAAGGAACATACTTTAACGTAATAGGGCCGTATATAACAGGCCCATAGCTAACAACATATTCAATGGTGAAATATTGAAAATTCTTCCTCTAAGATCAGGAATAAGACAAGGAAACTCTCACCATTCCTATTAAACATAAAAGTGGGAGTCCTAACCAGATCAGTTAGGCAAGAAAAAGAAAGAAAAGGCATTCAAGTTGGAAAGGAAGATGTAAAATTGTCCCTATTTGTAAATGACATGATCTTATATATAGAAAGCCCTAAAGACTCCACCAAAAATCTGTTAATTAATAAATGAATTCAGTAAAGTTTCAGGATACAAAATCAACATACAAAAATCAATTCCATTTCTATACCCTAATGAATAAATATCTTAAGAAATAAAGCCCAAACAATCCTGTTTGCAATAGCATTAAAACAATAAAATATTTAGAAATAAATTGAACCAACACTGGTTAAAGAACTGTACACTGACTTTGAAGAAAGACATTGAAGATACAAATAAATATAAAGATATCTATGTTTGTGAATTGGAAAAATCAATCTTGTTTAAAATGCCCAAAGCCATATTCAGATTCAATACAATTCCTGACAAAATTCCAATGGCATTTTCATAGAAATAGAGAGAGCAATCCTAAAATTTGTATGGCACCACAAAAGACCCTGAATAGCCAAAGCAATTGTGGGAAAGATGAACAAACTTAGGGTTGTAAGATGAATAAATTCTGGGGATCTAAGGTGCTGCATGGTGATCACTGTATTGTTCTATACTGTACGGTATTACACTGTATCGTATACTTCAAAGTTGCTAAGAGAGTAGCTCCTAAAAGTTCTCATCACCACTCAAAAAAAAAATGGTAATTACAGGAGGTGATGTGTTAACTAATTTTATTGTGGTCATCATTTCAAAATATATATGTGTATTAAGTCCTCATGTTATACCTCTTAAACTTTCACAAATATGTTATGTCAATTATATCTCAATAAAGCTGGAAAAAAGTGTTTTTTGACAGTCAAAAAATTGGACAAATAAACTTGCCATGACATATCAGACAAAGGAGGAAAAAATGTACACAAAAAACTTATAAAAATCAAAGTGTAAAAATGCAAATAACTGAATAGAAAAATAAGCAAAGACATAAGTAGGTGAGTTAGAGAAGAAGAGAAATGTATGACCAATAAAAATATAAAGATATATTCAAGTCCATTCTTAATCAGGGAAGTGCAAATCAAGACCACAATGGTGTATCAGTTTCCACTGTTCTGACTGACAAAAACTGAGAAGTTAGATAATAAAATCAGTAGAGAGAATATGAAGCAATGGGCTCCCTCATACACTGCTAGTAATGACCACAATTTGGGGCTACCTTATAAAGTTATCAAGTTTAACTGTTGCACATTTTATGGTTGTACAATGACATTCTTATACCATAGGAAAATGTTTACACATGTACAAAGAAAAACACATTCATGCATGACTATATAAGGATGTTCATAGAAGCATTGTATATAACAGCAAAAAAAAAAAGTAGAAACAAGCTACGTCAGTCATGGTCCACTCAAGACATAAAATCACATAGTACTTTGAACAGAAAACATTAAACATTAATAAAATGTTAACTCTCATAGGGGATTAGAATAAAAGGGAATTGGCTATAAGGGACAGAAAACCAAAGAATATAAGAATGATAGGTATAAGGAACAACCGCCACCCCTAGAGCTGCATTAGAGCACTGAAGGAAGGAATATATCTAAAAAAGGGCCCCTTACTCAAGGCTGAGACACAGGTTTCACTGGAGAGGAAACAGTATGGCTCACTGGGTGGTACAGAAGTCCACTAGGGTGTCATGCCAGTGGACCCAACAGAAACCCACTCTTTGGGATGCAAGTGGAAATTGTCCACAGGGACATGTGGTGCCTCAGAACTCACTCAGTCTAAGTGGTACCACAAGGAGCCCCCCAGAGAGGTTCCACATGCTGCTGACCCCCAGGGGCTACTGGCTGCCATGCACTGTAAGAGCCTGGCACCAGAGAAGCCCATCCATGTGGCAGAATCCCTCCAAGAGGAGCACATGGAAACTGGAAAAGAAGCCCTGTGTCCCCCCCACCCCAACCAGTGCCCACTACTGATAAAGATAAAATGTTTACAGGGCTCAACTCCATTGTCACAGAACAGGCAATGAAGGGTGACTCTGGAGCTGAGAAGCAACAAATTGATGGCTGGCACACAACACAAATGTCATCAAGGAGAAATGAAGATATTCATACCATGAAATACCAACACCATGAAAATGACGCACTTACAACTCCATTCAAAAAAAAAAGAAGAAGAAGAAGCAAAACCACACAGCTGCAACATAGGTAACTCCTAGTGACATAACGTTGAGGATGGGGAGAGGAAAGCAGATAGAATTATGGAGGACTGCTAGGGTAGTTGTAAGTTAACGAAATTGGTCTGATTCCTGGCTTGAGTGGTGAACCATGGATGTTCAATATATCACTATACCATATCAATATCAATAAATAAATTGACATTCACACATGATGTTGAGGCTACATTGTTAATGACAGATTATGATGAATACAACTCAAGTCACGTACATGAGGTGCCAAAACTATTTTAAAAGATAAAAATTAAATTAAAAATATAATGAAAAAGACTGAGAAGTTTCACATTATTACATTACTCAGTACCCTGTCTTTTAATTCGTCACATAACTGCAAAGAAAGAATTAAAAAAAAAAGATGCCTTAATTTCTCTAGTATTTCCTGATGCTGTACTTCTTAATCTGGGTCAAAGGATCAATTTGTTTGTTCATTTGTTTTTCCGAGTCCACAGTGTGCTGATACTTTTGTATCTTTTTTTTTTTCCCCAAGGCAATGAGTACATTGATCATGGACGTGGTTGTAGGAGCAGTGTCAAGTTGCTAGAAGTTTCTAAATGCTTTTCTCTGGTTCTGTACTCATCTAGTGGGGACCAGTAACCACAAGTTCCCAATCTGGCACCAGCCCTGTCCCTAGTGGTTAAAAGCATGTGCCTCAGCATCAGATAGGCTCAGGTTTGACTCCAGCTCCATCACTTACTGCCTGCATAGATATGCAAATTATTTTAACTCTCTGAACTCAGTTTCTTCGTCTGTAAAATGAGAATTAAAAACATTTAAGAGAACTTTTGGGGGGTAGGGCTGAGACTAGGGTGAGGCAAGCACTCTCTCAGGGTCAGACCAGTGCCAAGTCAGTGGTAGAAGGAAAGCTTCCCCAAATTCTGCATCCTGGGTGCCTCTCTTGCCTTACCCTAGTCCCAGCTCTGTTGCAGGGATTAAATGAAATAAGGTAAAGTTCAAGTGTTTAAACATTGCCTGGCACATAGTAAGATCTTAGGTAACGATATAATCATGATTGTGACTTACTCTTACTGTTGCTTATTATATTTTTGTTACTTATTGTTATGATCAATCTGACAATCTCTTAACTCTTCATTTCTGTTCATTACACTGCAAATATAATGAAAATCCCTTTGGAGAGAAAATGTTCATGTGAAAATGCGATGGATTCAACTTAGCTATTCCCTCATCCATTTATTCATTTGGCAACATTTTATAGAGTGCCTGTGATATGCCAGAATTATGTTGTTTACTGGAGATAGAGAATAAATAAGGCACAGTCTGTGTTCTCAAAGAGCTCACAGCCGGCGGTCAAGGAGGAGGACAAATTCAGGTAGTGATAGCAATATGGCAACTGCCGTAACAGAGGATAAGTGGGGTCTAGGGTATCCCAGGGGAGAAATCACCTATGTTTGGCAAGATCAAAGAAATCTTCCAGATGGCAGTGGTAGTGGATCCAAGCCATAAAAAGTGAATGGTACTTTAGAAGCCTTCCAAAATATAAAGGGTTCTCCCCCTCCACCCCATTGTATTCTTCCATACAGTGAAAATGCATAACACATAGAGAAAAATCACACTTCTCTGAGATGAAAAAGACCACAGAGATCATCAGATGCCAAAGGTAATCAAGCAGAGGAAGTACCGCCCTCTAGGGGGCAATCCAACAGCACAGAGTTATTTTTAGCTGCCATAATACCTGAGGTGGGTAGCATTTTCTGGGCAGGGAGCTGGAGATAGTAAACATCCTGCAACCCACAGACAAGTCCAGCACACAGAGGAATTGCTTTTACAAAAGGACAACGATGCTCCCTTTAAGAAGTACTGAAGACAACCCCCTATGTATAGATACATATGAGGTCAAGAAAAGAGGAGACAAAAATGCCAAAGATTTTGGGGAGTTATGTGCACATGATCTTGACCCAGGCCTTCCCAAACATGAGCTCAGTCTTCTTTGTTTTTCAATTTTTTTAATTTTTTTTTTATTTTGAAGTCTCCTCTCATCTGTGAATCACAAGCATTCCCTGAGGCAACATCAAGTGGACTATGCAAACTGGACCATGGCCCTTTCTCCTCCATAAACATTGCCCTCCTTGTCACAATGCTGCCAAGTGGACATCCCAAACCATGTTGACCAGAAGGTTTAAATTGTAACTTACACAAATCATCTGTGGTTTGTCAGCTAAGTGTCCCTGATCTTTCCCTTTTCCCACAGTCTTTCTAATGCTTGAAGAAATACCTTTTCTTTTCTATCAATATTCTTTTAATAAATATCCATTCCTCCTCAAAGATCCATACATGTGATGATGTGTGTGTCTAAACTGAAAGTTTCTTTTAATGTTATTTTCTTTTACTGATATGCATGCATTTAATCACCTATTAAACCAAGAGGAATTGTTTTTTGCAGCTGTTTCTGACAGGTTGTACTTCCTAAAATGTCAGTTTTCAACTCACCATGAAATTTCATTTGACTGAGGAATTTTTCTTACGCTGAAGTATGATCAGAGAAAAAACATTGACCTAGAAAATATAAAAACTTTAATTGGCAGTATTAAATAATATTTCTCATAGTTATCTACAAATTAATCATGACCTTCAGAACCTTGAAAATTTTTCCTGCAAAAATTCTGTATTATAAAAGCTAACTCCTGATAGAAAATTCAGTGTGCTCAATATGATTTCTGTTTTATTTCATAAATAAATGAATAAATTAATTAATTCTTAAAAT
This sequence comes from Vicugna pacos, assembly GCF_048564905.1. Lineage (NCBI taxonomy): Eukaryota > Metazoa > Chordata > Mammalia > Artiodactyla > Camelidae > Vicugna > Vicugna pacos. The sequence goes on from NC_133001.1 coordinate 50,762,318, forward strand.
TTTCTATTATAACAGGGAAGAACAAGTCTGACTCCCTATTCGATCTGTTCCTTTGGCTTTAACCCTGGGCTCTGTGTCCTGTGCTTAGTCATGCTGGTTCTGCACCTTTTGTAAAAGAATGTTGCCTGGAGCCTGAAATATACAGGAGAGCCTATTCTCAAGGCTCTGACCTTTAAGGGTATAATATTTTTCTATTCTATTCATATGGAGATTAAAAAGTTGCAGTACAGAGAATAGCGTTTGTTTTTTGGAGGTTTACAGGAACATGATGACCTGACCTATGTGGACAGCTGCAAGAACAAAGGATTCCAACACCAAGAAATTTACACCAACCAACCGCACTGATTCCTTTTTGGTATAAAAGGAGCCTAAATTCTGACGTGGGTAAGACGGTTCTCTGGGACATTAGCACCCCATCTTCTCCATCTGCTGGCTTTCCAAATAAAGTCATTATTCCTTACCCCAGCACCTTGTCTCCAGATTTATTGGCCTGTCATGCAGTGAACAGAACAAGTTTGGATTTGGTAACACTACCATAAGGTAGACCTGTAAATTTTTAACAACATACACTGAAATGTTTATGTATTTTACCACTTTGCTATATATCTTTGGATGGCAAACACTGGTGTGTATAATGGTTAGCATCAAGTCAGCAGGCACAGAGATGTTATTGTGTGCTTTAGATTGAATTCCAAATACTCAGTTTAGTCAATGCAGCAAGATCACGTCTGACATCATTGGAAAATGAGAAGCCAAGGTAACTAAGGACTGAAACATACAACTTGGGCAGGTGGTAATTGCTCTGGCTCTGACTTTCTTTGTAGTTTATCACAAATGTTTTTCCAAACTATAGTATTATAGAACTACAAGAGACTCAACTTCCTTCCAGCTGGGAAAATTTGTTTTTCAGAGCTGGAAGGGACCATAGAGGTTTTCAAAATAATTCTCCTATATGGATTGAGAAGTAGAGACTTGTACAAACTCACATGATGACATAATACGGAAGCCAGAATTGAAAGTCAAATTGGTCTCATAGACCTGTATAATCAGCATTAGAAAGTTTCTCAGGTCACTTGGTAACCACCCTGTTCCCCATCCCTAAATAGCCTCTATTTTCTGATTCCAAGTCCAAGGCTGTATCAATGTTCCATGACTTTGCAGCAGTCACACTGATGATGGTCCCATATATAGATTTAAAAGTCTTAAAATTCATTTTCCTTTACTGAAATGCACAAATTAATGTCTTTATTTATTATGCCAGGAAGAAGCAAGAGATTCTCTGAACAAGCAAAAATTTTCATTAAATTCACACTCATTACTTATCGGAGACACTCCAGTCTCCCACGTGCAACCTATTGATATCGTCAATATGAAAACTTTATACACACAAGATCCTCCAAGGAGAAGCAGAAGGTTAAAAGCAAGAGTTGCCATGAGGGCTGAGACAGGAATATGATCATAAGGACTGAGATAGGAAAACTAAAAGGGCAGAAATAAATTTAAGAAGTTTAACTATGACCATTTAGTAGTAGAGGTACTCCCAGGCAACATGTTTTCAAAGTGGGGGAAAAAAGGTCTCCACTATCTGAGCCTTGAATTATGCCACTCGGGATTATTTTCAGTGAGTTCATCTCCATTTTCCTGATCCTACCTAGAAAAGGATGTTTTGCCCAGTGGAGACTCAAATCATCAAAAAGAAATATTTAAAAAGTAATGGAGGTACATTTCCCAGAATTAGAAGAAGAGTAAAAGACTTCAGATTGAAAGAGGAGAGATGAGGGGTGGGGATTATATCTGGATATATCATAATGAGATTCAAAGAGAAAATTCTAAATCTTCCAAAGGAAAAGTACAGATTATATATAAAGAACAAGAATTAGACAACATTTGATTTTCCAACAGTAACACTGATGCAAGAAGATAATAAAATAATAATACTGAGTATTAAAGAAAAAGAGTTTATCCAGAGTTTTGAAATTTAGACAATATCAATTTGGTGAGTATGAATGGAGAGCTAAGGAATGTGAGCAGCTGCTAAGTTCTTACCTTATGTAAGTTGATATGGTATCAGCTTTTCAAAATATAATAAAGGATTTTTTAGTCATAAATAGTGGGACATGCTGAAATAATCTACTAAAATGAAAGAAACTAGCTCATCCATATGCATAATTTAAGCAAAAATAAATGGATGAAATTCATACATGAAAAGATATAATTAGGTGGATTAGGTTTTATTAATCCCTGTATATGCTGTTTACAAAAGATACATCTAAAATATAAGGTTGAAAATAAAATGACATGGAAAATATAAGACAAATGTTAACTAAGAGAAAGATGGTTTCGCTACATTAATAAGGTAAAAGAGAGAGAGGGTCACATGATAAAAATGTGAGTTAATTTAGAAATCACAGCAACTTAAAATTTTTTTGAACCTAATAAAGCCACAACATATGTGAAGCAAAATATATTAAGATAAGTGGAAAAATTCCCCATTGTATTTGGAGATTTTAACATATCCTTCTTGATTATTGATAATACAAGCAGGAAAAAAAATTGCAAAGAATATAAAAGATCTGAAAAACTTAGTTAAGAATCTTGACTAATGAGCAAACTTAGAGTTCTTCCAATTAGTGAATAGACATTTTTTTCAACTATACATAGGTCATTTAGAAAAATTGATCAGGTATTAGGCAGAAATGAAGCCTTGATAAATTAAATTTCAAAAAAGTTATACAGGCCATGACCTCTGAGCACAAAATAATTAAGGTATGTTTAAAAATGTTTTAAAAATTCATTTGGAAATTTTAATATGAATACTAAAACACCTGCATGTTAAGAAGAAATTATAATTAATATTTTTAAATACTTAGAACTCCATTATAAGGAAAACAAAATACATCAAAGCTTGTGTGAGATACAGTAACTTATATTTTCTAATATAAGGCATAAATAATATCAGAAAGAAAGCCTCAAAACTAAGGTGATAAGTGTTTATCTTAAGAAATGAGAAAAACAAAATAAAACCATAGAAAGCAAAAGAAAGAGCAAATTCATTTAAGAGCAGAAATCAACAAAATAAAATACAAAGATAAAACAGGAAAGATTGATAAAGCCAAAAGTTGGGGAAAAAAACAAAATAAGCAAACCTCTGTCAAGATTGATCAAGTAAAGGTACAAATTAAATAATAAATAAAAAATGGGACAAAATTTGGGGCATAAACACAGATAAATAAGAAATTAGAAAGAAGGAGAAAATACTATAATAACTATTTGTCTGTAACTTTGAAAACTTAGGTGAAATAAATACTTAGAAACATATAAATTATCAGAACTACATTTAAAAAATAATATGAATAGTCTTATAACTATTAAATTAATGATGCAGCAATTAAACTTTTCCCAGAAGAAAACAGCAGTCCCAGATGTTTTATAGGAAAGCACTATCTTTCAAGGAATATATTGTTTCTTTTAGATAGCATAAAAGGAGAGCCTATGCCCTAAATGACCTTATTTATTCTCTGAAGACAGTATAACCCTAATACAAAATCAACATGCTAGAAGATAAGAGTATTACAGGACCATGTCATTCATAAGCTTAAAATCAAAACTGCTAAACAAAATATTGCCAAATATAATTATCAGATGCAACTAAGTTGAGTTTTTCCCAGGCATGCAAGGATGGTTTAATATTAGAAAATCTACAAATGTAATTCATCACATTCAACTGATTAAAACTGAACAAAAGGGAAAAGCTCTATATGAACATTTTCATGGGTGCAGAAAAACATCTGGTAACATTCAACACTCATTCATGATGAGACTCTTAGTAAATTAAGAATAGAAGGAAATTTTCTTAACTCAGTAAACAATGTCTATTAAAAATTTAAAATAGACATCACTCTAAGTGGGAAATTGTTAGAAGCATTCTCTTTAAAGTTAAGAATGAGAGAAACATTATTCTGTTACCATATCTAGGCAACCCTGAATTGAAGAGTTTAGTAAGACAAGGAAGGAAGGAAGGAAGGAAGGAAGGAAGGAAGGAAGGAAGGAAGGAAGAAAGAAAGAAAGAAAGAAAAAAAGAAAGAAAGAAAGAAAGAAAGAAAGAAAGAAAGAAAGAAAGAAAGAAAGAAAGAAAGAAAGAAAGAAAGAAAGAAAGAAAGAAAGAAAGAAAGAAAGGAAGAAAGGAAGGAAGAAAAAGGAAGGAAGAAAAAGGAAGGAAGGAAGGAAGGAAGGAAGGAAGGAAGGAAGGAAGGAAGGAAGGAAGGAAGAAAAGATAAAGGAAAATTTAGAAAGCTGGAAATAGAACTATCACCTACCAATAAGTGATTAGAAACAAAGAGTGCAAAAGGTGATGCATACAAAATCATCATAAAAATTTCAACCGCTATTCTAAGCACGAGCTGAAACATATTGAGAACAATTAAAGAGAAGACGTTATGTAAGCTACAAATGTCAAAAGAAGTTCTAGACCTCTATAAAGAAATTTTTAAACATTTACAAAGAGATATTAAAAGAAACATACATAAATGGATATATTCATGAGTAGACAGTTTTAACACTGGCAGTCATCCCCAGTCAATCCACGTCAATCAGAATCACGACTGGAATGTTTTTAAATGAATTTTGATCAGCTGATACCTATGAAAGAGTTAAAGGCTTAAAAGTAGTCAGGATACTTCTAAAAAAGAACAAGGATAAGGAACTTGTTTTACCAAATAGCAGGAACGCAACAGGATCACCCTAAAAGCAGCCCCAAGTTGACGAGCCTCTCATTCCTCATTTACACACAGCTGCCAATCCGTCTTTTCCTGCCCCATTCTTAAATTCAGACGGAGAGTTTGAGTATCACCACTGTCTTGTATATTTCAGCTTTGATGAACTTTCAACATTCTGATCAGTTTATGGCCTCCTTCTAACCTAATCAGACAAACATAGAAACATTTAAACCACCAACTAGTACAGTACCTCAGGTCAAGTGTCAGTGCAACAAAATCAGCAGGCAAGACTCTTGTTTTTCCTTTTGATGTCACAGTTAAGACCCTCTGCATCGTAATGCTGAATGAGAGTGGTGGTTTGTGGCATGGTGCAGAGCTGTAGTTCAGAAGTTGTGCCTCTGTGCAATCTCTATAGGAAAGGATTGAAGAGGTCCTTACTAGGTCCTTTGTACTTTGTACTAGGAGGAACTTCGTAATTTGTAAAAACAACTTGTAACTACCGGAAAGGAGGATGATGGGGGATACTATACCCCAAGCCACGCTTTAGTTATCACAGTCAGTCCCTAACACACTAATTCCTTTGAGCTGTTAACCGCAGGCTCTCTGGTGCCTGTGTCTATATATCACATGTCCATTGTGACAATCCTAGAGTGATGATGAATTCCTGTTGTTACCCCAGCCTCCTCATAACTCCATGGCAGGGTGAGACCAGAGTTGTCCGGAAGAGACTGGGAAAGCAGACAGGAGGGCAGGTTAAGCCGTCACTGATGTCCCCCTCGACCACATCCACCTGTTTGCCACTGAGTAGACAGAGAGGCTCTCTCCTCTTCCCTCCTGCTGTGCTTCCCCAAATAACCAACCAGACTTGTTTCAACAATATCCAAAATAGATCAAGTCATAGTCTACAAATGTCCTCCCTGGATGGAGCTCTTTTTAAGACAAGGTCTGGGGTGGTCTCCAAGGGTGCAGAGTGCGTGAGAGACCACAGATAGATGTCATGAGCTCAACAAGACCCAAGTTTTGGATTATGTTTTGTGACCCCAGAGAAGACTCAGGGGTGTAACAGGAGTCTCTTTGCATGGCTTCTGAAAAATCCTGAGCGTAAGTATTACAAGTCAACATAGCTCTGCAGGAAGAATATGGGTTAGAAGATGGAAAGCCTGCTCCCTGCATGGGACCAGGGAGTTAGTGGTGTGGGCTCAGGCAGGTCTTACCCCCTTTAGATTTCAGTTTCCTCACCTCTGGCAAGGGAGCATCTTGGAGTCTCCTCTCTTTCTTGTATTCTAAGGTAGAATCTCGTGATTCTAAGGAGGGCCCCTGAGAAAACTGAGATCCATACACAGAATGGCCACCAGGAAGGCAAGCCAGAAGGTGTTTGCCCTACAACCCTTTGGAAATTGGCAGCAATGCATTTCTCCTTTTATACTTTCCAAGAATTCTAATGGACCATCAAGTATCAAATCAGGACCATTGGAACGTCCCTAAATGAGTTATCTTTAATCTTCCTCCATTCTTAAGTCTTGCTCATTTCAGTTCAGCTGAAATTGCATCCTACCCTGCGGTTTGCAGAAAAAGTCCATAGTGGTTTTGTCTCCTGGTCTCAATTTAGGGTCCACTCTCCTCTAATCACTAGATGCCAGTATGTTTTCTAAAAATTCCTGTTTTGCCAGGTTTTGAGTTAATGTGCTTCCTCCATGCGAGTCTGAAGCTCTGCCATAGCGGCGGTAGCTGAGACACTTCAGCCTTCATTATGAGCTCTGTTTCTAAGCCATGAATAAAGCGAAAATAACAATTAGCTTCATGTAAACACTGAGCCACAGCATCTCCTTCTCGTGTTCTAGAGAAGGCCCGAGCTTGTCCTGGTAAATTGTCTGGGTGTGATGGGTTTAATCTCTTGCGGACAGTTGAATCTTATATCCTAACCGGGGTCCTGGAGAGGGTCCCCTGGGACTCTGGGGGGCTTACGCAGGGTCAGTTTGGGGACTGCTCACCCCACACCAATTGTGCTGGGGGTCTTGTGTTTCCAAAAATTCTCTCTCTAGGAAAGCACCACTCCCACTCACTGACAAGCCCAGTGATGTTCCTACAATATGGCGCCACAGTCTAGGACCACATCTGCTACAACAGTTTGCTATGGCATCTCTGGGCTCAGTTCCATCTTGGGGAGCTGATGCTTTCTAAGGGAAACAGGATTTGTTTGTTTGTTTGTTTGTGAGAACGCAAGTACCCAGGCTACTTTTCAGCCGTGAATTGGCCTTTGGGCTTATTTCGGTGCACTCGGAAATGATCATCTGGGCTATCTAAATTAATCTTATTGCGTCCCCACCCCTTGAGTGGTGGGGCTCCTGCCGACAGCCCCGTGCTCACTCCCTGCTACACCAGTCTGGTCTTCCCAGGGGCACAGTCACACAAACCCATGGTTCATGTCGCTAAAGGGATGCTGAGGGTCACTCACTTAGGTCCCTAATTCAAGTCTTTCTTCACGTTCCTAGGGGTCTAACAGAACAAACTATTCTCCACTTTCACCAACGTCCCTAAAAGTCAACACAAGGACTCCTTTATTGTACAGGATCTTGTTGCTAATTGTCGCTAATCTTGACAGAGAAGAGACAGGGCAAAACAGGAAGGAAATCGAGTGTCCCAGGCTGAGTACTCCAGAGGCAGATGCTGAGAGGGAGTTTGGAGAGCAAGATGTTTATTAGGGATGGATGCCTGTGAAGGGAAAGAGAGGCTGCAGGATTGGACAGAGGGAGAAGTTGAGCTGGGATGCAGGCTGGGCAAAGCCTCCACCCTCCCGGAGGGGATCTCTGGAGGGAGTATGGTCCTTCAGAGTCCCCATGCAGCGGGGACACAGCTGGGCCTCCATGATCCTCTTGTCTGACCACTCACTTGATAGGGGCTGTCCCCAAAGGTGTGGCCTTGCACGAGGTGAGTCCCTGAGGCCGCCCTGTCTGTTGACCTCACTCCTGATGGTGGGGGCAACAAGTCCTTTCTTGAAGAGGGTCTGCCTTTGACAGGGATGTGCACCTGGAGTGCTATGGACTCACTGTCCCTGGATTATAACTCTCAGTTCTGTTAAAGCTTCCACTGGGTATTCAGGGATGGAATCTGCAAGTCCTCCCTCTCCCTCCGACTAGGCTTCAAGACGTGATGAAGGAGGCTGGCCAGAACAGGGCTCCCTCCCTGGGCGAGGTCTCCAGTGGGCAGACTGCATCTACAAACACGATAAACTGGCTCACTGCTCAATGGCCTGGACCTCTGACCAGTCCCAGAACAAGGAACCTGGGGCATCGACTCCCAGCACAATGCTGCATACACCTCTTTGCTCAGCTCAACTCTCTTTGCATCTAACAGCCAATACTGCAGTGATATTACAAAGAAGCAAGCTTCTCTGCTTTAATTAGATGTGACCCTTAGTGCAAAATGCAATTGGAAATGAGCACGTTTTCCGTATCTACCAGTAGGCATTGTGTGATACGAAATGGATGACATTTGCTTTCCTTAGACTCCTGCAAAAGTGTTTATTTTTACAGAGAGAGTCCGTCAAGCTGCAAATTAGCACGCATACATCCCTTCCTGTTCTCCCCTCCCATCTGGCTTCCTCACTGAAATTACATTCTTCTCAGCTTGCCCAAACTGTTAGCACACAATTCGGCGCCCATTTGCTTGGTGTCAATTTAATATTGCATTAATTAGACAATTAGAGAAGGGCCAGAGAAGATTCCCAGCTAACGTGCTTTAAGAGGGGAGTCAGGGTGATTGGAAATGGCTATTTTTCGTCTTTAGTTTGTTTGGTTTTGCCTTAGCACAAAAATGTTGCTTGATTCAAGTCGCAGAAGCTACTGGTGAATTGACTCCACGTGATTAAAGTATTTCCATGGAATCAGAACTCCAAGAACTCCCTGCAGGCTCTCGGTACCACCCTGAAGACAAGAGTAGCTCGTAGTTTGTTTGTACCATTACCCTCCCTGTGCCTCGAAGGAGTTAGATGCATGACTTGCAAATGGTCGGATGCAAAATGAAAAATTCAATCTGATATGATATGGATGAAAAGGCAGCTGCCCTTAGTTCCCACATAAAAACACCCACGTGGCTTTAGTCAAGATGCCAGGGGATGATGCTTCCATCAACATGGCGTGGTGGTCAGGACTCTGGTCCCCAGACCTGCGGTGTCTGGCTCTGAGGTTAGGAAAAGGGATGATTAGGGCAACTCTGCAGGATCAGTACAAGGAGCCCACACAGAGGTTAGGTCATACTGACATGGAATATTCAGATGAAACTGAATAATCTGAAAATGACACAGAACTTTATAAAAGCAGGCTCAGGCGATGAAGCCTTTTCTTTCTTTTTTTATTCAAATACTTGGCAACCTGGGGACTATTATATTTAGTAATGATAATTAAACTATTCCATGTGTTCTGGTGCTCTCATAATATCATGCAATATTCACTCTGGAACAGATCTTAAACCTAATCTGGTTTAATAGCATCATTTTCTAAATGCACAAAGGGTTTAAGAAACTTAGAAACTAGCGTTTGGTTTATTACAACACTAGCCCGGGCCCCGGAGTCCACAGCCAGGATTCTGGCCTCTGGGCTAGGCCTTCCTCAGAGCTTCCTATGCCCAGGCAGACTGCACTATCGGGAGCCTCGCAGGGCAGAGATGGCCTACGAGACGGAAACTGCCTCCAGGCAGGTGGAGGCAGGTGGGCATGCCCAGCATCCATCAGACGGTCCCCGCTGAGGAAAACAACCCTGGTTTTTCACTTCAATTCCCACTCTGAAAGCAGCAATGTCAACTCTTCCCTTTCTCTGTTATGGAGACATTCGTGACACAGAAACACCAGACTTCCGACCAGGGTCTCACCAGAGCCCAGTGTCTATCATGTAACTGCAAGGAATCAAAACAGGGTTAGGAATTGACATTTGGTTGGTATTTGTTAGGTGTTCAATGCTTTCTATCAAATAACGATGGCCCTCGTGGGGCCCCCAAGGGCCCCACGAGGCCGGAATTTTGCTGTTCTCTCCATCAATCTCAAAGGATGTCAGAAGCTTACAGTATTCATAAAGCCAGTGCACAGGAGCCCCCCGCATCCGGTCTGCAGTGGGCCTGGCAGCCCCTCCATTTGCTTCTGCCCCCTGTCTGCAAAGCCCTAGGTGGTCAGTGCCTCACAGACAGTGGAAGCCCCCTCACCACTCCCCCCTCACTTTATCCCCCTTTGGATAAAGGGGGCCATTTGCAATTTCCAGACCCAGGCACACCCTGCTCTTCTGGGCCCCGTTTCTCCACCAGCGGGTTAGCCTCCTGCACGGCACCCCCTTCCATCCTCCTGCGCCTGGCAACGTGGCCCATTTCTGATCGCTTGCTCTCTGTCTGAGGACGAGTGCTCTGTCTTCTTCCTCTGCTCTCTCCTTCTCTCTTTCCCTTCTTCTCTTCCTCCCTCTTTTTCCTTCTCTCTGGTGATGTGTCAGGAGCGGGGAGCAGGCAGTCAGAGGTGGGGAGTGTCTCTCTGAGCATGCTCTGTCTCCCAATTAGGGGCACGAACCTCCTCCAACCCTTTCGTCCTCAGGCCCCAAGCATCTGGCCACTGGGACGGCTTCATCGAGGTTCCCAACTCCGGACATAGTTAATCCCTTATAAATAAGTTCAGTTTCTCAAATTCAACTGTGCCATTCATTGCCTTATTTTCCCCCAAGAAACGCCCAGAGATCTGTGCAGAATCCAACTGTCTGGGGGGCATGAAGCCTGGGTTATGAGCCCGACTCTGCCACAAGCTCCCTGAATGACACTGGGCCGGTCACTTTCCCTTTCTGTGCTCAGTGTCCGGCTCTAACACCAGGAGGTGAGACTAAAGGGTTACTGGAAGTCTCTTCTGACTGGAACACTCTGGGATTCAGAGCTGAAGGTGGGGGGAGCAACATTCCTGGGGAGTGACACAATTCCAAACAGGGAGATCAAAGGGGCTCAGCAGAGGGAGGCCCCAACCAGGAGCTCACAGGCCTGCGTCTGGGGTCCGTAATTAGCCCCTGCCGCCACCTTCCTCTCGGTGGGCTGGGGCGGGCCCAGCACCAGCGTCCTCCCCAGACCAGAGGCAGGAGTGGGGAGGGGGAAGGGGGGGAGCAAGACCCCACCGGGAACTGTGACATCTGTCTGGAACTTTCTGTTAGACAGATGCAAAGTTTAAACATTCTAACAAAAAGCAGTCCACTCCGGGCTTTCCCGGCACCAGTGTGAGAACGGCCACTGTGCGGATACCTCTTAAAGTATTTGATGAGAGGCTGAAAGGCTGACAGGCTAACACTTCTCTTCCTTCCAATTAGGGGCCTTTAACATCAAAGGCCCAGGCCCCACTCAGCCGGGCTCACTTGAATGAATTAGGGAAGAGAATGAATCCAGGAGTTGCTTCCTTCTCCCCCTCGCAGAGTCGTGGGGCTCCGGGGGTTTAATAAGATGTTGGAGGTCACAGGGGTCAGGCTCTGACTGGGGGCAACGGGAAACTGCCAGAGTGTTTCAATATGTGTGGTGTTTGTCATGCAATCAGGCCCCCACCAAAGCCTCCACTGGTGGGGCCCGTCTTACGGGGACCCTTCCGGAGACGGAGCCCTCCGGCAGGCGGGGGGCCCCAGGTCCCACTCGGGTGGGTGTTCGGGGCCTGGGTGCAGGGGGCACCAGGGCCGTTGGTTTAGCCGCAGCTTTTTCTGGAGAGCCCAGACCTCGAATCCTGGAGGTGGGCTGGCTGGGGACACAACCACATCAGGTGCCCCTCTGTTGGCTTCAGAGTTTTGCTGTGGAGACACGGAGGCTGAGTGACGGCGGGAGCAATTCTTAGCCACTGAGCTCGCTGGCTCTTGGCATCAATCAGAGAGAGAATGCAACGCTGGAAGCGGTCAAGGCCAGAAAAGAAGAGAGAGCTTTCCTTTCGGTTTCATTTAACTTCGATTGCAAGAGCCCAGGATCTCCTGGACAGCAGCTCTTGCCATGGTTTTTAGCTCCAGCTTGTGCCTTCCAGGGCTGGGCAACTCGCCACCCTAGAAGGCTGCATCCTTCCCGTGGTGAGCAGCTCTCGCAGTCAGGAAGAGCATCCTTCTGTCGAGTTAGAAGATGCCTTCTTGTCACGCCCACTCAACAAACTCGGTCCTATTTCACACAGCTGAATGAACAGCAGGATCTCTGGAGCCAGACAGACCTGGACTCAAAATCTGGCTCCATCCTTCCATGGGCGACAAACAGGGGAGTCATTTTAACTTTAAGCTTCTGCTTCCTCTTCATCAAATCAGGGTTTTCACATAATAATTAAATGTTTATAAAGTACCTATCAGAGAGTCTGGCACAGAGCTAGCACTTCATGGGAGGTTCTTATTATCTATCACCTCCTATGCCCCGTGAGGTTTCCCTTTGCCAAGCTTAACATCCGCCACCTCCACCCCCCGCTTCATTGCAGGATGAGGAGAGTGCCTGGTGGGGGGTCCATGAAGGGAGAGGTCTCCAGGGACAGCGAGATAAAGGTGACCTTCCACACGGAGGGTGGACTGAGCTGGTTCCAAGTTTAGGTGAAGTCTAGTAAAATGGGAAAGGGCATGGTACACAGAGGACCAGCAACAACGCAGAAGAGGAGTCTGCAAAGAATACAAGATGTTTAAAGACAGCAAGGTAGTGCGATTTCTCTGGAACACTGGAAAAGAGACAGAGGGAAGACTACGGAGTTAGGACAGGGCTCTCCCGGGAGAAGCTTTGGGAGTCGTCCCAAGGCACTTCAGGAGTAACTACTATATCCATCGCTGGGTTTTTGAAATAAGCCTATGATCACTTCTGATCTTCACAACAAAGCAAAGCAGTCCGTATTGCCTCCATTTTACAGATGTGGGCACTGAGGTTAAGAGAGTTTCAGCGACCTGTCCAATGTCACAGTGAATAGAACTCACTAGAACCTAAGTTTTTCAACATCAAATCCAAGTTCAAAAAAAAGATTTTTGGTCTTTCTGAAAACACACAAGCAATGCACGTAGATGAGGGAAGGGCAGAGCTCAGGGTGGGCTGGGCCAATAAGAGAAGCTTCCTGGAAGAGGCGGACCTTCCTTTGAGACTTCGCCACATTGGACTCCATCAGATCTTGAAAATCCTGCAACTAAGCCATCAGTCATCCAGTTCTAAAGACAGACAGCTAGTGATGTGTTTAGAATCCAGAGTCTCTCTTAATAAATATTTGAGGGATCCACAAGATCTTGGAAATTACATCACATGTGTGTTGGTGATGATGGTGGCTTTGGCGTGTAGACTAACATGTCTTAAGCACCTGTGGTTTGCTAGAAGCATTTTAAAAAGCTCTCTGTGTTCGTCTTCACCCAACCCTGTGTGGTGGGCAGTTGAATTTCCATTTTCCAGGTGAAGAAACTGAGATGATAAAGGTTAAGGAAGCTGCTAAAGGTCAGCCCTTAATCTAAGAAATAGGTCTTCGTGGCCCCAAATCTTGGACTCTCTCCAGCCCATTTATTTTACTTCTGAAGAGTGGTGCTCTGTCTGGGATCGCACATCCTGTGCCTGATGATCTCAAGGTCCGAAAGTCACAGACGGCGGACGGAGGGGATGTCACCTGTGTTTCCAGCTCCTGGAGCAGACGCTGAGAGCCTGACTCCAGCTAATCAACCTTGCCCATTTCTTATTTATGCTCGGAGTGAAAAGGTCCTCAGGACGTCTCCAGGAACCTGGTTATAATTCACCATTAATGATCTGGGTCATTATTTTTAAGGCTCCATCAATATCTCCCTGTGGCAAAGTCAGCTTTAAGCCACAGGTATTTACATACAAATTGCAATGCATCCCTACCCCTTAGTCACTTCCTCTAGCAAGGGCCACTGCGATCATTTTTCTCAGTCCTCTTCTGTAGCAGCAGTGAAAGAGAACTCCGGAGTGCCTGGAGCGTGCGCTGCTCCACAGGGGAGACACGCCGCATGCGGGCTGACTGTCCAGCGCCCGAAGAGCTGTAGGTCTGATTGAAGCAGCAACAATCAGAAAAGAAGCAGAAAAACGGAAGAGTACGCGCTGTGAATGTTATCCTGTATCAGATACGCAGATGCTGACAGTCTTCCAGAATTCCATGAAGCCACGATTGATTAAATAAACCAGAGCTTCCATCTCTGAGGCCTCATTAGATTAGAACAATCAAACACCAGAGGAAGGACTGAGTCCATAACTTTCTGCAGTCAACCGCCAAGCTGAGAGATGCGGTCAATATTCCTTCTCCTTTCTCCTGGTCTTCATAGCAGCATCCATGGATCTAGACCTTGCGTTTTATGTATGCATATGCCAGAGATTGCACATTTAGGAAAGAAGAACGGTGTGTTAAGAGAAGAAAGCCATTTCTGTATAAATTAGATACATCATATATAAATTGATATGTGTTATTATTATGAGCCTCAGTATCTATTGGAAAAAGAGGAAGGGCTATTTTGATTTGGCCATTGATTATGTGGGGAGACTCAGAAATTTGTCAATCCAGATGGGCTTCCTGGAGGCGTTGGGGCTTGGATTAGGCTCTGAAGATGAGGCAGGATTCGCCAGGGCCCCCAGAAGCAGGAAGAGTGAGAGGAAGAGACACAGCAGAAGGAATGGGGTGCTACATGTGAGATGATGAGACGTAGCCATGGGGCACAGCAGAGGAAGTGTCTGCAGAGAGAGAAGCTGTGACTTGGTTCATCTCAGGGAGCCCCATGAGGGTGATTTTATGAGACCCTGAAATTCTGTGTGTAGTACCGCAGGCCCAAGAGACTTGCTCCTGCTGGAAGACCGTGGAAACCAGGGCTCCAGCCAAAGGGCTGTGTCTCTGGCCCCAGCACCTCAGGTGTCTCCCCTCTAAGCTTACCTGATGCCCCATCATCTCTCCAAGGCTGTCTCGAGTCATCCCCTCTCCACGAAGCCTTATACATGACCCCCTTCACCTCACCAAACCTCCACGTCTTCATCTGTAAAATGGGAGGGATGACCTTCCTTTGCCCTGTGCCAGAGGACTGTTCTGAGCATGAGAAGAAAGGCGGGTGCACTGGCAGGTCCTATAGGAAAGGAGGAGCAGAGCTGAGGAAAGAGCTGGAAAGACCCAGACAGGAGTCCCTGCTCTACCTCTTCTCCGGTTGGCCCTGGGAAAGGGAAATGAGCTCTTCAAGACTCATGTCCATCGTCTGGCAAAGGGAGCCATGGTGACTCCATCAGGAGCTAGCGAAAGGTGGTGAATAGGTGAATGACTCAGCTGCGTTCCAGCTGCATCAGAGGTACCACAGGTTTGCTCCCTGTTGTTATCTGGCATTATCTCTTCTTCCCTTCCTTTCCTTTACTACTCAAGAACACGGCCAGCCTTGTCTCCAGGTCCCCTGGCCCAGATGGTGATCACATTGTTTCACAGATTACAGAGCTGGTCCTTTGGAGAGCAGCAGCTCCCACTTTCTCCCAAACTGTGGGTGCTGACCATGATTCACTGGGACATTGGGCTAATTACCAGATGTTGCTGAGTCTCTCTGTTCCCCTCCCCACAGCCCCCATCCACTGAGGATGTGCTGGCCTCTATGGCAACCATCAGGCAGCGAGCTTATAAATCGGGCTCATCTTCCAGGGCACGGGGCATGTTGCAAATATTTGACCTCCAGGTACCTCCAGGTCACGGGGATTTATTAGTGGGAATCGGCGGTTCAGCAGATGACATTTTAAAAGGCGTTTTATTGCTTCGTGACCTGTGTGCATTGCAGGGTAATTCTGAGGCTTTGTGTCTGAGCGACTGTCCAAGTGGCAGTGGCTCCCACCAAGTCGAAGCCCTGCTTGCCCAGGACAGCAAATTCAGGTATGACCACTCCCACCCCAGTCCTCAGACCCCATGTCCAAAATTTCAGGCTCTCCTCTCATCCCAAGCTGGGATTTGATGCCCAGCCCAGCAAGGGAGGTTTCCTGTAGAAAGAAGAAGATTCTAATCAGATCTCCCCAAAGGCCATAGAAGTCAGACTATGCTATGCATATGAGGAAACAGGCTCAGAGAGGTGAGGGAGACTTAATCAAAGTCAGATAGCTCATACATGACCGAGTGACCACTGGATGCCTGGGGTAGCCCCCCACCAATCATCATTCTGCAACTCAAGCTACATCTGCAAAATGTTTCCATTTGCTTTAAGAGCACAGGGCATGCCTCGAAGGGTGATTCCTGGATGAGCATCACCAGTGACGGTGCTGCAGAGAGTGGCCTGGAGACCAGGCTCTTAGAGAAACTCAGAAGCCACTGGAAGATGTAAACCTATCTCTGCATGCACGAGGCAGCCTGGACAGTCTGTGGCCTCTCAGAGCAGCACGGCACACAGCACCCAGCCTGTTTCTAGCAGCCCTTTGCAAATAAGTGCAGGAGCCCCTCCTCTAGACCACACAGTCTGACTTGGAGGATTCCTGCCGCCTCTCAGGTTTCCCTTGATCAGAGCACCGACGCCATATCCAAGCAGAGCTCGGAGAGATCGCGGATTCCACCACAATAAAGCAAATAATGCAATAAAGCAAGGCACACAAATGTTTTGACTTCTCAGTACATAGAAAAATTACATTTACACGATGCTGTGGTCTATTAAGTGTTCAATGGCATAATGTCAAAAAAGAGTAACGTACAAACCTTAATTAGAAATACTCTTCTGCTAAAAAAACATTAACCATCATCTGAGCCTAATCTTCTTGCTAAGTGGAGGGTCTTACCTCAACGTTGACGGCTGCCGACTGATCAGGGTGGTGACTGATAAAGGGTGGGGCAGCTGTGACAATTTCTTAAAATAAGACAGCGGCGAAGTTGGCCACACTGATTGACACTTCCTTGCACAAATGATTTCTCTGTAGCCTGTGATGCTGTTCGATAGCGTTTTACCCCCAGTAAAGCTTCTTTCAGAATTGGAGTCCATCTTCTCAAATCCTGTCTCAGCTTTATCAGTGAAGTTTATATAATATTCCCAATCTTTCGTTGTCACTTCAACAGTCTTCATAGCATCTTCACCAGGAGCAGATTCCATCTCAAGAAACCACTTTCTTTGCTCATCCATAAGAAGCAAACGCCTGTCCCATCCGTTCAAGATCAGTCATGAGATTGCAGCAATTCGGTCACATCTTCAGGCTTTACTTCTAATTCTAGTTCTCTTGCAATTTCCATCACATCTGCAGCTATAACAGTGATGTCAAAAATCACTGATCACAGATCACCATGCAAATATAATTATAGTACAAAGTTTGAAATATTGCAAGAATTACCAAAATGTGACATAGAGACATGAAGTGAGCAAATGCTGTTGGAAAAAGGGCACCAAGAGACTTGCCCAGTGCAGGGCTGCCAAAAACCTTCAATTTAAAAAGAGCAACAAAAAAAACCCTCAATATCCGCAAAGCACAATAAAGTGAGGTATGTCCGCGTTATGATCATCTATACCATCTTCCGACCTGGCACCTACACTATGAACTTCTGGACAGAGACCAGGCTGACTCACTTCTGTCTCCCCAGGACCTTCCCCTGTGCCTGGCTCAAAGGAGAGGCTCATTATATGTTGATTTCATGGATTGCGCACTCCAAACCTGTCGCCCGAGGGAATGCTGTCTCTTCCTTTCAGCATTCTTCTGGTGAGTCACGGGCGTGTTGAAGAATACACTTCTAGCCCTGAGACATGCATTAAGGCATGTAATCCAGATTCTGCAAGACTCAGCCCATTCTGGAGAGGTTCAGATGATAGAAGCCACACACACACACACACACACACACACACACACACACACTGCTGTTTTATCAAACACCAGCCTCTTGGAAGCAGAGATGTGTGGACTCCTCTATCGGTTTGTTTGTTTGTTTTTGTAGAGGGTAGGTAATTAGGTTTATTGATTGATTGATTTGCTTATTTTACTACTTATTTATTAATTAAATGGAGGTACTGGGGATTGAACCCAGGACCGCGTGCAGGCTAAGGCCGCACTCTACCACTGAGCTATACCCTTCCCACTCGGTTTCTTGTTCATGATCAATGAAACACACAGTTGAGCCCAAAATGATAAAGATCTTTTCCCCAGGCTGCCAGCTGTTCCTTTCTTCCCGAGCCAACTCAGTCTTGGCTTCGTTAAAAAGACTTTTATTGAGTGTCTACTCTGAGCCAGTGAACTACTGAGACATTAGAACAACAAAAATGAACAAAGTATAGCACCTACTCTCAGAAGTCCGTCGTCTGCCGGAGGAGAAAAAATGAGACATCAGATCACGAGTGTATAAGACAACACGTGCTGTGTAGGAGGCCCACGAGTGTACGGAAGTGTGGAAGTGGGTTTGGGAACCTGGGTAGCCATGAGGTCATCATCCCTTGGAGGTGATACCTGGGCTTTGTGTTAGAGAGTAAATGGAAATAATGGTGTGAAGGGCTTGGAAGGGCATCACAGGCAGGGTACACAGCACGTGCAAAGGTACGGAGGTGAGAAGGGTTTGGTGGACACAGGGACTTTCATACTATTCAGCGTTGCTGGACTGAAGAGGTTAAGTTAGACAGTAGCAGATCTGGGAAGCTAGGAACCCATCATAGAGATTTTCTAAGCCAGCCTAGGGATGCTGTGGGCAACAGAGAGTTATTAAAGGACCTTAAATATGGTGGTAAAGACCTATCTGCTTTAGGGAGACCCCTTTGGTGACCCCATATGGGGTGGGGTGATGTTATAGTTGGTGGAAGAAAGGAGATTATTTACAAGACTGCTGTAACATCCCAGAGGGAAGATGGTGAGTCTTAATTGAAGCAGAGGAGATGGGATGGAAAGAAAGGAAAGTTTCATGATATTTAAGGGATATGGGACAGTCAGGCTTAAGTGAGCAAGTAGATGCGCAACCCGGAGCCAGAGCCTTGTTCCTTGGGCTGATTGGGCAGAACCCAGACATCAAGAATTGAAGGAAAATAGCTAACATCTCGGGAGAGGAACTGCAGGATTATAAAGACCACACGTTCCCGGCCGTCGGTTGCTACCTCTACAACTGCCCGGCTCTCCAGAGGTGTGCTGCGCTTATGGGCATGGCAGGGTTCATTTAATCAGGAGGCTTTGAAATGTTTTTGCTCCTCAATCTTCATAAAAAGGAAATGAGGGCTGTGGTGGGTGGACGAATTGTTGAGCTGAAAAGAGAGAGACTGGGCCTTTGATGAGCCCCGGCAATAGTCAGGGTCACATGTCGCGCTACCCGGCCCGACTTGCGGGAGTGTGAGGGCAGGCAGGGAGGAGAGGCAAGCGGGCAGACGCCGGCAGGTGGCTAATCGGATAGCTTGCCAGTACTAGCGATGATCAACAGGCCGGTGTACAGGCGATCATGTGCCCTTGAATTTGGGGGGACATTGATGTCCTGTCCCTCCTCCTGACTAGCCATTGTGCCCTGGGCAAAACCCTGCCTTTCTCTTGACTATGTACCGTTTCTCTCATTCCTCATTAGGCCCAGTTCCATCACTCATTAGTCCCATTTTACAGAAAAGACTGGTGGTATAAAGAAATTAAGTGACTTGCCCCGGGTCCCACTCACTAGGATTTCAACTCTGTATAATTCCTCTGTGGGTTGAGAGCCTACGCTGATACATGGTGCACCTGTTCCCATCAAGGTGGCCACTGGTTCCGGCACTGAACTGTCCTTCTGACAGCCTGGTGTTTGTCAAAAACCTACTGTAGGCCAGGCCCGCACCAGACACTTGACATAATCTCATTGCCTCATCCTAATCACCTGACCTGGCTACCGTGGTCCCCATTTCACAGGCTAGGTGGCAGATCTGAGAGGTCACTCACCCACTTCTTCAGGCCGTGATGTAGGCCTGAGTCTGTTAAGCCTAAGGTCTGTGCTCTCATCCTAACCCCACTGTGCTCCTGCCTCTGGGGAGAGATAAAACAGAAAGGTGGGCGACGCATTTTTGTACATGGCCCTTTCACAGACCTATTCTTTAATCCGCAAAGCAGCTATTGCCATCCTGGTTATACAGGAGAAACTGGAGGACGAAGCAGATTAGGCAACTTCCCCAAGGTCACAAAGCAAGCCTGCAGTACCTAGCTCTGCATCTTCACATCAGACAACACAGAGGGAGTGGCATCTAACTCGCAGTCCATTTCAAAAAACGAAGGCGTTTTTCTGGGTCACATCCTGGACAACCAGCCCTCATCTCAGAATTTGGGGAAGGGCCTTGGGACCGACAGGCCACATGCCCCGCAGCCACTAGGAGCTGCACATGCCTCCCCTACCTATGGACCGGCAGCATCGGATGCTGCTTTAATTAGATCGCCATGGTAACGAGCTACGGGTGAACAATAGACAGTTGTGTACTTGCGAAAATCATCAGCCTCAGACGAGGCCCCGCTAAACTGTAATTATGCTGGAGGAGAAGGGGATCTTCATTTCAGTGAGAGCAATAAACCGCCACCCTCGCCTCGTTACCTTGGGATGTTATTTGAACATCAGGGTCTGGGATTCCAGGCAGCTTTATTGTTTGAATTTATATTTTGAATGTGTTAAAACCCCCAGGTAAAGATGATCATCTTTACATCCTGGGCTTTGAGTTGTGTGTGTCCAGAGGGGAGCTGAGCGCAAGGTAGGGAAGGGAAGAGCAATTACATACGTAGCATTTACTGGGTGTAGACCTGCCAGATGTTCTACATGGTCTCCCCAAATCATCACCGGAAGCGCCTGCTGCGGGTGTGTTGAGCCCCACTTTACAAGGCTGCAAGCCGGCTGAGGGTTGACCCCTGAGGGTTTGGCTCTGAGGCCCAGCCGCTTCCCCTGAGCCACAGAGCTGTTCAAGGACAAAAGGAGACGGCCCAGTCCAGCTGCACTGGCCAGCAGCCCTCTGCATCCTCCTTTTGATGAAATGTGCGAGCCTCCCTTTAATCCGGTTAGTTTTGCTAGTCTGATAAGATGCAGTTCACCCCGATCATCAGAGTCGCCGAGATCCATAAATAACCGAAAGATCATTTAAAAATAAATTACGGACTGAAAGCAGGGAAAATGCAATCCTTGGATTGTGGCTCTCCAGGCCTACCATAAATCTGTTGTCTTTTCGGCTCTGCAGCGGCCAGGGTCACAGACCGTAAAGAGCTTCCGCAGAGAAATTTGAAAAATCCCAGCAAGATGGGGCATGTGGGAGTCATCGGAAAGGCATTTGCATTCTCTGCCATGAGCCCAGGGTGAAGGATGCAGCCCGCAGGCTGTCTGGGCAGGATGGGTGGGTCCACACACGGAGGAGCCAGCTGCTGCCCTGCCTGCTGGGACTTCAGGCCACCATGGAAAGAAAGAACCCGGCCCCGTAAATGTCTGTGCCTGACCCACTTTCACAAAAAGGAACAAAATTTCCAGTCTCGCTGCAGCATGAAGCTACATTTCCCTTTGGAGACGGGACCCAGTGACCTCAATTCATCAGACAGGGGATGAGTCTGATTTTAGATTTTGTTTTTCCGGAGAGATCACAGTGGTGTTGGAAGAGAGGGGAGGTAAAAATGGATCGCTAGGGAAAGCGGTGGAAGGTGAACAGGACGAGCTCCCCAGGCCCTGCAGCTGCCCCTCGTTCGCATGCAGGACGGCAGGGTAGGGAGGGGGCCTCAGGGGGCCTTTGCGCAAGCTGACGAAACAGTGTCAGCAGCGGTCCCCTCATCTTCACCTCTGGCCGTTGTGATGCTCCAGTGGAATGGTGACCCCCCACCTCCTGTTCAGACAACGACCCAGTAATGGGCATTTTCTCCACACCTGTGCTTGGAACAGCTCCACTGGGACAGCCATCTGCCTCCAGGATCAGGTCTGGGCACCCTCCCCTTCCTCACTCACTTTTCACAGCCAGTGGGAACGTTCTAAGAATTTATTCCTCCCTGGAAAGGCACAGGACTGAAAATCATTGGCAGTTTGAGCTGCAAGTGCATTTCATGATGTTCTAGCTAGGATTTTTATTTTAATTGATGTATAGTCGGCTTACAATGTTGTGTTAATTTCTGGTGTACAGCATAGTGATTCAGTTATACATATATAATATATATATATATTCCTTTCTGTATTCTTTTTAATTATAGGCCATTACAAGGTATTGAATATAGTTCCCTGTGTTGTACAGTAGGACCTTCATAGCAGCACTATTTACAACAGTCAAGACATAGAAGCAACCTAAATATCCATCAACAGATGACTGGATAAAGAAGATGTGGTATATATACAATGGAATACTACTCAGCCATAAAAGGAATAAAATAATGTCATTTGCCATGACATGGATGGACCTGGAGATCGTCATTCTAAGTGAAGTAAGCCAGAAAGAGAAAGGACAATACCATATGATATCACTTATATGTGGAATCTAAAAAATGAGACAGATGAATTTATTTACAAAACAGAAACATTCTCACAGACATAGGAAACAAGCTTGGGGTTACCGGGGGGCACACGGGTGGGAAGGGATACACTGAAAGTTTGGAATCTGCAGATATTAACTAATATGTGTGGATAGGGTTTTAAACTCTGGGATTCCTCACCTCTTCGAGAACACAGTGAAAGCCAGGGAACTTCTCCCCGTGGACAAAGGGGTATGCGGACATGTGTCCAACCATTTGTGTAAACAATCTCAGAGGATGTGCAACCTCCAACACCCACCCACGGTCTCCTGCGCTCATACCCCAGCTGAAGAATCCTTGCTCTGGGCTAACCCCTTCATTTTATAGATGGTTGAGCAGTAAGAGGGGGTGACTAACATTGGTTCGAAAGCCAGTGACGTCACACTGAAGCCCCATTCCTCTCTCTCCCTGGAGAACCTCTACAACCACTTCCTCATGGGACTCTTATTTCCCCTTAGCTTCTCTCCGGTGTATCCTCCACACCCTAATAAAGTAACCCTTTTTCAAATACAGATAACATTAGGTACCTCATCTGCTTAAACTCATTTAATGATCCTCCACTACCCTTGAGATAAGACCCAGCATCTTTCACACGACTTACAAGCCAGGGCGTCACATGAGATCCTGGAGGAGAGGCTGCTCACAGCCCGCTCCCTGTCTGCAAGACCCTCAAAATATGGCCTCAGCAGCCCTCACCAGCCTCACCATGTTCCACACTCACTCCACACTCCACTCTTCTCTGAGCCTCTCACATACTCCAGGGCCTTTGCACATCTTCTGACACAGCTTTCCTTCCTCTCTTCACTCACCTACCTTGCATTCATACTCCACCTCGCTGCTTTGTCACTTTTCAGGAAGGCCTTCCCCGAGTTTAGCTTCCTGAATCAGTCAGGGTCCAGCCAGGGCCTGGAAACTGTGATTCCAAATGGATGGGATTAATCTGGGGTGGGGGCTGTTACCCAAGTGATGAAAAGCTGAAAAGGTTTTTAAGAATTGACACTGGGTTAACCCAGAGATCCCTGACTTCAGGGCGCCATCACTGGCCCTCGGTGTGGAGACTAAACAGGAAGAGGTAGAGTCACCAAGATCTAGAATTTCAGAGAAGGGGCCCATGGGGCTAGGGCTCTGACCTCTGAGAGGCTGCTATGTGTCTGTGGATGTGTCCAGCTGGCACTGGGACTTTTTCCACAGGTGGCACTGAGACCTCGATGCTTGGATGGTGGTGCTCAGAGGGCAGCCCAAAGGCATAGCCCGTGTTTGCAGCATCACACACTCTGAGGGGCGGGAGCTCCCCACTGCTGCTGGAAGAACTGGGCAAAACAGGAAGAGAGCCTCCTTGACCTCCCCTGGTGCTGGAACCTAATTGGAAGCCAGCTGGCAAAGGAGTCTGGGAAATGTGGTTCACAGACTCCCAGCCCCGGCATCACAGAGCAGATTACGGAGCAGATTTGGCCAAGAGACCAAAGTTAATCATCAGCACAACCCCGTGGCATATTGTTTATCTCTTGACCGTTTCGTTCAAGTCCAGGCTCTGTACAGGTTGGCCAAACCATCATCCCTCCCAGTGCTGGCACAGAGCTCAGTAGTCAGCACTCAGCGAGAACTTTCTGAGCCTCAGCTTCCAGAGCAGCAAAGTGGAGCTAAATCCCT
Source organism: Vicugna pacos (assembly GCF_048564905.1). Taxonomy (NCBI): domain Eukaryota; kingdom Metazoa; phylum Chordata; class Mammalia; order Artiodactyla; family Camelidae; genus Vicugna; species Vicugna pacos. The sequence continues at coordinate 50,786,047 of NC_133001.1, forward strand.
GTCCTCAGAATTGTCGTGACGACTGTGAAGGTGAGGACTGTGAGCCGGCCAGGAGCTGTCTGGACTCAGGTCACGACAAAACATGAGAGCCTTTCATAGAAAGTGTCTGGCTTCCCTAGGTGCTGTCTTCTGAGCTTGTTTTTTAACAGCGCGCGAGGATGCTAAGGGAAGCGTGTGAAACCCACTTACTGCCTATCTTCCCCAAAGAATTTCAAAAGCTCCTTCTGCCTATTTTTGTCCTGCGGTACTTGAGTGACTATGTGGGTTATCACCTGTGACAAACATTTTTATATGAGTGTTGACGTTTCTGGTGTTGCCGGAGAGGACAACATCACCTAGGGAGCCCTGTGGAAAGAAGTCTGCAAACATTCTGACCGCAGGGTGTCAGGGGCGGGGCAGCAGGCAGAGAGGAAGATCTGGGGCCTAGAATTCTTAGCTGGAATCCAGAAAGCTATGAACACAGTGAATTCCTTCTTTGAACGCCACCGGGCAGTTTGTGTCACGGAACTTCTCAGACATGAGAGCGTTTTGCAAGCACTGAGACTTCTGATCCAAGATGTGTCTGAACATGCCCTGTGAGTGTGGAATTCCTCAGGAGCCAGTTCAAGAGGCTGTCTGTCACCTTGTCATCCTCCTGGAGGAAAGGCCCCTGGACCGGGGAGTTAGGAGACATGAGTCCTAGTCTCTTCTTATTGGCTACCTCTGTGAGCTTTCGCAGATCCCTTCTCCTGCATTTGTCTGGGTTGGTTCTGAGTTTTGTTGGGCTGGGCGTTTGAATCGCCTGGTCACTTACTCCTAGAGACCTGATGAAGCTGGTTTGGGGTGGGTCCTGGGCGTTATTTACTGTTCTAAGCTTTTGTGCCTCCAGGAATGAGAACGACTCACTGTTCCAACGCATTTCAGTGTTTGTCACAATCACTTGGAGGATTTGTCAAAACACGGGTCGCTCAGCCCCACCCCCCCTGAGTTTCTGACTCAGTGGGTCTGAGGTGACGTCTGAGAATCTACATTCCTAATAAGTTTCCAGGTCCTACTGATGCTGTCAGTCTAGGACCACATTTTGAGAAGCCCTGCTCTAGCCCAGTGGTCACAACGGAGGGGTGACTGCCTCCCAGGGCACATCGGGAGGATGTGTGAAGACATTTTTGGCTTTCACGACTGCTCCTAGGACCTGGTGGGCAGAGGCCAGGGGTGCTGCTAAACATTCCACAAAGCACAGGGCATTTCCCCCAAAGAAGTATCCAGCCCAAAATGTCAATAGTGTCAGTGCATCGGCAATTTTAATGTGCCCGTGAGTCACCTGGAGATCGTGTTAAAGTGCAGATTCTGATAGAGCTGGTCTAGGGAATGGCCCAAGAATTTGCATGCTATAAACTCCCAAACTGCTTCCTTTACCTCTATGAATACATCCTCCCCTAACCTGGAATATGCAGATAACGCTGCTATTCACTGCTCATTCTTCTGAGCCTACAATAGGATGACCACTGACATAGGAAGCCCTCAAGAAGCATCAGAAAGAATTAAGACACTCACTGTGCACAAGCCAAGCTGGCTTCCCCCACCTACCACCCGCACTTGGTCAAGAAGCCCTTGAGCGTGAGGCTCTTGTCTGATCCTTTTGTGTTCCTCCAAAGATGGACACGGAGCTAGGCACAGGTTAGGAACTCCATATATATCTGTTGTACTTAATTAGATGGACACAGTAAGAGTCAACATGCTTGTAATGACAGATTATCATTTCCAAGCTACTGCTGTTGACCTCTCCTTCCAAATGAATCCTTTCCCCGGTCCCAGTGCTCGTCATTTGCAAGATGTTTCAGTTGTATATTCTTGTTTGATCCTCCTCACAAAGTTACAAGGTGAGCAGGGTCCATCCCCACTTACAGATGGGAAAACTGACATGCGGAAATGTGTAGAACTGTGACTGCAGCAAAAGTCCCCATCCCGGCCATGCCATGCCATGCCACACCACTCCCAGGCACCCAGGGAGCTCTGTGCCCCTGCGCCCCACTCTTCTCTTCATCATGATCGCACCTTCTCCTCTTTCTTGTCCCATTTTTTCTGCCTTTCATATCTTCCCATGCCCACATACTAGACAGCCATAGCCTCTACTTAACTGGCTTTCTTTTTAGCCTCTCTGTCTGGTACTGCCCGGGATGGCTGAGGACTTCCTAAAATGCCAACCTGACGAATAGGTTCTCTCCAGCTGGTGGAGGAAAGTCAAGATCCTACCTTATTCACTGCCCTCTTCCCACCCTGTTTCACCAATCACTTTGAACATCACCCCCGGAGAGTCTTCAGCCTACACGGTACCACATCTGGGATCCTTCTCATTACAAGGCAAGTACAGTACGTAACTGACATCTGCTCTCTGCTGGTCCTGTGAGAGCCAGTGAAGAAGCAGAGATTTCTAATTCACAGTTCTTCCTCTCAATATGGTGTTGGAAAAGAAGTTTGGGTTCGGAAAGATTTCAATCAAATCCCAGCTTTGGGTTTTCCAACCGGTAGCTGCTTTTTCTGTCTCTTTGGTTGGTTTCTCACCCTTTCTCCTGACTGCTCGATGCTGGAGAGCTCCAGGGTTCCATCCTCTGACCTCCTTTTTTCCATCTACCCTCACTTCATGGATGATCTCATCCTGTCCCCACTGATGGCTCACCAATGTACATCTAAAGCAACAGCCTCTCTTGTGAACTCCAGACTGACATATCCAAAACTTACTCAACATCACAACTTTGATGTCCAACAGGGAAAAAATATGTGTCAGTATCCAAAACCAAAATCTTGATTATGCCTCACTTCCCCAAATGTTCCTCCCACAATTATTCTCATTTCTGTTAATGTCGATTTCCTTCCATCTTGGAAGAAATCCTAGGCTCCTGTCCACCTTTCACCAGTCTCCTTCAAACTTGGCTCCATGTTTAAAATAGGAGCATCAACTTCTGTCACCTCCACTTCACCATCCCGGCTCAAACCATAGCATCTCTCACCTGAAAAATTGCATATGCATCCTATCTGGTCTCCCTGTCTCCATCCTTGTCTTCCTACAAACTGTTCTCCATAAGCAGAGAGAATGATTCATGTGCAGTGGCTTAATGGTCACCCTCAAAAAGATATGCCTATGTCCTAATATCCAGGCCCTGTGAATGTCACCTTATTTGGGAAAAGGGTCTTTGCAGATGAAATTAAGTTAAAGATCTTGAAATGTGATCATCCTGGATTATCCAAGTGGACCCTACGTCCAATGACAAGTGTTCTTAGAAGACACAGAAGAGAAGACACAGACCTATAGAGGAGAAGTGATGTAAAGACAGAGGTAGAGATGAGAGAGATGAGGCCATGAGTCAAGGAACTCCTGGAGCCCCCAGAAGCTAAAAGAGGCAAGGAAAGAGTCTCCCCTGAAGCCTCTGGAGGGAGTGTGGAGCTGTTGACGCCTTAGTTTGGGGTTTCTGGACTCCAGAACCCGTGAGACGATTAATTTCTGTTGCTTTACACCATCAAGTTTGGCAGCCCTCGGAATCTAATATCAGACCCCATTCATTTTCTGATCTGAATCTTTCAGCATTATTCTATTTCACTTTGAGTAAAATCAGATTCCTTGCCACAGCTGATGTGAGCTGACCCTATGGGCCCTCTGATTGCATCTCCTGCCACACTCCCTCCTTCCGCCTACGGCAGCAACACTGGCGTCCTTGCCGTGTCTTGACAACTCCATGCAGGTCCTCACCTCAGAGATGTGATTCTTGCTTCCTCTATCCTGAATAGTTTTTCTCAGATATCCATGGCTCATTCCCTCACTTCCCTCTGCTCTCTGTTAGAGAGGCAGAAAGGCCCTCTCCCATCACCTGATATGTAATAGTTCACCCCTACCCACTTGCTTTATCCACCATACACTGGTGCCCTTCCTAGCACATATCACCATTTAATAGAATACTTATCAATCTCGTTGGTTATGTTTCTTCCCACTGGAAGTGTTACCAAGTCCAAGTTCCTGCTGCTCACTGTACAACAGGCCAATAAATCAGGAGACAAGGTGTTGGGGCAAGGAATAGCAACTTTACTTGGAAATCTAGTTCACCAAGAACTAGTGACTCAAAGAACCATCTTCCCTGAGTTAGAATTCAGGCTTCTTTTATACTATAAGGGGATGTGGGGGTGTGGTTGATTGTTGAAAACTTCCTGGTGTCAGAATCCACATTGGTCAGGTCATGATGTTCCTGTAAACCTCCAAAAAGACAAATGCTCTTCTCTGTTCTGCAACTTTTTATCTCTATATGAATGGAAAAGTGTTACACCCTTAAAGGTCAGAGCCTTGAGAATGGGCTGTCCTGTTGATTTCAGGTTATAGGCAACATTCTTTCACAAAAGATACAGAACCATCATGACTAAGCACAGGAAACAGAGCACAGAGTTAGAGCTAAAGGAACAGATGATTCGTTCTTCCCTATTACCGAAAAAAAAGAGGCGTGATAGTAAGGAATTTGTTTTCTTCTCTACTGCGTACCCAGTGCAAGCAAGTGCCTGGCACATACGAGGCACTGAAAAAAACGTCTGCCGAACAGATACCTCTTGCCATGTATGAGATCCTGTGATTCACTCATCCTCTCAGCCTTAGCGACAGAACGGGACCCAGCAGCAGGAAGAACATGTACAAAAGCACAGAAGTCCAGAAGAGCCTGCAATCTGGTAGAAATGGCACAGAACTCCACTTGCCTAGAGCACATGGTACAAACGGTGAGTGAAGGAGTGGAGATGAACAGAAGGGATTGGCAGGAGGGGTTGCAGAGAGGAAGTTTAGGCAGGTTAGGTTTAATGTCAAGGACTTTGAATTCCCTCATTATCTTTGAAAAATATGTTCCTGAAAAAAATCACTTTATATATTTAAAAAAAAAGCTAAACAGTTTTTAAAATGTCAAGGTTATAGAGAACCTTTCTGATCATCATGAGCTCCAGGTCAGTTCCCTCAATTTGTAGATTTGAATTTTGAGGCCCCAGGAGAAAAGGCTCATTATGCAAAATCAAGCAAAAAGCTTCTGGGAAAAAAAAAAAGCTGCTCTTTGCTGACTCCCAGTCCAAGATTCCTTCTTATTCTAGGTGACAGTCTCTGAAAAGCAAGACACATCCAACACAGGAAAAGCAAGAACTGCCTGCTGATGAGCACTTTCAGATCTAAGACAGGACGGCCCCTCTTAAAAATCCCCTGGGCCTGGACCCCAAGCTGAGAAGATTCACCAATGGGACCTGGATTTGACTCCTCCCTCCTCTGAGCTCTCAGAACGTGCTCAGAACTGTAGTCCAGTATAGGCACCACCCTGTTCTCACTTGCCTGTCTCTCTACTTCATTTAACCTTCTGTATTGAAGTATAATTACATACAATAAACCTCTAACGGGTAATGGGCACCATTTAATTACTTTGACTGTTTGATGACTTCGGCTTTGCACCTGCAAAGAACATCTCCATCATTCCTCCCAGTTTCCTCTTGGCTCTTAGTGATCCATCCCTCCCTTCATCTCTGGCCAGAGAAAACCACTGATTATCTTTCTGTCACTTTTCATCATAGGTTAATTGACATTTTCTAGAATGTTATATAAAGGGCGTCACCCAGAATGTGCTTTCTTTTTTGCCTCACTATTTTTATTCAGCACATTATTTAGAGATCCATCCAAATTGTTGTGTGTATCAGTAGTTGATTCCTTTTAATTGCAGAAGAAGCATTCTATTGTAAGGATGTGCACAGTCTGTTTCTCGTTCACTCATTGATGGACGTTTGGGTTGTTTCCAGTTTTCAGCTATTACAAACAAAGCTGCTTTGAGCATCTGAATATAAGTCTTTCTGTAAACATATTTCTGTTCTGTTGGGGGAATTCCTAGGAGTGGATGTTATGGTATGTGTTCAACTTTTTAAAAAACTGCTAACCTGTTTTCCACAATGTGGATGCAATTCTACATTCCCACCAGCAGTGTCTTGAGTATTCCAGTTACTCCACACCCTTATCAACAGTTGCTGTTGTCAATCTTGTTCATTTTAGCCAACGTAGAGTGTGTGTTGTAGCAGCTCATTGTTTTCAACTTGCAGTTTCCTGGTGGCTATTGAGGTGGAACACCTTGGCATGTGTTTTTTGTAAAGTTTCTTCTCTTTTTTCAAGTGACTTTTCAAGCCTTTTGTCTATGAGTTGTCTGTTCTCTTATGTTTTAATTATGAGAGTTTGATATATATTCTGGATTCATGTCCTTTGTCAGATACAAGTTTGCAAACTTTTTCCCATTTTGCTTTTTGCATTTTATTTAACTTATCTTTCCAGATTTAGAATAGTTCCTGGTTCATAGAAGGTGCTCAATAAAATGTACTGAATGGAATTATGAATCTAGACAACATCGTCTAAAATCATTGTGAATCCTTTCATTAGAAGAGGGTAAGAGCACCTCTTTATTCCACTCCTGATGACACTAGATCTGAAACCAGACACCCCTGAACTTAAATCTCAGGGCCACATCTTTTAGCTGTGTAACACTGAACTGAACTTTATGTCCTGACTTTATGACACTGAACTTTAATTTCTCCTCGTGGATAATGGGGATAAAAACACCTGTATCATAGGATCATATCAGGATTACAACATAATAATAAATATAAGAGGCAAAGCATATTTTATGTGCTCAGTGAGTCATTGGAGCCCAAATGGCCAAATGTAGTCAGTGTAACCCAACAGTGGAATCGGCCTTTGGTTTATATCACAGGAATGTTATGTTTAGTTGTCCCTAAGACTAATCAGGGTGTTATGATGGGACTGAGATGGGATGATTCATTCTAATAAACTTATGCACTAGAAAGATGTTATAAATGGTTTATACTTTCCAAACATGGTCCCTGCTCTCTTTTTTTCTTTTCCTTTCTTTTCTTTTCACGAATATGTTTTAATCACACTAGTCAGCAGATGTGAGGAACAAATTCCAGAGGAACTTTAATCAGAACTGATGAGCTTAGTAAATGATGCTAATACAGAGATCAATGTCTGAGCAGAACTTTAGTAGCTCCCCATTGTTACAGATGACATGTGTATGTTTGGGCCTGACATCCATGGCCATTCATAAGCTCGTTCCAAAGATCTGTTCTAGTCTTCTTCCCTCCCCACTCAAGGCCCGCCCTCCCTTTACCCACACACAGACAACTTTGATCCCACCACAGCCACTAAGGTCCATTAATACTTCTGTGTTTTTTCTTATTAAATATCTATTTTTGATTCTTTTTTTTTAAATTAAAGTATAGTTGATTTTGTACCTGCTGTTCTCACTGCTCACTGCCAGGCACACATACACTTTGCAAATGTATCTTCCTGGCAAACACCTATTCATCCTTAAACACCAAAATCAAATATCCTCTCTTTTGTGGAAATTTGCAAAACTATCCATTGAAAAATTTGTTCCTTCCAATGTGTTCTCACAACCATTAATACAACTTTTATTATAATACCTCTTCCATCATTTTGTGACAATTTGATTTCTTTATTTTTCACTCACTGTAGACTCCAAAACAGTCTTACTCTTATTCAATTCTATATTCTTAGCACCTCACACCATCTCTGGAAGACAGTAGATGACACTTGGTCATTTTTAAAAAAATAAATAAATGAATGACAAACAAATGGATAGATAAATGAGTGGATGGATAAATGACCAGCAGTGGTTTGGAATCTCAGCTTCTTCACTCATGAAATCTGTACCAGCCCATTCTCAGAGACCTCTCCTTGCTGATATTTGGTGACCATCTGCCCTGAGAGTTCCATTGTGTCAGAAGAGCCATTGATTTTCCTTCTCTGCATGGCCTCTCAGTCCCATGGTGATCAGTACTCCTCAAAAAGGCAAGAAGAAGAAGGGTGAGAGCATTTTTTTAAGAGCTCAAAAAAGACCACTAGATCAGATCACTAGGATGTGAATATCTCCCAATTTTTCTCCACTTATTCTCAATAACCCCCATGTTTCAATATTAACTCTAGCATATCTTTTAATGGCAATTCCTTTTCCGCTCATAGAAGGTTAAATGGTTAAAAGCCTTTCCTCACTTCCTGATCAGAGCACTGCCTCTAAGTCTGAGCTTCTGGTCGGATCTGAATATGCTTATATCTTTATTCTTCTTTCGGAGTAGGAAGCTGCATGGTGAAAAGAAAGGCATTTTGGATTTAAAATCCATGGCCTAAACTAGAGGCTCACCCTACCACTTAGCCACTGGGCAAAACACCTGTCTTGACTTTCATTTTCTCATTTGAGAATAGAGGCTATACTGCCTGTTTTGAGAATAAATCTTTAATCACTGATGTCCAGGAGACCTACACAAAGATCTCACTTCACAGCAAAGATGTGCTTAATGAGTTTGCTCCTTCCTTCTTCTCTTCTCCATGTCCCCAAATCAGTTCTTTACCCAGAATATCCTCATTTCTACCTCCGCTTTCTGTCCCTTTTTTTGTGATTTGAAGTCTTTCATCTTTCCAGGTAGGGACATTAAGTAGCTGTGGCCAAGGACGGGGGAAGCCTGGAGGAATGGTGAGAGGGCTCTGAGGACAGTAGACCTGACTTGCTGGCTCCTGGAAGTGAGCAGAGCAAATAACTGACCATGAAGGCAGGGAGGGTCTCCAATACTCTAGAAGAGATGAGTGTTGTGTATCTGTGTGTGTGTGTTTTATTTCTTTGTTCTTTAATATATAATACCTATAAAGTACTTAGCACAATGTAGATGGTCAAAAAACTAATTGCTCTTCATTGACACTATAGTAATATGAAAAACAGAGTGTATATCTTTATAGATTTAATAAATGAATGGTGACAGAAGAGAAAAAAGGGCTGAGATTGCAGATAAGAATTTGAGCATCAATTTCAATGAAACAGCATTCTTGCTATTTCAAACCCAACCACTCAACAGCCCAGTAAGGGGACTGGAGTAAAGCTTCCACCAAGGTTTGCTTTAAGCTTAAAAAAAAAAAAAAAAAGCAAAAAACTATCTACTGTCAAGTTCAGTAAGGCACACCCCACCTCACATACACTGCTCCCAGGACCCTGACTCAAAGAGAGCAAGATTCAAAATGGCCAAGGAGTCGGGGAGAAGACATGGTTGGATTTTGCACCCGTGAGAATCAAACATTCCAAGTCTCCCACTTTTTTCCTGCTTCTGTTTCATGAACAAGAGAGGATTTCAACAGTCTTGCTGTGATTCTGCCAAGTATTCAGAGTTAAGACCAATTTAAATAAAATAAGCTAAGGAAACATAGTGTGATACTTGCCTTCATCAACTCACTTACTCATCCACTAATTTATCTCTATATCTTATGTTAGCTATTACATGCTTCCATCCATTGAGCCTTCTATCTAGTTAGCATGTACTGAGCACTTGTTATTGTCTAGACAATGTGGATACAGAGATTCACAGGCCCAAATCCCTGAGCTGAAAGAATTTCTCATCACCTGAAAACAGCAAATACTAATTTACTTTTTATAAAATAATTATTGAGGATGAATTATGTTTCAGGTATGGCATTAGTTTCTGGAATACAACATCAATTATGATAAATCTGGAGCCTGACTTCATGGAAGTAACATTTTAGTAACAGAGAAAGAGTACAAAAACACAAACAAAAAAGAATTAATACCAGTTTGTCCATCTCTATGCACAAACATAATTGTACCATGGAAAACAAAAACAGCCAAAGAATAAGGGAAGAGGAGTTTCTTTAGATCAATGCCTAAGGGAGGGCTCTTTGAGAAGGTGAGTGCATTTAGGCTGAATCTTGATGGATGAGTTAATTGCAAGACAAGTGAGAAGAAAGCTCATTCTGGGTAGAGGAAAAGTAACAATGTCTCTGACACAAATATCTTGGTGTGTCCTAGAAATGGAAAAGCAAGCAAACAAAAGGGACAAGATGTGTGGAAAGTAATGAGAAAAGGGAATATAAACAGGAGTCAGATCATGCATACTCCTGCAAGCCATGGTAAGGCAACTTCCATCATCCTAGCTGCTGAGGGGGCTCTATAAAAGGTTTTAAGCAGGCAAATGACATAAGCATTGTTGTTGCTGAGTGAAGAATGGATTAGAAGGATACAAGAATTAAAGCAGGTAAATCCATTAGGATGCCATAACAAAAGTTTAAGTGAGAGACGATATTGGCCTGAAGATGGAGCAGTGTCCCTAGAAACTGAGAAAAGTGTACAAATTCAAGATATATTTTAGAGATAAAACTAGCAGGATTTCACAGTACAGAAAAGCAAAGAAAACTCTTTAATTTCTTTCTATTAAAATAGTGTCATGTTAGAAAACTCTTTAATTTCTTTCTATTAAAATAGTGTCATGTTAATGTCAAAACCTCACAAAAATTTCATCAAAAAAAGAGATAAATTTCACTTGAGAATATCAAACAAAACATTACCAAACAGAATCCACTAGCACAGACAAATAATTTAAAAATGAAATACACAAAGTGATACTTATTCCAGGAATGCAAGGATGGCTCAATATTTAAAACTCTATTAGTGAAAACCATGATGTAAATATAGCTAAGAAAAAAAATAATATGTTTATCTTCCATTTATATTTCTCAAATTCTTAATTCATTTATGGGAAAATTATTCAATAAAATAAGAGATAAAATATAATTTTGAGTACAATTATACTATGATTACATACACACACACCTCTCAACCCAAAAGCCAACGTCTTACTTAGTGAGGAAATATAGAAATACTAGAGGCTTTCTCCCTCAACTCAGGAACACAACATGATATCTCTTCTCCACTAGTTTTTACAGTTGTTTGAGTAGTCAACCAATGTAAACAGACAGTATAAGAAATTAGAGGTTAGAGGGAGGCTATAGCTCAGTGGTAGAACACATGCCTAGCATGCATGAAGTCTTGGGTTCAATCCCTAGTGCCTCCATTAAAAATAAATAAATAAACCTAATTACCTTCTTCCTCAACAAAATTTTAAAGAAATTAGGAGAAATTGGAGATTAAGAATTGGATAATATGAACAAAATTTAATCAATTACATTGAAAACTCAAAGAATCAATTCAAAACTACTGTGAACCATAAGATAACTCAATAATTAATAAATCAACACATTAAATAAATCAACACATCAAAATTAACTACTTCGTATATTAAAAGAAAAAGCTAGTTAAGACACAATCAGAAAGAATTCCTTTTTTAAAATGGAAGAATATATATTACATAATATATTATATATCCTAATTATATATCCTAATATAGGCACAAACTTCAGATGCATGAAAAATCTATGAGAATAACCTTCTGAAAGACATAAAAGTTAAACAAGTGAAAGATATGCCATATATTTAAGAAGAAGAAAGTTATTTCTAAATTTGATTTGATTCAACAAAAAATAATGAGGGGTCTGTATTTTTCCCTGGTCATAACTAAGTTGATTGTAAAGTTCATTTGAAAGGATAAAGAAGCAATAACAACAAGAAACCCTGGAAAAGACAAGCATTAGAAAAAGCATACTGCTAGACTCCCTACAATAAAGCCAGTGCAGTATGAAACTTGCCTAGATAGACAGTCCAACGGAACAGGACAGAAGCCCAGAAGTAGACCCATTGCATGTGGAAATGTAATACATCATAAAGGTGGTGTTTTAAATCTATGGGGGAAAAATGGACTTTTGTAAGTGTTGTTGGGGTGAGTAGCTCTATGGACACAGATAAAATAAGACCTGCCTCTCACACTGTACAGCAAGGGTGCATTTAAATGTAAAAAATTTAAAATTAATTATAATTTTAAGTCATAAATAAAATGGAAACACACAAATAGTACAAAAAATATGCATGAATTCCTCTATAACTTGGGAGCGGAAAAAACTCGAGAGTTAGGAATAGCTATTTCCCCAAATCTGGAAGCAATAAAGGAAATATGAGATATGTACATCTGACTATACAAACATTTTTAAATGTTAAAAAAAAACACAAAAACACCTCACTACATGGTAAAAACCACAACATAAGAGGTCAAAAGACAAAATGCCAATTGGAAAAAAATTGTTTGAAACTTATACCACAGATATCCCCATTAAATAAAAGGTTTTACAAAGAAAGAAAGAAAACATAAAACAGTAGAAAAATTGGTGAGATAAGAACAGAGAGTGCACAAAGAACAGAAGGTGTATTGCCCTTCAGCATATGAAAAAATGCTCATCCTTACTTAGTATTAGACAAATGTAAATTAAAAGTACATCGAGATACCAACTGTAAAATTCAAAAGGTTTTGAATCTGCAGGAAACAAGAAGTTGCAGGCGGGAAAGGAAATGGTAGAAGCTCTCTGGAAAACAATATGGCAAACTTTCAAAATTACGTATGTGTGTCCCCTTTGACCCTGTAACCCTACTTCCAGGAATCTATTCCAAATATATAATATACTGGAAAAAATTGTGTATACATAGAGACAGAGAGAGGAGACAAGTGGGTCACAGAAGAAGTATTTAAAAATGAAATTGTATACATTTGTTAAGATTTTCAGCATTAAAAAAAGAGAGAAAGAGATCACTATAACAGCAAAGAAGTAACAATCCAGTAATTCCAAATTTGAATCCGAAGGACTAGTGTGATTTCATGATATATTTCTGAGCTCTATGCACTGGAAAGGTCTGGGAAAAAATGGCGGACCCCATAGCAGGGATCATCCCTGCCACTTAAACTGCAGTCTCTCAATAACATTTCCCAATAAAGGGAACCAGGATTCCTTGAAGAAATGGCTCACACCAGAAAATGCACAAGATAAACCCGGGATACCTTATCATACAAAAAAGGAAGAAAGTTATCACAGTGGTCTTGTCTGTAAGACACAGAAGCCAATGGAATAATTTGAGCATCAAAAATAATATGGATAGAAACGTACCGAATCTATTAAAAATGGAGTCACTGTGTAAGTTTCCTATTGCTGCCGTAATAAATTACCATAATCTTGGTGGCTTTAAAGACACACAAATTTATTATCATGCAGTTCTGCTGTTTCGAAGTCCAAAGTGGGTCTTCAGTGCTCTGCTCCTTCTGGGAGCTCTAGGGGAAAATTTATTTCCTGTCTTTTCCAGCTTCCAGAGCCTGACCACATTCATCGGCTCATGTCCCTGCATCACTCTAATCACTGTTTCTGCCATCACATCTTCTCTGACTCTGACCTTCCTGCCTTCCTCTTATACTATCGCTTGTGATTACATCGGGTCCAGCAGGATACTTTAGAATCATCTCCCCATCTCAAGATCCCTAAGCTTAATCACATACACAAAGTCCCTTCTGCCGCATAAGGTAGCATGTTCACAGTTTCTGGGAGTTAAGATACGGACATCATTGGGAATTCATTTTTCTAGTAACCATTCTTTATTATAAGGTACAAGGGAGCCAATTAATTATTAGGTAAACTGGTGGGTAAAGGATGAGCTATTTATCCTGTCTTTTCTCTACAAACTGTACCTTGGAGTAGCCAAAGAGCTGATGAAGAAAAGTTTCTTTTTAAAGAAATAGTCCAACAGATAAATTATGAAAGGATAACACGTGGGAATATCACCATTACATACCCCCTCATAAAGCCATGGATCCAGGCAATGGCCATCAATGACCGCTAAAACCACTCTCTTGGTAGGCCTTGTAGTGACTGAGTCACTTGACTACACGGCTCCATTTTAACCTCATAAAGGGAGAGACAACAGAAGTATACAACATGGCTCTTGAGTTTATCCTTCGTGAAAAATCAAACCTAGATTTGCTAAGATCCCCGGATCTAACCGCTAGTGTCTAGGTAACACAGGGAGGGGGGGCAGAGAAACACATCAAAAGTACAAAGACAGAAAGTAGCAAAATATAGAATGTGGGAAACTATAGTACAAAGCGCTTAGTCTCTTCAACAGAGAGATTGCAAGGGAGAACAAAAGGGGGGGGGGATGAAAAAGTTGAAGGACTTAAGAGGCCTATTGACCTAATGAAGTGCGCAGATCTTGTTTGAATTTACATTGAACAAACATAACATAAAGACTATTTATGAGATAACCAGAGAATTTTGAACACTGACAAAAATTCCTGGTGATATTAAGGAATTGTGACTTTTTTTTAGGTATGGAAATAGTTTTGTGACTACTTTTATAAATGCCATCTTTTTTAAAGATGTACACTGACATATTTATGGAAGAAATGATATGAATCATATGATGTCTTGGATTTGCTTCCAAAGAATCCATTGGGGGAGGGGTTGCAAGGAATGGTTAAAACAAGGTTGGCCATGAATTGAGAATTATTGAAAGTGGAGGCTGGGTCCATGGGAGTTCACTATTTCCTTCTATTCTTGTAGTGCTTAGAAATTTCCCATAATGACAAGTTTAAAAAAAAATAAACAATATGCTCCCTGAAATAAAATTACTGGGTATGAGTGTTTCGAACTCATTTAAAATGTATTGTCAAATTGCTTTCCACAAAAGCTGTAGTAATTTATAGCCCCACATGAGAATGTAGAGGATATAATATTTTTAAGAGACTATACGATCACTTGGGTGAATGCAGGAATGTGTATTTCTCAGTTCACCACGCCTTTAGAAAGACTCTTGGTCTATTATGGGATATTTTGGCCCACTTACGACCACACACCTGGAGGCCTTGTACCTAAGCAGCAGGAGGAAGAAAAAATCCAGAAGTAAATGAATTTCAGCATGACAGTCTTGCAAATTCAGATGCATACAAATCCAAGTTATCCCAACAAGGATTTTCTGTTATTTCTGACACCACTGCAAAGGTCTTTTTGAATGTCCATTGAGGTATTTGTTTAATGGGAAAATCTGCAATTGTATCTTGCCAATGAAATCTGATCACTTGCAAGAGACTTCCTCACATAAAGATGGGAGAAAAAATATCAATCACCAGGTTTCTCTGCCTAGCATGAAAGAGAATATTCCACTATAGGGTAATTTTGAGCCCCTGTAATCTTCCAATTATGTTTGATTGTGATGCCTCTTTTCCCATCTCAGTATTAAAGGATGGTCAGCACTTTTCTGCAACCAAAACTAACTTTCAGATGAAGCAGCCACTTACTTCAATGGCTTGTTTATAAGCGGCAGCTCTTGGGGTATGTGGAACATACCTGCCTTCAAGGCGGAGCCCACCCCCAGGACTTCTACCTATTAGTCAACCAACACATAGCTCACGACCTGCCAGGTGTAGGTGACCCCTTAGCCACTGTACAGGGCTACCAGGAAGAGTGGGCTGTGCTGCCTGCCCTCCTGGAGCTCACCATGCTAGTGGGAGAGTTGTAGGTATGTGCGTAAAAAGTCACATAATAATTCAGCCAGTCATTCATTCCACAGATGCTAAATGTCAGATACTGTGCGAGACACTGGTAGCAGAGAGAAGAATAAGTCAGAATCCCAAAGGGAGGCAGACATATGAGCAAGTAATTAAAATACCAGTTGGTAAGTGTAGTGCTAGAGGAATCTACCGAGAAGGTTTATGGCACAAAGGAGAGATTAACTCTGACTAGTTCAGGGAGATGTCCTGGAGATTGAGAAGGCTGGGCTGCCTTTAAATCTTAGAAGGTGAGCAAGGAGGGAAGGGAGCTTTCCAGACAGAAAGAATAGTATTTGGAAAGACATAGATTTGAAAGAGTGTGGAGCTCTGGGGGGAACGATGATTCATTTGGTCTGGATCAAGGACAGCGCGTGGGTAGGGAAGTGAGCGGAGATAAGCAAGGGAAGGTGGGAACGGCAGAGCGCAGAGGGGCTTATCTGCAAGCAGAGGAGAGAGGCGTTGTGGAGCTGAATAACTGTGCATAAGGGGAGGGCAGAGATGTCCGGGGAGGGCCGGCTGCTGATACCGAACCGAGCATCTAGATTGAATTGGGGGATATCAAACTGAGAATGATCCTGGAAAATGCCAAGAGCAAGGAAGAGAAGAGACAAATCTGTGTAGAAGAATCAATTGATGCAAATCATCTATGCAAATCACCAATGTATGCTACCCTCAAGGAGTTGAGGTGTTAACTCCCCGCTCCGTAGGTGTGGGCTGTCAACAGGGACTTCTTTCCAAAGAGGACAGTATGGAAAGAGGTATGGTGAAAAATGGAACTTTAAAGTTGAGAAATCAAACACTAGCTCAGCCAGGTGATCAAAGTCAGCATCAATGGTGTGAAGTCATGTTGATAGCACATAACCCTTGATGTGACGTGGTGATGAAAACGGTACTTGCTCTCTGCGGTGTTCCTCCCAATAGCCCATGACTAGTTCAATCATGAGAAAAAACGCCCAACAAATTCCATTACAGGGAGCTTCTACAAAACATCTGACCAGTGTTTCCAAAACTGTCAAAAGCAAGGAAAGTCTGGGAAACTGTCAGAGCCAAGAAGAGCCTAAGGAGACGTGACAACTAAGTGTAATGCGATATCCTGGATGGCATCCTTGGCCAGAAAAAGTCATTAGGAAATCTGAATAAATTACAAAGGAAGTTGGAATAAATTACAGACATTAGTTAATAATCATCTACCAAAACTGGTTCATTCCTTGTAACAAGTATACCCTACTAATATAAGATGTTAATGGGAGAAGAAACTGTGTGCAGGGTATGTGAGAAAAACCTGGAACTACATTTAAAACTGTTCTTAAAAAATTACGTACATTAATTGAAAAAGAATAAAGTCAGAAGACAGAGTCAGGTCAGTCCATGAACTTGATCCCATGTGGATATGCAGGGAGGAGCAGCGAGATAACAGAAAGACACAGTGTGAGTTTGCTGTCTGGAGGAAAGGGTTTGTAAGAATAGAGGAGGGACAGATGCAGGACCAGTGAGGAGGGAAGAATCCAGTGCCAGGAGAAGATGGGAGGGGACTGGGGATGGAGGAAATGGTCCTTGAGATGAGTTTTTTTTTTTTTTACTAATACAACATTTTTTTTAACTGCACATTTTTTTAAGAATTTACACATATGTACTGTTCATTGTTTCTAAGAACATTTAGAGCTTTAGCTTTTTAAACTTACATGGTTATCAAAAGACTAAAGCCAACCACAAAATAAGAATTAATTCCAAAAGATACAAACACCCAGCTATTAACAAGAATACTATTTACGATTGCCAAGACACGGAAGCACCCTAAATGCACACCAACAAATAAATAGATAAAGAAGATCCAGCATGTATATATGTCATGGAATACAACTCACCCATAAGAAAGAAGGATATTTGAGATGAGTCATAAAGCTTGGAAATAATTTGGGGGGTTAGAAGCAGAGGTAGTCCACCTGGGAATTTAGAAAAATACCAATGATGTAAGGTCTTGAACGGAGCGTGCCATTTGACTAGAAGGAGCCCTAGCTTTACTGTGCTCTAGGGGGCTTTCTTATATTGAATCGAGCTGGGGGAAAACATTTTGGGTCTCTGAGGTAACAAAAAAGGAGCAGGAGGTAGGCTAGCAGAAGGAGATTTCCTCCAGCGAAAGGTTTTCAACATACTCAGGACTTAGTTTTAAAACACTAATGTTGTAGAGGAGATACTTACTGGCAGCATGTTAATGGGAGGAAGTGAATTCTAAAATCTCTCCTGGGGATTTCTGAACTCACATTACCCTTTTTTTCTTACTGGTAAAGTTTGAGAGATAGTCAGTCTTCCCCAGAAGAGGGAAACCTGTCTTGACATATAGAGGTCAAATCTCGCTCTGGAAACTTATAAGTAGAAACTGTTTGTTGAATGAATTAATGAAATAATAGCCATTGTCAGAAGTTCAAAGTGTAACTATCCTTGAAAGAGGCCTCGCAATCAGTGGTCATGTCAAAATGGATCTACTTTATTCATTTATCAAAATCTAATTCTAAAAGTTTGGTACATTGAAATATCTTATTAAAAGCAATACAGGAAACCGTTCATTAAAACTACGCTATTAGGTCTTTTTGCTAAGAGAAATAATTTTTGTAAGAAGAGAGTAATTGCCACAGAAAACAATCTGTCTAATGTGATCAAATTAGTGGTTTGCCTGTTTTTCCCTAAGCGAGTCCACCATCATCATTCCAGCCGAGATTCCATCCCTCTTTACTTCGCTGCCATTGGATCTTTAAATGCAGCCAAAAGTTTGGCAGGTACGATTCATAAATGCAACGCTTCTGTTTAACTTTTTCTGCTTTGTTTGAACACTTGTGTATTCAGACAGACAGAGATGGACGGGTGGGGGGAGCGATTATCATTCAGAAGGGAATCATGCTTCTAACAATCTAGAGCTTCAAACTGTTTTTATTCCAATCTGAAACGATTAGCTCTAAGCAGGCCTGACATTTATCAGGTGGTTATGAAAAGAAAGCAAAATTGGTCATGACCAAAAGGCCCATTTCTGCAGAAGTTTACCACACGGGGGACCCCATCGGCAGCCCCCCAGGAGGAAAGGAGAAGAGAGGAGGTGGGCAAGGCAGTGGCCACTGGGTGATCAGCCCGGTCGGAAGTCTGCGGAGCTGAGCTGGTGTCCAGATAAACGTGGCATTCATGCTAGCCATCTGTCCACAGGTCAGTGGGGACAGAAACTCAAAATCATTATCTCTAATGAATGAATATACAATGACAGTCTTGTGTGTGGCCGGAGATCATAGCGTAGGAACATGGTTGGAGAATCAGGCTTTGGGCAAATGCATCGCTAATCTTGCAAGAGAAAACAGTTGTGTGTGTGTGTGTGTGTGTGTGTGTGTGTTCCTTTATACCCCCTAATAACTGAGATAAGCTTGCAAGAGTGGTGTTTCCACTTGGCACCATTGCCTTTTCCTCGCCCAGAGCAACACTGATATTTTGCCGAGATGGAGTGAGAAGTTTCTGAATGGCACTCGCTTTTCCTCCAATATGCCTGTCCATCTTGTTGCCTGTTTTTTCGTTTTGCTCTTGCGAGGCAGAAGCTGTTTCACTTCCTCCTCCTTCTCCGCACTGTGCCAGGCACACGTTAAATATATCATGCCTTTAACTGCAACGGCCACTCCCTAGTCTGTGTTCATTTTCATTGCCTCCAAGGTGAATTCATCAATTACACACATATAGAATATATATAACCAAAGTCACTGAACAGAAAATCCAGTTCCACTGAACAGACATTTACTGAGCACCTATTGTGACCAGGCACAGAGAGGAAGCAGAAGATGAAGAGAATGTTTTGTGATCTTAGACACTTCATAGCTTAAGGCGGAAGACAAATTTGTGTATAAATAATTATAAAGAAAATTAAAATGGAGCCAATACGGCAGTAAAATCAGCATGTTGAAGGAATCGGAGGGAGGGAGGGGCGGGGGGCAACCCATCAGCTAGGTATCTGGGCAAAGGACTTTCAGACAACGTTGCCTTGATTTTTGACAACTTCCCTCCGAGGTAGGACTCATGGCCCTGTTTTGCCAATGGCAAAGGTAAATCACAGAAGAGTTAAGTGAGAAGTGCAAGGTCACACGGTAAGGAAGAGGCAGACGTGGAATTTGCACTCGGTCTATCGGACGTTAAAACTCGTGCTGGTAAGAATCTATGTTGACCTTATGCGGAAGATGGCATTGGAGCTGGGGGTAGCCAGCAAAGGCACATTTGTTCCAGAAGGAGGAGCCAGATGATTTTGGAGGCAAAGGTCTGGAGACTTGATAGCACATCATACCTGAGGAAGAATCCGAGGTCAGGCATGCTGGAAGCAGAGCCAGTGCCGGGAAGTGTAAAGACACTAGAAGCCACCCACTGGAGGTGCCTAGAATGCGACACTCAGGATCTGGGCTTGATTCTGTAAGCACTGGGGACCCGCCGGAGATACATCATGCCTTTAACTGCAACACTCCCTAGCCTGTGTTCATTTTCATTGCCCTCCAAGTGAAGTCACGGAGTGGAATCTCAAAGGCCAGGAGGAAGTGAGGTCCTCACTGCGAATTCGGTCATGTGCAGAGATATCTGGACAGTTGATGGAACAGACTCAGGGGGGTTTATGTGCAGATGGGACCAAAGAACCTCCTGGGATGGATGACAATGAAACTCTTGGAGGCTGACCCCTCAGCTATGCCCCTAAGGAGCAAAGCCCCACCCTCTGGCCTTTCAACAGTGGGGCTGGAGTAGAAGTCCTCCCTGGGGGCAGATGAGGCAGACACAGAACTCAGATGGAGAGAATTCTCAGGATTAGAGAGGGAGGGACCAGTAAGGACATCACAAAGTTCTGACAGCTGGCGTTTCTTCTGGCCCAGACCCTTGGGCTAAAATCAACCTTGGGGAGGGGCCTGTGATGAAGGCTGGTGGCCTTCAACCCCTGGGGCACCAGAGTCTCCCTGTGACTGTGAAGGCAGAGATCTTGGCTTTGCAGTTGGTACCTCCCAGACGGGAAACATATATTCATCACCTACTCTCAACTGAAAACCCGTTGAAACAACGATGTTGGCCGACAAATTCACACAGTTGAAATTTAAAATTTTGGTTTTTTTCAAATCACAAAAATTATTTGATTTTTTTATATAATCATTATCAAACTCAAGGTTTCACATGTCCTACAAGGATTATGTTACCAATTCAGGGAAGACGACATTGTATTAATAGGATATCTTATTTATTGTATCTTCATCTCATTCCGTGCTATTGTACACACTATGAGATGTAACTATGTTATTGTTCTATTGATGTATTATTCTCCAAATCCCCAAAGTATGAACCAATGGCTCAAAAGTAGCTTATGAAAGTATAAAGGTTGTGTTGGTAATAGTAAATATTACAACTCAGAGCAAGATCCGAAATGAACGTGCGAACGTGATTCTGGATCAAATACACAACATGATTCCTTACATGGTGGAGTGTGGACACTGCCATGGGTGATTTTTGCACAAGCAGCCAAAAATAGGAAATGTGGCCAATAAGTAAAACAATATATTCAGAAATTGGAATTTGGGGATAAGGGATCCATCCATCCTTAGTTCCTGGAACACTTTAATAAGAAATTACTCAGAGAGTATCATACAGTCGTTTTGATCAAAGTGTGTTAATATTTCTTCTAAGCCAATCTGAACATTTCAGAGAAAACTGAATAAAAATATTTCCCGATAGGAAATTAATGAATTGTATCACTAAATGCAGAACAAATTTTTTTGTAAATATGAAAACCAAAGGAGCATTATTCAAAGTTAAATAAATAGTGCACAAAATCAGGTACAATTACACAGTTGCCAAGGGGCTTGTGAAAGCACCCACAAAGTTAATGACAAACATTGCGCTCAGAGAGAGAGAGAAAGAGAAAGCAGCAAACTTACTTGGAAATGATACTGATGGATGATAATCTCAGACGCATACGATGCAAAAGAACGGTGATTATTACCGCACAGAGGAAGGTGCTGAATGAGCTCTTAGCATGCGTATAGCACAGCGACCCAGTGTCCTTTGACTTGTGTTTACAGCTGAAAACCACACTACAGGTACATGATTTTTGTCTCCTGTTAGTTTTTTTCCCCCTGTTGCTGTGATGGAGATACCAAGCTGGCAGAAGGCTGACCATAGGTGCCACAGTTAAGGGCTTGACCCCGTGAAAATCAAAGTTTACACCTGAGTATCAACCCAGCCTGTGCTGATCCTCAGTTGAACGTCAGTGGTATGTCCGCTGACTTAGATTTAGGACTTAAGGGAATAGTGAAAACGGGTCATTCTGTTTTTTTTTTTTTTTCATATTTGGTAAGAATCTGATTGTGTAGGAAAGAGATACTCATTCAAATCTTGAAATAAAGGATCCGATCAAAACTGATTCTTCAAAACCCAGATAATACAAGTAATGCCATTTCCATTATTTCAAATAATGGAAGTGAATTATATCTTGGGAATATTTTGAAATCTTCAACTAATTCCTTCAGGGGCAGAAAATCATGTGTGAACACGTATGGGTTCATATTGAGAATAAGATACCAAGATTTCTTATAAGGCTGAATTTTGGTGTAACTTTTAATAATTTCTTAATTTTTTTATTTGTCTGAAAAAGAAACCAGTGTTGTGATATTTTTCAAACTACATCTTCATGCAATACAGTGGAATAAATACCTTTCAAAGCCAAATACTATCAAAGAGTTGTTGAGAAATCTTTGCAAGTTGCAACATTGAGTCTACCAGAAGCATCGATTTAAGGTATGAAAAGGAACCAGGCACAAAATTACTGTTTATCATTGTTTCTTGTTCTACCTTGAGACCAGTTGCCAGGGAAACATCTGTTAGAGAAGGCTGCTCTGTACCCTCTATGCTCGACACAGGATTTGGTGCACAATAGTCACTCAGACACACATCATTAAATACACAAGAGAATGGACCATCCAGAGGATCCAGCTCTAATATTCTGTGATAATATGATCACAGAATAAAATGTTATCCATCTTTATAACATTTCTGGTCGCCAGGTCTTATTTAAAATCTCTCCACTACCCTCCCTTCTCTCTGACTCCCTGGGCTCATTTCCAAAGCAAGATTATCCAGCATTTTTTAGGCACCCAAGTGGGGCAAGCAAAGAACTTCCCTCCTGAGGATCCTCCTGATGGTTGTGGCTTCTGAGGACCATGCCTGACATCTCTCAGGACTGGTACCCACTCTGTGCCCAACACACAACAGCCTCAAATTAAACGCTCCTTTGTCTGTTCTTGCTGTTGCAAGCCAAGGAGGTGGGTCCTTTGGATTTTTATTCTTAGATCTAATCTCTTCAGAGTTTGGGGGATAGAAAGGCAGATCTTATTCTTGATGAACTGGTGAACTGACACTTGTAATCACTGAACTCTCCTCAAAATATTAAGTCTGCTCTGTAACCCGCTCTAGAATCCTGCAGCAAATCTACACCCGTCTCTTCCATCCATAGCTTACAGAATTCTTGATTTTGTCCATTGTGGAAAAAAAAACAGACCACTCCCCAGTATTTAGACAGACTTCTTAGTCACTTGGAAATTTTCGACAGTTGACAACATGGGCTCCAGGACAAAATCTCCAGCAGCTTTTAAACCTCCAGTATAGGATGGACTTGGGCCTGGATTCTTTAAATCATTCACAGTGTTTGTGAGCGCTTACATCAGGGCCCGTCCCAAACCTGAACTAGGAAAAGATACGGGCCTCATTATTCTGGAGCGGTCAGGGGTCTGCAGGAGAAGTCCATTCAAGTAGCTAAACACATACACGAGGAGGCTCCAGGAAATGTGCTAGTTCCGAAGGAAAAGACAGCATCTTAGTGATAACGTTTTCCCAGGGAATCCCTCATCTTCTCCTCGCAAATTCTTCTAATTAGACTTCCGTTCTGCTCCCTCTCATCCAACCTTGATAGGCCCATATGAGTTTCTACAGCACAGAGCGATCATTTTATTCTGTATTTAAAATGTTTTGATGGCTTGTCATTGACAAAATAGGTAAATCCCTTCCCTGGCATGAAGCATCCTCCACGGTCAGGCAGCAGGGTTCCTCTCCAGAGTCCCAGCCTCCTGCTTCGTGTGCCCTCAATCGCCTCTGAGCGCTTGTTCACGCAGCTTCCTTCGTCCTTGTCGACAGTCATCTGGCTGTGACCCCTCCGAACCCAGCACGGGGTCCTTCCTCCAGGGGGTCTTCTCTGACTCGCCCAGCTTGGTGAGATGCCCTCCTCGGGGCCCGGAACTCACCTGGGCAGCAGAGCCCGGACATTCCCCAGGACCGGATCTGAGAGTATTGCAACCTGCCAAATTTGTAGCTATCATTCTGGTGTATCATTTTCCCCATAAAATGTCATGAAAATGACTCTGCGGTTGTTCCCACAGACACGAGGACAAAGCAGGGCTGTACCACTTACTGGTGTGCAGATGTCCGTGGTCAACCTGGTCACTCACCACTCTGGTGACACACCCTCTCACCATTCTCACGTGCGTGACTCACCCTGGTCCTGCAGCGGGATCCTTTTGCTGCTGTAACAAATTAGTACCACTTTCATGGCTTAAAATGACACAGATTTGTTAGCTTTCAGTTCTGGAGTTTAGAAGTCTGAAGTGGGTTTCACCAGACCAAAACCGAGGCGTCAGCGGGGCTGTGTCCCTTCTTGAGGTTCCAGGAGAAAATCCATTTCCTTGCCTTTTCCAGCTTCTAGAACCTTCCTACAGGACTTAATTCATGGCCTGTATCACTCTGACCTCTGTCCCATCATCACATCTCCTTTTCTGACTTTGACCCTCTTCTTGTTTCCTTCCCTTCATTTATAGGGACCCTTGTGATAACACTGTACTGACTCGGGCAATCCAGAATCATCTCTCCATCTGAAGAGCCTCAACTTAATTACGTACGCAAAGGTTTTGTTTGTTCTTTGCCATGTAAGGTAACAAATTCAACAGGCTTGGTTTTAGGTGGACATCTTTAGGGGGCCATTATTCTGCCTACCACATGGCCCAGGAAGTGACAAGAAAGCACATATCTTGAACTTTGGGGTTTCTTATAATAATTTAAACTATGAGTGACAAAGCCAAGACTTTGGAAAAGGTGATCTCTTACCTGTTTGTCCCTCTCAATTACAAGTTCCCCGGGGGGCAAGGCTGGCACAAGGTTGTGCTCTATGAACGTTCAGTGAACTGAAATCTTTGCTTTTATAGGGAATAAGAGCTCTGCTCGGTCATTCAGGGAAACCCTGCAAACACTTGGCTAAAAAATGACCTGCATAATCTTTTTCCAAACACATAAGACAATTAAATATGCTTTTATATTCAGCACTCTCTCCCTTGTGCTGATTAGATCAGAATCTCTAGGTGCTCAATGGGGACCATGTTTCAAGCCTTCAGCTTTCTTCCTAGCCAGGGTGAGAGATACACACATCCATTAAAGAACAGCCTTGCTCGAGGACTCAGAAGCACCCTGAGATGCCTGCCGTGGGGAATTCTCGTGGGCTTGCAGCAAAGGCTGCTTCGCTGTGGCTTGGTCAGAACCAGCCCACCTCTCCTCAGTCCCTCTTCCCACAGGCGAGGACCTGGCCACACACCCTGGCCAGGCTCCCTGATGGGTGTCTAGAGGAAGGCCTGGCTTTCCGTAGATGCTCAGTAAGTCTGCACTCCTGCCCTTGAAATCTCAGCTTAGTTAGTCTCTCACTGCAGAGGGCATGCTGAGGTGTGGAGCTCTGTGTAGGGAGGAAGGCACCACGAATCACATCTCCCATGGACTCCAGCTGAACCGGAGAGAGCATGGCTTGCCTGTCCCACTCTCCGCAGTGGTGGACTCTCCAGCGATGTCAGCAGACCCTGGCCCATGTAGGCCACTGCACCCAGGCAGCATCACCTTTGTGTGTGCTCACAGGCATTACCCCCTCCTCTGCTTTATATGTCAGCATCTCTCCTCCGTGGGAGCCGGAACAGGGCAGATGAACACAGGAGTGTGATCTGACCTGCCCCGAGTCTGGAGGGACCATCACCACCTGGGGACCCACAGTTGCATCTCAGAAATCTATTTTCCTCATCTGCAACATAGAGACAGTAAGTCCCCAAAAGGACCAAGACCTGGAATAAATAAAATAGTAGAAATAACCTCATGTGTCACTTAACACGGAGCAGGTGACTGATAAATGGCAGATTTATTATTATCACTGTCATCGTGTTATTCAGATCAGCGTCATGTTACATCCGCGTCTCCTTGGGAGATAAGCATCTGAACCATCAGGAATTAACTGCGGTGCGGGCCGTCCAGCCGCTCCGCCCAGGCAGCGCCCTGGCGACAGCGCAACTTTCTTCACTTATTACTCGTCAGAGCTAATCTCTGTAAGAGTGGGATTAGTTGCGTTTGTGCCCTCTCACCGCTGGGCCATATGGTCCTGACCGACAGCTGTCTGATAGCCTATGCTGGGGGAACGCGGTCTTTTCAACCCCAATTTGATAAACATACATTTCTCCTGTCTGTCCTACTTTGGGCCATCTGTCAGGATGGCCTGGTGCCTTCGCTGGCGTGGCAAGATGCTGAAATCAGACCACCAAGGAAGGAAGCTTCAAGGACAATGCCACTAGCAGAGAGGGGTGGGCGTCGGGGTGGGGGTGGGCTCCTTGGGGTAGGAGAGAGCCAGGGCTCCGGCTGCTGCCCCACCTCAACTGTAGCAACAAGAACCTCGTTCTTACCGCAAGAGCCTGGCCTCCTCAGCTAGATCAGCCCCAGATGGAGCCGTCTTGCACAGGAGTTTGTCACAAAGTGTTAGAAAGCAGCCCTTCTCAAACAAGCACGTGCGTACAAGATGCCTGGCCGCCCCGTTCAAAGGCGGACTCTGATTCAGTGGGTCTGGGGTGGGGCCTGAGTTTCTGCAGCCTAACACGCTCCCAGATGATGCAGTTGCTACTGGTCCGAGGACCACAGTAGCAAGATGCTAAAGGACACCTGATTCAGGGTCAGGAGACCGAGGTCCTGTAGATAGCCTCTTGCCAAGAGGATGCTTTGTGAAAGAGATTCCATGAGGACTGAGATAACCAGAGAAGTAAGAGGCCCAGCCAGCAGAGAGCCTCCTGACTGAGCATCCCAGACTTCTCGAGCTCTCCCTACCGCGGAGGGTTAGCCCTGCTAATTCCACCAGCCAAAAACAAAGAGTCTGATGGCTGTAGTCTCTTTTATAGCATCGAATACAGGCTCAGGAGAGACACACTAGACACAGGAAGTTAGAAGAATGAGAGGGCGCTTGCTACACCACCCCTGTCTGCTCAGAGCCTGCAGATGTGAAGGGGTGATGGGGCGGGGGCACTAGGTTGTGAGCACAGAGGCAGGAGAGGCCAGACGCTACAAAGCAGAAGTTCCAGAACCTTGAAGACAGAACTTACGCCCTTACCCTCACCCACTTAGCCTCAGGCTCTGAGAAGGAGTCCACTGTGAGGCTACCTGGAAGTGCTTCCTTTCAAGGCGGCGGGAAAGTGTATGCACTTGCCTGGATGCGGGGTAAGATGAGCAATTTCCCCGATCGACTCAGGCAGCCCGGAATTTCGCCAGCGATGTCAGACAGTGACATCAATCCACCCAAATTGCTTTTGAAGACGGAATGTTCAAGATCTCATAATTCTTCTTCAATTGTTAAGGAACTAATTAAACTCGGAGCATCTCTGTTAACTGAGTTTTATTACATTAATTTCACTACCGGACAAGCTAAGTCAGGCATCTATGGACTCCACTGTGGGCTTCTGGCTCCTGACAAAAGGCGTTAATGATATTTTCAATGAGCACCGTGCCTGTACCGCAGAATCTCAAGTGATTTACCAACAGTCTCCTGCCGGTTCCCACAGAGCTAAGACCTGGCAGCTGGGCATCACCTTCCCAGCCTGGTTCAGTTTAGCCCTTTCCATCGTGTGCATAAGCAACATATGTGCCAGGGCAGGTACACATGTGTGCTTCACGGCACAAAACAAAGCCAGACCACCAGCCTGGATGGAGATAAAGAGATACATAGACAATTTGGATTCCTGTTTAGATGGCTCTTCAAATGGCTGATGATTCCTTTATTTTAATTGAGATCTGAGCCATGTCAGGGCCAGTAGTGACTCTCAGCACCGGATCCTATACAACGCTTTGGGTGTGTCTGCCTTCTCGGCAGGTCCCCAGCAGGATGCAGACCCAGGCGCCCATGTGTGTGCTGAGCCACTTTATCCCCAGCAGGGATGCTTTGCTGAGCATTGTACCTCCTACAACCCTGGAGGCAGGGAGAGTCGACAGGAAGGGGGTAAGCTAAGCCTCCTGCCCACCGCTGCCCACTGCCCCCTCCAGTACATGAGGGCTCTGTGATGACACCCAAACTCACAAACGCGGTGAGCGCCAGAAAGGTTACCCGGTTTACAGGAAAGAGCGAAGTCGGCAGGAAATGCATATCACAACTACTGGTTTCCTAGAATAATGAGATGGGATGGAGCTTGGAATTCTTGAAAACCTTGAATGGCTACTCTCTCCTTACAGAAGAAGAAACTGCCATCTTCAGGGGGGGGAGTACTTGCTTAAGATCTCACAGAGCAGTGAGTTCCTGGTGACTCTGGAATCCGGTCGCCTACCTGCCAGAGTTTGTTCAGCAAATATCCCCAAATAAACACTAAGTGCACTTCCAGGAATTTAAAGCCGCCCCCAGCCTGTCTTGTGTGGAGGCAGTCGGATTTCTCCAAGCTGGAAATGAGTCCAAACCCTATGCTCACTATGAGGGGGCCCACAGGTCCTGGGGGATGAGCCCCCCACAGCTGGGTGTGAGGTGGGGGAGGGTGGCTCCCGAGACCTGTTCAGGGGACAGGCATCAGAGAGACAAAGGCCACATACTCAGAGAAACCTTTTGTATTTCCCTTAGAGAAGAAAAATTCTAAACGCACACTCTTCTCATGTCCCCTTTTCCCAACCAAAAAAAAAAAAATCCCAAAACTCATAGAGTCTCTGAAACTTGACCACCCATTTGTTTTCCTGAAGCCTCCTTCTTTGCCTTCAAAAGAAAAACAGTAACAAAAGGAAGTAAAAAGGGAAGAGGAAATGTGCCGTGGACCTCGTCCATTCACGCCCTGGCTTCCAGATGGAACATGTCCCTCATGAATTTGGGACATTCAGCTGCTGCCACCCAAGGCCCTCTGGTTTCCGAGCCCTGGTGGCCAGTCCCCAGGCTCACAGAGGGATCTTGGCACTGGGAAAGCCACCAGCACCATCCTGAGTGCAGGAAACTGAGTCTAGCCACAACCCACCCCTAACCATGCCTGCAGCTTTGCAGAGAGATGTCCACACCCAGGGCACTCGGCCTAGTCATCAGGTGTTCAGTCTAGTTTCTGGAAAAGGGAGGAACCAAGCAGAGAATCCGAACTGGCCAAAGGGAAAAAAAAAAATCGGAGTAAACTGATCACCAGAAGGTGGCGCTATACCTTAAGACAGACTAGCCAGAAGGGATCAAGCCTTCTGAGACAGTGGGATTTCAGCGCTGGGAGGGTGTCTAGCGATGAAATGAAATGAAGTCAGAGCTGGGAAGACCCTGAAATATCATTCTGGAAGGATCCCATGCCACTGATGGGGAAACTGAGGCCTGCTGGGATTGGCACACAGTTACACACACCAGGCAACAGAACCCCTAGCCTATTACTTCTGTGGGCTGTCTGCTTTTGGCCAAAGCTGAGATGGGAGAATAAACACAGGAACTGACTCACCATAGAGAAGCCAGGTTTAGGAACTGAGGCTCCGACAAGGGGGAAGGACCCACAGTCCCTCCCAGAGCTGAGAGGAGACAGCAGGGCTCAGGAGCATCCCAGGTCAGCCTCAGGAGTCTTGACAGGATAACAAAAGACCATGGACTCTACCACTTGCCAGCTGTGCAGTGTGGATATTTCACTCAATGTCTCTGATCCTTAATATCTTCATCAGCAAGATGGCATGAAGGGTCTCCCGCTCGAAATGACTTTTGAGAACTACAGGTCCTAATGTAAAGTGATCAACACATTGCCTGGTGGAGAGTTAGTTCTCATGATAGAAATGTTCCCTTTTTGGGGGGGGGTGTACAGCTCAGTGGTAGAGTGCATGTTTGGCATGCACGAGGTCCCGGGTTCAATCCACAGCACCTCCATTAAAAAAAAAAACTAATATGTAAATAAATAATAGACTTAATTACCACCCCCCCCCAAAAACGCAACTAAACAAAAACAAACAAAAGAAGTGTTCCTTCTCTTGGTGAGGGCACCTCAAGGAGTCTTCTCCTGGTAAATATCAAGAACGTGGATTGTGAAATGCTCACGCAAGCGCACTGGAGAGGGGAGACCTTGCTCCTACGATGTAGCTCATCTCCTGGACCCCAGGCAGGGAAAGGTGGGATCACAGGGTGGAAGGCAGGAAGAAGAGGGGGAGGGGCAGATCCATCCTACACAGGGGAGAGAGACACCCACAAAGGCCATTTCCAGAGAAGTCATTCCCTGATCAGAACCACCGAGCATCTGTAGACACCTGCACACACGCACACGCGCCCAGACTGCAAGGCTGGTGCGATGTGGTGGCCGGAGGGCTGGGTCAGGGGAGCCAGGCTTTCATGGCAGCTCAGATCCAGCAGGGAACCACACTGTCACCGCCTTCCCATCGGAGCGGCTGCCCGGCTCTTTTCAATCCCTGACTCTCATTCAGGGCCCCCAGGAGCCCAGCTGCATTATCACCAACCTCTCCACAGACAAAAGGCCTGGCCTTTAAAGGGCTGCCTTGGGACCACACAGCAAGGCAGCCCACGGAGTAGGTGACGCCCGCTGCTGCCAGTGGACGAGGCTCAGACCCTGCCCGCCTTCCCCCCGTGGTTCCAGAAATAGCTCCCCACAATGTCTGAGCCCCATTTCCTGGTGGAGAGGTGAGGGGGGTCTGAGGTCACGCCCGGCTCTGTGATTCTCTGCCTTCCGAGTGCAGTCCAACCAGCTCCCTCTCCTCCCCCAGGGAATGACATCCTCAAGGTCTCCAAAGGGCCACTGTCTAGTCTAGAGCACATCTCATACTGGCAGGACTTTCTGGGACATCTTTTAGGGACACCAGGCGATGAAGACACAGGTCACCCACAGGAAAGGAAGTAAACTGCCTCCTGTCCCTTCCCACCCCGACCCACGATTCCCAGGCCTCTGTCCACGCCTTCACCTGGATCCCTCCCTCCGTGCTCCCGCCATCCTAATGGTATATTGCTCTAAGCTCCCAGCCTCGCCCCAAATACGCAGTCAGAGAAAGATGGGCTCCTGAGGATGAGCCTGCGTGTGACTCGGATCAGGGCTGCGGCAGCGATCCCCCCCACCGCTGGTCGAAGATGGTGGGGAAGTGTGCTAATCCTGATTCCAATCCTGTTTGGCCAACTGTGAGCTGTGTCCACAGAGGCAGGAAATTCTATCTCCTGGGACTTCAGTTTTCTCCATGAGAAACTGAGGGTAAAGCTCTGTATCCATATATACCTTATAGACACATGACCCACACACAATGCTTAGAGAGACTGGTTTGCAGTAGGTGCTTAATAAGTGTTAAGGAAGATTATCGGTGTTTTTCTAATGTGACTCACTTGACATTTACAGTATGTCTACTATGTGCATTGCCACAGTTCTTCAACCTGAAGGGCAGGAGCTGTGGCCCCTGTGGGCTGTGTGACAGGAGGACTGGAGGCTGACAACGTGGAGGCTAAGCAAAGGTAGCCCTCGGTCTCACCTTCTCCCTCATCCCTGTCAAGAATGCTTCTAGACTTGCAGTGCTCCACACGTGGAAAAGTTTCATGAGGTCACCAAAGTTTGTCCCTGGGATTCTCCAAACTCTCTTTTTTATACCAGCTGCCTCCTCTATTCCTGTAGGGACAAATTCCTCCTGAAGTCACTTGTGACCCATCTTAGTTCTATGTTCTGGGACAAATCCTCCTCCTGATTCCTGCTTTAAAACCCTTTTATGGGTTCCCACGGCATGACAATTGCATGGTAGACTTTGAAGGAGAAATAGATATGACAAACACACAGTCCCTGCCCTTGAGGAGTCCTCATCCCTCTACACATCCATTCTCTTAAACTGTATTTAACTGAGCATTTACTAGGTGCCAGGCATGTGCGTGGCTGTGACCAAGATGGTTGGGGCGTCTTTCCCCTCGGAACTTACAATCAACTGGTAGATAGATAGCCTGTAAGTAAAGCTTGACAATGGTGCTGAGGAGAGAATCTCAAACTTCCTGCCAGTGCAGATGAGACAGCGGATAATAACACCTAAGAGAGGGAAGGGTTGTGAGAGAAGGAGGCATGGAGTCTGCTGGAACACACAGGGAGAGGTTAGCTCTTCTTGCGGGGAGGGGCTCCAGAAAGGTTCACAGTAAGAGGAAAAACATAGCATCAATGTTGAAACCACAGATTCTAGAGTCAGGTGTCTGGCTTCAAAATCATGCTTTAACACATACTAGCTGATTGAATTACCTTGAGCAAGGACTCAATCTTTCTGTTTGGGATTCACAGATACAAACTACTACATATAAAAGAGATAAACAACAAGGTCCTACTGTATAGCACAGGAAACTATACTCAATATCTTGTAATAACCTAAAATGAAAAATAATA
The DNA here is from genome assembly GCF_048564905.1 of Vicugna pacos. NCBI lineage: Eukaryota > Metazoa > Chordata > Mammalia > Artiodactyla > Camelidae > Vicugna > Vicugna pacos. Next base: position 50,818,017 of record NC_133001.1, read on the forward strand.
CATATATATGTATAACTGAATCTCTATGCTGTACACCAGAAACTAACACGATATTGACTATACTTCAATTAAAAAAAAAAACTCAATCTTTCTAAGACTGTTTTCCCATCTGCTAAATGGATACAATATCAGTCCCCAATGTAGAATGTTGATACGGAGACTGAGTGAAATGATTCATGGGAAATGCGCATCACTGTGCCTGCTGGTTTAGAAAAGCACTCAGCATGTTCATCTTTATCACTATTATTGAGTAGGATGCGAGCTGATGTAAAGCATTGCCAGGAAGCGATAATGCAGGAAAGTATCCCCCCTCTGCCCTGAATGGGATCCCTGGCCTTTGGCGAATCATTTCTCTCCTCAGATCTTAACTTTTCCATCTCTGAAATAAGTGGATTCACTACTTACAGTTGAGGTCTCTTTCCACAGTAAAACGCTATGACTGGGTTGAACTCTGGCCATTTGAAGTCTGTGACCACACAGATTAGCTACTCTTACATGGCTTCTTGGTGCCTGCATTCATGCAGACCGTGGCCAAAACCATATCCTTAGTAACAGCAAAGTTGCCCATGTCCAAGGGCTGACGCAACGTGGCTAACGAGTGTGACATGTTCTACATAAACCAGCACCCGAAGCTGGTGTGCCAACAGAACACTCCTGTCTGTGTTCAGTCTCAGCCTGAATCTTCACAGCCAATTCATTCACCACTAAAAATACAGGTGCCCAACAGAAGTGATGACAGAACCATCATAACATGCATTCAGATCCATGAAGCATGTGGTTTCAATATGCCTCATTGTGTTCATGACAATGTGGTTGATACTTTATTGTCCGCCTTTCAACAGAATCCTTTCTCTGGAGTTCTGGCCAAGTGGCCAAAACCATACAAATTCAACTAGGTTGGATTTTTGTCCTCTGGTTTCTTTGGGGTTCCAGGAAAAAGGATCTTACCTTGTGTTTTATCTTGTTGCATGCCATCATCCACCTAAGACGGAAGCTGGGAGCCATCCTTCACATTCAATAATTAACCAGTGACCAAGCACTGTAAATTCTACCTCCTTGACATATTTCAGATGAGTCCAATGTGTTTTAGCCCTGTTGCCACATCCTGGCTCAGACACTCATCATGCCCTTGCTCAGAATTTGGCAATAAAGTGGTTTACTATTCTCCACTGGCTTCAATGTCTCTCCTGTTTCAAGAGAGCCTTTTCTAAAACATATACATGAATGACTATGTTTCTCCACAGCCTAGCATTTCAATAGCTCCCCATTCCCCACACCAGTGGTTCTCAAACTTGACTGTGCATCTGAGTCACCTGGAGGAATTTTGAAAACACACCTTGATGAGCCCAGGCTCAGAGTTTCTGATACAGTAGGCCTAGGATGGTACCTGGGAATTTGCATTTGTAGCACGTTCCCAGCTAATGTTGATGTTGCTGTTCTAGGGACCACATTTTAAGTACCAGGCCCTCAAGAGCCTTCATGATCTGTACCCAGCATAGTTTTTTCATCTTAGTTCAAGTTATTCCATACACACATATACACCTAATATTTGTGACTACCGAAACCAAATATCCCTGTAAAATGGAGACTTTCCAGTTTGATCAGCCAATCTAGACCGTAGGTCTGAAGCTCACACCGTTATGAGGCTAGTGGTACAATAGATGGGGCAGAATGCAATGGGTAACCCAGGGCGCAGCTAGCCGGCAGGTGCTGACAAGCTTTGACACCCAAGCTTTGTAGCTATGTTTCAGTGCAGATGCATCCCAAATGCCGTCTCTCCTGATGCCTCTGAGCCATGTGGCAAAATAAACAACACGGCCAATTCATCATTTAAGCCAAACATACACAAGATCTAAAACAGAATAGGATGGACCTGAGCCAAATGGAAAGGTAGTTTAAGGTTATGAAATCTAGTTTGGAAATCACATGGTGTCTGAACTTGTAAACATCAAAGAGCCAGACTGGAGAACTGTAATAATGTAATAATAATTAATAATCATAAAATCATGCCTTCTCCACTGTTACCCCAGGATATAAATTCATAAAAAAAAAAGATTAAGATGTGATAGGTCTATGAAGTCACTCTGTCTGCTCAGAAGAAAGAGCTGCACCATGTACAGGGTCAGAAAAAACTTGTCTTCCAAGGAGGACTCAAAAATGCCTCAAGGACAGAGGAAACTTCAGAAGAGGTGAGATTATGAAAACCCTGCTTATCAGCCATAGAGCAGCGGCCATGTCTCCCGCCTTTGGAATTCTGGGTTGCTGTTGAAGGAAACCAGCCTAACCCCATCTCCCTGGAGGATTAGGGAAGCCCTAACCAACCCCCACCCCATGCCCTGGCATCCTTCACTGGGTCATCGCCAACTGGGGTACTCAAGGAAGACCATTTTGCAAGACAGTGGCTATGACCTTGACTCCCACATGTGTGCTGTTGGGGCAGGCCCCTCCAAGATGGAGTTGCTGACACTGAACTGCACCAGAGAACTGGCCAGAATTTATGTTCAGTATTTGGTGGATTTGGGTGTGTGCATTTGCCTGTTTCTTTTAGAGCTCACGATCAGAACTGGAGAAATTGGAGAATTCCAAGTTAACCATGTAAGAAATTATTCTCATGTAATGTGACAATGCTCAAGTATTCTTTTGAGATGAATTCCACCCCCTGCCAAAATGGAGTAAATGTGAATTTATCTTTCTCTTTCTTAGGAATAGCTTCCACCTCCCCGCCAAAAAAAAAAAAACAGCAAAAACAAAAACCCCCACCCAGCAGATGGAATCACCCAACAGGGTTTTAGAATAAAATAGTTTTTATAGAATTTATTTGGGATAAAAATCTATCTTTTCTACTGTTATAATATGTATTTCCTTACGTTGTCTCATCCATCAAAAAATAAATTCTCACTTGACCCAATCGGTGCTTTGCTAACTAACCTGTGGGAGATGTTTCTGCCATCTTGTTCTGAGTGGCTTCTGAGCACAGGGATTTATAATATTTAAGTTTCTCGGGAGAACATCATAATTTCTTTATAGAGATGTGCATTCAATATGGTAGTGGCTAGCTACACATGACAATATAAGTTTAAATTTAAAATAACTAAAATTGATAAAGTTAAAAATTCCATTCAGTGTTTCAGTCAAATATGTGGTTAATTCACACTAATCACATATGAAGTATTTCATAGTCACATGTAGGTAGTGGCTACCGTATTGGATAACACAGATCCAGAAAATTTCCATTATCACAGAAAGTTCTATTGCTCAGCCCAGTTTGAGAAGTTTAACTATGCCACAAGCCTCTGTTATAGAGGTTTATTCCATGGCCCTGACCTCTCTCATCCCACAGCCCTGCTCTTGGAATCAACCTTCACTACAACTTCTCATCCTCTGCTCAGTAAGTACAGCTACATCCTCACTTAAGCTCATACACTCCAGTCTGTCCAACCATAAGAACTGGCCTCCCTCCTGGCAGAGAATACAGAAAAGATTCCTGCTTAAGGCAATGAATAATTCAGAACCAGGCTCAAATCCCAACTCTCTAATTATTGGTGTCTGATCCTATTAATGGTTTGGAATAGTAAATCTCTCTTGTCCTCAGATACATTCCTGTCCCTTACTTACCTGAATGCCCATCATCCTGCCTGTTGTGACCTCAAATAACTCCAAACTGCAATTATTTGAGAATTAGTCCACTTCTAGGTAGATTTTTGGTGTCTTTTGCCTATGGCTGGTCATGGGCTCAGTGTCATTATCAAGGTGGGGAAAGTTGGGATTCAGACCATGAGCGTTCACTGGTCTTAATCTCAGCATCCCTATGTCTGTTCAAATTCGAATGTGGAAAAGTAGACAGAACACTACCAGTCATGGAAGTCTGGCTCTATGTCCCCACTTCTTTGTTTCTGTCTGGAGGACTTGAGCAAGCTACAGAACATCTCTGAACCTCCTTGTCCTCACCCACGGGAATGGTAATGACAATCATGAGTTTGTAGTGCAGTTTATACGGCTTAAGGATATTAAAGAGCTAGCTCAGTGGTGAGTTTATATACATCTCGACACTCAGGACAATCATTCCCTTTCAATGTTTCTCTTTAGAAATTTTTGAATTAGTGGTAAGAGAATAATGCAGCTGGTAGTGGGTTTTTTTAAGCCATTAAAAGACTATAGCTCTTAAAAGTAGCTATTTAATTAACATCTTGCTTTTGTTTATATTGCTACAAATAATCTATGTTACCCATTCTCTGCAAAGTTAATTGTTCAGAACAAATGTGGGTCATTTGAAATCTTACATGGAAAGCAATCCCTTAAAAGGCCAGCATTTTCTGAGCTAACTTCAAATTAGTGAGACGCAAGTTTTCTCTGTCCAAGTTCGATGTCTCATCGATAAGGTTATTTTTGTCCCAAACTTGCCCACCAATGCACAAAGCAAAGACAGGCAGCGCAGCATGATGGGTAAAGTGTTGGCTCCGGAGTCAACTGCCTGAGATGAAATCTTGACTTGGATCGTTCCTGGCTGAGGAGTAAATGAATTAATCCACTAGAACAGTGTCTGGCATTTGACAAGTGCTTTCTCTAAATCTGCATAAGAAATGACCCTAAGACTCCAAAGACCCTGGCACACGCACCTGAAATATTTTCATCATTGGAAAAGAGAACTGTTAGTAATTCTTACTAATAATGGTAGGAGGCATTAATCAGTTATTTTGAACCAGGTCCTGTGCTAAGTACTTTACCTACATCATCTCATTTTATTTAATCTTCAATCTGTGATCCCCTGAGCAAATTCTATACCTAATACATGGCAAAGCGAGAATTCAGTACAGGAGCATCTGACTCCCACCCCAGACTCTTAACTCCAGTGTGTTTCTGCCTCTCCAGGTAAGCAGGCTGTGGTGAGGAAGGCCCCCGGCTGTAGCCTCACCCGCTGGGCTCAAGTCCTGATTTCACCATTCACTGTCTCTGTGAACTTGAGATTTAACCTTGGTGATCTGTTTCCTCAAACGGGAAATGAGGATGATAAACCTATCTTGAGAGGTTTCAAGTAAGAATTAAACGACAGTGTGCAAAGCACCTAGACACATAGCCAGCATGTAGCAAATAGAGTCTGAACATAGGACAAGTGAGCCCACGATTTGCAGAGGGAAGTAAAGGACCTACCTCTGCACCCCAGGAGCTGACAATGTCCTGAGACCTCACTGAAGCACTTCAGTGGGTAATTGCTTTAGCCAAAAGAAATACTAATTATAAAGGTGGAATTCCTGGGAAAAAACTAAGCTTTGCATATACCTGTCTTTCATGGTGTAATCAGATGTCTCTGGGCCTCTGACCTGCTAGATTTTCTCTGGCAGGCCTCTGGAGATCCTGAAGCAGTTAGGGCATTAGAGAGGTCATGCATTTAAAAAATTGCTCTTTGTAAATCGAACTTAACTTCTGCGGCAGCTCAGTCCTGAAAACCTTGGGGTGACATTCACTGTGGTCACCTGTTTTGCCAGGATGCCTTTATGCCGTTGCAAATGGATTTCTTGGTCCTGCAAGTCAAGTCCCACAAAAGGATTTTGATGCTTTAGGCCATGTTTTCACTACCTGGGCTCTGCAATCACACCAGAAGTTGCCTCAGTGTGCTCTAAAGGACACCCCTAACCAGGAGGCACACTGGAATACTCCCACTCTACAGGCTGCTTGCACTCCCTCCGATCCAGCTGCCAAACAAGCAGTGCCGGTGATCTTTTCAGCAAATCAGACATTGTCCCTCCTTTGTGCACTTGGTTCCCCATCGTCTATAGAATAGGATCCAGTTCCTTCTATTGTCTGGCCCTACCCATAACCTCTCCCACCAATATGGCATCCAATCCCTCAGGCTGGTCGTAATGAATTTCTGTAGTTCCTGGAGGTCTCATGCTTTGTTGCCTCGATGCCTTGGCCCACGCTCTGCCTTCTGTCTAGACATCCTCCTCCTTCTATCTGCTTCTAGCTAAATCTAGCCAATTAATACCACACAACTTGGCTTGGTACCACCCCTGGGGGAGACTAGAACCCTCTCCTTGGTGCTCCCATAGGATATGATGCCTCGTTTTTTGCACCTCTAGAGACTTGAGAATTGTTTCCAAGAGAGTGTAAGAACTTTGAGGGCAGGGAACTCTGTGTTATTCAGTTTTATATCATAAATGCAGGGTCTGGGGCAGAGAAGGTGCTCAATAAATATTTGGGGAAAGAAGGGAATAGAGGGAGGGAAAGAATAGGGTGGGGGCAAAATATGAACTAGAGAGAGAAGCAAGGACTCAGCTCTGAAGCCTTTGGGCTAGAAGAGCCCTTACTGGCTCCTTTGGCATCAGGTGTTTTGGAGTATGTACCTTCCAGACTCACCTGGCACTACCTGCCAGGTTAAGGTTTCCACCAGGAACCAGCTCAGTCAAGATCTTATTATTCTACTTGTGCACGTAGAGCTCTCTGCCTTTAGAAACAAAGCTATGGATAGACAACTGGCATCGCTTATCAAGCATCCAAGTTCCTGGCCAACCTCCCATGTCAAGCACAGCCACCAGTTCCTGATGGGCAGTAGTCAAGAGACTCCAGCCCCTGACATCCCATAAGCAGCCAGCATTCTCTTTGCAATCCAGGGGCTTGAATGTGTTCAGGTACCCCAGAAAATTCTTGCTGGTTATCCCCCTACTGTAACTTCCCTAAGGAAGTAGGCTTGTTCTTTCTTTCTTTCACTAAGAGCGATCTCTGCTCTCGCCCCCGCTATTCCTTGGCGTGCATACCCAAGAATGACTACAGAATAAGCCATCTCACCAACTCCATGTTTCTCACCATCTCCAGAACAAACGCGTGGAATCCTTGTCCTTAGGGGAATATTAAAGGTTGCCTGGTAGAGTGAAAGATCATTATTAGCTTGATGTCAGTCAGACCTGGGTTTGCATTCCAGCCCAGCAATTATTGGACAAGGAACTCAATTGCTTTAAGAGCTGGTTTCCGTGCATGTAACATGGGTGGGCAGGAGTGTTAATAATGTCCTCTGGACAAGCCTTAACTGGCAAAACTAACTAATACAAAGAGGTTACAAAGATTTAAGAACCTGACAGTCTCTTCCTGATCTCTGGTCTCATCACCGTGTCTCTATAAGGCTGTGAATGGCCCTCTAGGTTAGCCCAGCCTTCATAGACTTCACTTTTGATTCTCACCAGATCATCCATCTTTAATCCCTTACCCGTCTACAGGGCTGAAGACCCCCTTCAGCCAGAGAGCTCCCCCTTTCTATCTCATAAATCTAAAAATACAACTAACTCAATATATGTTTATACACATACATGTCATTTAATAAGCTTATATGTGATTGATATGTGACTTCTCCATCATGTCCAGGTCTTTAATAAATTAGAGTGGGCCAGAGGTTAAAAGCTGTATGATATTTTTAGAAAGGGCAACTTAAAAGGAGGCAGGAAGTCTTGGCGTGGGCGGCGGGGGGGTGGGGGTGACATAACCACCAAGAAGAGGCAACCAACGCTGAGAAAGGAGGTAGAAGAAACGCCAGCAAGGAAGACAACACTCTGGGGTCACTTCTTGCCAGAGCAAGAGGTGGGGGAAACCTCAGGACCACCCTCCTCAAATTCCCTGCCTCCTCCCCCACCCCCGCCCTGACCAAGATGCAAAGGCGCAGCAGCCCAGTGAAATAATGGATGCTGTGACCAGTGCTGGGCAGACACAACACGTGGCACGTCCAGGTAGGGTCCTTTGAGTTTCTTAGGTCCAAACCCTCATAGTTCAGATGAACAAAATAAGACCCAACAAAGTCCACAAACCCTTGTTTCCCCCTTCCTCCAACGTGAAATCACTTAGCAACGGACAAATTCAGTTCAATACCTTGCGTGTAATGATGACGATAGTGGTAACAACTAACGTGCGTTAAGTGCCTGCTGACCGCCAGGCTCTGTTCTACTCGTCTTAACTTATCTCACATTCAGAACCTCTAGTGGAGGTAGAGGTGATTCAGTCCTGTTTTCCTGAGAATGGAAGTACGGCAGAGAGAGGTTAAATAACTCACCCAAGGCAACAGAGCTAAGAAGCGACGGAGCTTGGAGAGGACGTGTGTTATGGATCGTTAGGATGACTTCGATCAAAAACGTTAGAACGAAGATGGCATTTCCACCTCTGTGTTCCATATCCATTTATATGATATATCTGGTTCCCTGAAGATAATAGATAAATGACAGGCTGATGTATTATCCTCCAGTACATTGGACTGATAATCCTTCTCATCCAGCCAGACATTTGTGTTGTTTCTCTGAAGGGGGGAGTCGTTTACTCTGCCCAAGTCAGCTGGAGCAGCGGTGGTTCGGTTTAATCTGAAACTATTTCCATCCTGTTTAATTCATTAACTCCCTGACTTCACTCTCTAATCCTTGAACATCTGTTTCTTCAAATGCCTGTTTTTAGCTCATGGGTGGGTTTGGTGACTTCCGTTAAGCACTTACTTCTCACGTTCTGTGTGTGCTAAAATCTTTAAAATAAGTGATAATAGGTGTTTTTAGTTGAAATTTATTTTCCTTTTGAAAATTTTTCATTATTTTTCAATAAAAATTATACATATATATAGGAAATAATTACATAGTAAAGGGATCACCACATTCAAGTTAGTTAACCATTTGATACGTGTGGTGAGAGCACCTGCTTCTACTCTCTTAGAAAATTTCCAGCATAATTTCAAAAAATTGAGAATCACCAATGCTGGCAAAGTTAGGTGTACACTCATATTCTGATGACATTATAAATTTTAGAAAATTATATTACAACATGTTGCAAAGGTTACAAAAGTAATCAGGCCCTTTATGTCATTTTTTTTTCTTTTCTGAAATTGTATATTAAAGATAAAATTTCATTCAAATTGTATCTAAGTGTTAAATGCTCCCCATCGGAAGATGGTGCCATCCATATATCTGAACACTGTGCAGTCATAAAAAATAGTCATTATGACACTCTTAAATGATTTCTAGGATAATATTAAGAATGAAAAATCGTGATACTCAATGTATCTTTTACCATGGTTAGAGTTTTGAAAAGGTGTATATGTATGTGGACAGAGATAAGACACTTTCACAGAAAAATGTTCTTAAAAATTGTGTTAGAGAGTGAGATGAGTTCTTCCGATTTAAAAACTTATCTTTTACACTTTTAACCTGTTTAAACAAAAAGGTCAGCTATTCCTGTCTGATGCTGCTATAGACTCTTTCCTGGGTCTCCAGGAGGAGTCCAAACGTCCTCGGGGACTTGCTGTCACAAGACGCCAAGATCCAGGTTTTGTGCACATGAGCCCAGGATGCCTGGCTGGGCCATCCCTGGGTTACTTTCAGATCATTTTTGAAGCAAACCCCAATGGTTGCAGTGGGTCAAGCTGCAAGGTAAGTATTATTTTGAACTCCTTGCCAAAAAAAGAAAAAAAGCCCCAAATAATCTTATTTTAGATTTTATCAGTACTCATAGTAAAAGGCATTGATACATTACCTGTCCTCCAGAGGACAAAACACTCATTCAGCATTTTGGCGCCAGCAAAAGACCAATTTGGGATACCTCAGAGCAGAGCTCAGCAGCCACAGTAGATGATTCCGACTTGAGTTCTGGCCACTCTTTGACCCAGGAACAATAAATAGCAATTAACCAAGGCAATTGATTCGCCAGTCCTCAGACCAACAGGAAACTGGGATCTAGCAGAACAATTTGCTATTTCAATGCAAGTTACACTCTCCCAGGTGCCCGCTCCAGCGAAACTGATAACTTACACTCTTTGAAATTCAACTGCACGGGTAACTTTCCAAGCCCAGAACTTCCCCCTGGACTCTTATTCACTGGCTTGTCAATCAGATGTTCAACCTTCCTTTAAAGTTTAAGCCTTATTAACCTACACACTGGATTTGACTGGTGATAGGCCACTGCAGACAATGGAAACCCCTCCCAGGTTCCAAATCCTGCCGTCCTGGTTCAGCTCCCCACAAATTCCCTGGAAGGGATGAAAGAATCACTCACATGTCTGATCCTTCGAACAGAGGCAATGAGAGGACAGTGTTTTAAAAAAAAAAAAAAAAAAAGGTTGTGGAGTCTGCTGATTGAGACATCTTGGAGGAAAACCAGCTCTGCTCCAAACCAAACTCTGCCTGGAGCAGGCAGGAGGGCCCAGTGCAGCCTGCACAAGCTCTGTCGGGGGGCAAGCTCTGCGCGCCATATGCAGGATTCCAACCCAACGTATATTTGGCACGTGAACTCACTTCGGAGGCAGCCATGCCAGGGTTGCCCAGATACTGGTAGAAAGTCAGCTCCAGAGTTGGGAGCTCCTTGTCAAGAAGTTAGAAGAATCTAGCTGGAAAGCCAGTGAAATTATTCGTGGAGGCAGCTTGGATATCAAAAATATGGTCTCTGTGACTGGGGCCGGGCCAAGGGCAATCCCAGGCCCCCCAGGGATCCCATCCCCCTTTGATTTCTTTCTTTGGTTCCATCGCAACAAAACGTTACCTCGGTTCTGAACAGCTTTTCCATGAGTTTCCAAGAGTCTTGACACCACTGTCCCTTTCCACAAATGCCAGCTTGAAAACCAGATAATGTACACGTCCCTAATGAGTGGAAACTGATGGGAAGAAACTGAGATGCGTGATGTCACAGACATAGAAATACTCAAATGAGGGTCCATTTGTCACTTCCCAGAGCAAGGCTACTGTCCAGAGTTCGGTGCAGCTGGTCGCGAGAAAAGCAGCTCTCAGTTCATTGAGTTCTCTGGATGTTTATTTCACCTGCCTTTTAAAAATACCAGAATCACCTCACATTCATCAGATTCCTAGTTATCTGAGGAATAGAAATGACCTTGGAGGAGGCTGCTGGGAGCCTATTTCTGCACCACTGGATCGAAGGCCATGAAATCTCCAGTCAGGAGGGCCAGGGACTCTTCCACACAGATGGAAACGGGAGAGTCTGCATCTCACCTCAGGTCCTCCAAGACCTCAGAACTCCACTCCATGCAAAACTCCGTGCAGGAGGAAAGTGGAGATGTAGGGTTTCCACATTTTTTTCTATTTACTCTTTTCGTATCTCTTCCCTTTGACTCGTAGTAAGTTACAATTGTTTAAAAAAAAATAAAGGTGGTGGGAGGATCTAAAAACTGCTTCTAAGAACTGATAGCCCATGATGATGAATGCTGGTTCCATCACACTGAATGTCACCTGTAGCCCCACCCACCAAGCTGGGGGCTGGTCAGTGGGAGTGCCCAGGGGCGGGGGAGGCTGAGGCTCCTGTCCAATCAGGATGTCCCAGTCTGAATACTGGGATATGTCAACATATCAAGGGGCCCCCACACTGGTTGATGATAAATCTGCTGTCCTGGTTCCCCCAGGTCTCTTGATGGATGGGAACAGGGTGACACGGAGAGTTAAAGAGGCTTCAGATCACTGCTACCTAGACCTCCAGTTCCACCAGCTCCCCCCAGCTTAGGCTCTGCATGTTCCTTTGCCCACAGGACCGAGGTCTTCATGCCTTGAGGAGAAGCTTATGTGGTTCCTCCCCAGTCCTGGTAACTAAGTCTGGAATTACACAGTGACTCTTCATCTAACACCCCATTCCCAAAAAATCATTGGGGTTGAGCAGACATTCAAAATTCATACTTTTATCCATCAAAAGAGCTGCCTTTATTCTCTGAATCTCTGTTAAAAGCACCATAGTGATTTATTTTTTAAGAGAAAAACCACAAAAAACAAGGCATCTTTTCTGTTTTAAGAAACTTGGGTTCAAAGAGGCTGTTGTGAGTTTCTCTATGGTAGTTCTCTTCACTTTTTTGGAAAATGGTGAAATTAAATCAGAATAACATGAAGACTATTCTTCATTTAGTGCATATTGAAAGTACAACAGCTATTATGGATTTTTTTTCAAAGTTTACGAAAGGAGGAAAAATTTCCTTCTAAGGTGGCACACGTTATTAGATTATTATATAATTTCCAGACCCTGGGATCAGGTGAGAACTCTTCATAGGATGGTTGGGAGACCGTTGTAGGAAACATAAAATATCAAAGAGTTTCCAGTTGTATCTCTTTTCAAAAAGCCCCTGCCACAGCCTCATTCTTTTCCCCACTCAATTTCCTCTCCAGGTGGCCAAGTCCAAAAAAGCATGAAGGCCACATAACGTCCTTTACGAAACTCAGGCACCGCAGGGAAGTCATTCCCTAGCCCCGTGGCTCCGTCTTCCCAAAGCCTGGAGCTTGGCGAGGTGGACGGCCATGCAAACTGGAAGAGCAGTGGGAGCACAGCTTGGGATTACACGCAGCATCTGAAGGTCAAGGCCACAGCTGCCCGTCCACTTTGCACACTCCATGTTATCAGAGTAATTCACTAGCAGGTGAAGTTTCTGACTCCCATTAGAGGCCAGCCATGTTCCTCCACGGACACCCTTACAGGAAAATGTACTGAGTTCTGAGAACTCAGGGTCTACACAGGGGAGGTGCTGACATGGCAGAGACGGGAGAAGAGATTAGGTGTGATTTTCCAGGATTAACTTTTGGTCTCTCTGATTGGGAATCTACTTCCGAAAGTATGACCTCTTGGCCTCTACACGTATGTAGACCAACTGCTCAACAGAGCTGACTCTGACTCGACTAATTCAGAATATTATTGGATGAAAGAGGCAGTCTGATTTAGCAGAAAGATCATGGAGTTTTGAAGTCAAACACACAGTCTTACTCATGAGCTGTCTGACTTCAGACTTCATGAATCTCATTTTCCTTACCTGCAAAACATGGATAAAACCTCCATAAGTGAAGAGGTGGAAAATTGGAGATGGAGGAGGACTTTCTAAGCACAAAGTCAAAGCAGAGAGATATAGATGGAAGATGAAGGTGACTGTGAAGTCTTTAAAAATGATAAAGAAATGAAAAGGAAATGCCAAGTTTGCAACTTTCTATGCATACAATGGATTAATATTTTTAATAGAAAGAGTCCTTGTAAGTCAACAGTAATGATCAAAAACAAAATTTTAAAAGGGCAACAGCCGTAAAAAGAAAATTCATAAAAGATACATAAATGATCAGTAAACATGGGGAAAAAATACTCAACTTCACGAAGTATCAAAGAATTACAAATTATGCCAGAATGAAATTCCACATTTGATCCATCAAATTAGAAAAGACTATTTTTTAAAAACACCAAGGATTGGCTGAGATGAAAGGAAATGGGCATAGTCGATACTGTACGTGGAAAAGCAAATCAGCATAATGTTTTTGGAGATGATCCAAAAGTTTCAATGATGGTCAGACTCTTTCAGCAAACAGTGCTACTCCAAGGATTGATCTTAAGGAAATAGTTACGGATGTGTTAATGATTTAGCTAAAAGGATGTTTGCTCCAGGGCTGTTTGTAACAGCAAATATTTAGAAACACAACCTAACTATTCAGCATTCTTTCAAGTAAGTCATTCAACAAATATTTACTAAGCACTTAGTAAGCTGTAGGCCTTGGACACAGTAGACCCAGTAAATCAAGGCAGGGCAATGTAACGAAATACTCCGCAGCATTAAAATAAGATAGAATCTTCGATGACAGAAAAAAAAATAGAGTCATATCATTAACTGGAAAAAAAGTATGTTAAGAACAGGATGTGTAATATCATCCCATTTGAGGAAAAAAAACACACATATTTTCATAAAATTTTCTGTATTCGTTTGTGTTCTATTCTCTTTGGTGGGCTTCATGGGAGAAAAGGGGAGAAAAAGAAACCTCTGCATCTTTAAATGGAAATCCAGGCTTGCAACATTTGGTGAATTTCTCCAAGTAATCAACTTCAGGGACTGTTGCCTGGAGGCCGTGCTGGAGGGAGGAGCTGAAATGAGGATCGTTGTCTTACCACCCCCTGGCCCTCAGCTGGGCCTGCCCACCCTGTCCCTGTGCCCTCCTAACCCCCCTCCCCTCAGGTCTCCTGCTTCCCCTCAAGAAGACTTCAACTTCTATTTCAAAGAGGAATTTCCCTTCCATGAAATCTGTCAGCTTCCGTCCCCCTTCTCTGCACACTCAAGTACAGTCCTCTTGATTTGCAGGTTCTGTATTTGCAGATTTCCTTACTCACTAAGATTAATTTGCAACCCCTCCCCACCAAATCAATATTCTCAGTGTCCCTTGCAGTCATTTGCGAACACGCACAATGTGGTGGAAAGTTTGGTTCTCCCCCGACCCCGTTCTCACGTTCGCAGCAAAAGTCAACAAGGCAACCAACACTCTTGTTTCTTGCTTCAGCTCTCAGACTACAAGCGAGTTTCTTTTTGCTATCTATTTAGTCCCGTTTTTCATATTTTTCTGCTTTTTTTGTTGTTGTTGATTTCACTGTTTCAAATGGCCCCAAGCATAGTGCTGAAGTGCTGTCTAGTGTCCTAAGTGTGCAGAGGCTGTGACAGGCCTTCTGGAGACGTGCGTTGGGCAAGCTTTGTTCATGTTATGGCGCTGTTGGCCATGAGCCCAATGGCTGCGAATCAACCAAAAATATTAAAGATGGTGACTTAAAGAAAACACACATCAAACAAGGTTATGTCTTAATCGGTTGACAAAACTGTGCCTAGGGGCTCACGGGAACCTAATGTGTATTTCCCCAGGGCCATCCTCGCCCCGTGTCCTCTACTCCATCCCTTCCTCAGAGCCCTGGTGTCATCACTGAGCTCCTGGGCTCTGTATCTTTGAGTTCTCTTTCTCCCAACTGGTTCCTATACATACATTGAAGTTTCTCCTATCCTGAAACACACAGTCATCACCAACTTCTATTGGCCATATCCCATCCTATGACACTGAACTTTCAAGCTTTACATGCAGGATACTCTTGGCTCTTCAGACCAATTCTGCAAGGAAGGTGCTATCTCCACTTTACAGATAAGGAAACCAAAGTGCCAGGACTCTGAGTAATTGGTCCAAGGTCACATAGCTAATAAGTATTGAAGGACATAACCTCCTTCCAAACATCCAGACTTGTCCTGTTCGTCTCATACAGGCTGCACAGAAATAAAATGTAATTCATGACTACTCACTCTGGAACCCGTCACAGCCTGCCTCGTGCCCTCACCACTCCCCCGGCACAGCTCTCACCAATGACCCTGAATAGTCATATCCAATGGGCTTTCCGTTGTCCTCCCGAGTCTTGCCCTTGCATTTGACCTGACTGGTCACAGCACCACCTTGAAACTAGTTCTTTGGCTCTGAGGACATGAGTTTCTTCCTTCTCACGTATGCTGACCACTTCCTTCCTCACCAAAATGCCCCAATATGTCACCAATACATCACTCTTGTTCGTTAGAGTTCTCCATTTGTTCTTTTCAGTACATACCCCTTTACCTGGTGCTGTCTTCTATGCCCTAGAAAAGGGGAAGCTGAGAGTTCCAGGCCCCACCTGCTGATGAGGAATTTGCAATCTAGCTGGAATTCAAGACCCTAGTGGCAGAAAGTGCACTGTTCTGTCGGAGCCCGAGTCAAGTTCGGCCCTGACTCTACCTGCTTACAGGTACCCAGGGGATAGAGAGGTCCCTAAAGATGGGAGCAATTTTAGAGGGCTTCCTGGAAGAGGCAGCATGGGCCCTGAAGCTCACAGATGATGTGGCCATGAAGAGGCAAGAGAGATATTCCAAGAGGAAAAAAGTAGACAAATTCTAATGTCATCACTGACAAGCTCCCCTCCCCACCCCAACAGGTCCCACAGGAATCACCCCTACCTCTGAACCACAGTGCTGTGGGCAGCCTGGGCCCTTATTTGCATAGTGACCCCCCTCTGTCTGGTGCTGCTGCGGTCGGGCACACATGGCCTGCTTCCATGGGTGGTAAGCTCCCTGAGAGGGAGTCACTGAGCAGTGGTGGTTTGTTATTGGCACAAGCTAGATAATCCTACAGGCCTGGCTTTGAATTTACCAATATGACACCAGGAACCAGTTACCACTCTCAGCTTCCATTTCCTCATCTGCTTAAAAGCAGCCTGCATAGAGTTCTTGTGACGACTGACTCAGGTAAAGCAAGTTGAGCTTGGAGGCTGGTCTGCTGGAAAAACGTTCATCCTCATTCTTTGTCTCTGGATCTGCCCCTCTGGGCACCACATCCAGCCCGAGGACATTGAATTAAATGAGCCTTTCCCTTGAGACTCGGATCTCCCCCATCAGATTACATCTCCCCAGGATGAGGTCACACATTCAGCTCAGAGGTCCTTACCATTTTAGTGCAGGAATTTTGGGAGAGTAAGAGCGATGGGGGAGGATAACCAGGGAAATGAGAAAAATTGGTTCAGACCGGCTTTGGGCAGAAAGATAGTCTAAAGCTACTTCTCAAAGGTCTTTAGTGCTTGAGAAGTGTCCTTCCAGAAGAAAGGGCCCAAAGAAACACAGGTAGGCTCAGCCCAGCCCATGGCAAGGCTTCTCAAGTAGCAAGACGAGGCCGTGAGGGGCTTCTGGGCCTCGGACCAGGGCCCACGTCCTCTGCTTTGAGCATCATTTGGATGCCAGCCTCCACGTCCTGGGCCTCGGACCAGAGGCCCACGTCCTCTGCTTTGAGCATCATTTGGATGCCAGCCTCCACGAGGGCTCAGAGAGGAGCACACCATATTCTTCCTCAATGGCTCAAGACCCAGTTTCATTCCAGAGGTTTCTAAGAAAACTTCTCTTCTATGGGGGCCCTGCCATAGCTGTTAGCTGATATGAAAAAGGAAAAAGAAGAAAGAAAAGAAGTCCTTAAGCAAAAGTTGCCC
Source organism: Vicugna pacos (assembly GCF_048564905.1). Classification (NCBI taxonomy): domain Eukaryota; kingdom Metazoa; phylum Chordata; class Mammalia; order Artiodactyla; family Camelidae; genus Vicugna; species Vicugna pacos. Next base: position 50,834,736 of record NC_133001.1, read on the forward strand.
CTGGAGTATTTCTCTATCTGGTGGAAACCCTTCCCTCCAGATGTGTTTTCCCAGTGGGGTGACCCTCCATGTGCTGGCGGTGGCGGCAAGAAGCCTTCCCATCGCCCAGGACACAAAGCTGGTGTTGTTGAAACGAGAGCCGTGTAATCAGCTAAAGAATTCCTGTGCAGAACCAAGGGCAGCCGATACTCAAACCTTGAACTTCTTTGCCTCCCTGCATTTTTTAAGTGCTTCCTGGAGAAAAGAGCACCCAGGGGCTTGGATCTTCTTCTAACTTAATTAGGGATGTGCAAGAATGGAGCGGATGCTGAGGATGGTCTCCAGAGGCCCAAGGCTCTGACACTTCCAACGAGGGGACAGCCAGAGTCCAGGTGGGATGTTTGTTTCCCAAGATGCTGTGGACTTTTCCAGTGTCCTGACTCAGAGTGACAGAGAAATGGCAATCTCCTTCCCTCTTGGGTGGTCTCGAGACCCTCCCCACTCGTTCTCCACAAGAGGGTCACATGTCTCAGTGGGGCCTGCCCCCTCATGGCCCACAGAAAGGAAGAGCTAGAGGGCGGGAGTATAGCTCAGTGGTAGAGTGCATGCATCAGATCTGGGTTCAGTCTTCAGTACCGTCACCAAAAAAAAAAAAAAAAAAAGGCGAGGGGGTCGGCGTGGGTGCTGGAAACTAGCATTTGCTGTTCAGCACCTGTCATGTGGCACCAAGCTCACTGAGAAGCCACAAGCGGGGCTCTGTTTTTCAGAGTGCCTGGTGGGGTTTGCACCCTGGCTCTGCCACTTGCTGGCTGTGTGGCCTTGGACAAGTCACACAGCCCCTCTGTGTCTCAGTTTCCTCACTGGTAAAATAGGGAGAGTGATAGTAACCAACTTACAGAATTGGGGTGATAATGAAAACAAATGCTACATTTCAAGTGCTTAGAACTGCACTTTACAAGGAGAAAGTGCCCCATAAAGGTGAGCGATTATTATTCTGAACATAGCCATGGCGCACGCGCACTCTGGGGGGTGCGGTCACACCCTTTGTGTAAGGGAGGAACCCATGACGCAGAACCCGCTGAAGAAGCAGGTCCACGGTGGCACAGGAAATAACTCACGATGCGAGTGGTTGATGTTCTCGGGCTCTGCTGTAAAAGTGGCCCCCCCGGACGTGCCTGTGAAGCGAACTTCAATTCCATTAAGTCAGCATTGCACGAGGAGCTATGTGGCCTGTGAAGACGGATGCAAGCAGGAGGGGGTCCAGGACAAGACCTGGCCCCTGCCCTCCAGCCGTGCTCAGTCTGCAGCAGAGGCGGGCGTGTCAATTGTTACGAGGTATCGAGTGAAGCAGCAGACGTGCTGTGAAATAGTAAAGGAACCACAACAAAATCAAGTGAAAGACTCCAGAAACTCATCACTCCTGATTCCCAGCATTTTTGTAGATGAAGCAAGAGGGCTAGAAAGCACATCTTTTCATCCATTTATGAATAGGAGCTTCTGCTTAGCAGGTTGCCCAGTAAACACAGACTGAATTTGCTTCCCCCTGTATTCCATTTTCCATGGCCGCCATCCTCTGTCCATGTGCTCATCCACTGTAAGGCCTCCCCTCCGCGTTCCGGCCACCAAGGCGCTGTCCTTGGAGATCGTTGGGTCTGGACCAGGCTGGCCATGGCTCTGCTCTCTGCCTGTCATTCCCCCCTCACTCCTGGCGTCCCATCCCCGACGTGTCGGTGCTATGCTTCTCAGGGAGGCTTCTTGATGTCCTGCAGGTTTTTGATAAGAAGTCACCATAGAAAGCACTTGCTAAAGCTGTAGGTTCAATCACACAGACTCAATGGGTGACTCTGAATTTGAGTGCTTGTGGGAATCCTTCGCCATCACTAGCTCCACCCCCACCATGTTACAGAGAGAAACAAAGCAAAACAAAACAAAATCCAAGTGGGAAAGAGACTTCTCCAAAGTGGATCTGAGCAACCGCAGAGCGGGAACTCGAGCACAGGGGCCCCTGACCCCATCCGCACAGAGCTCTGGTCTCTGCCCCAGGTTGTCACTCACGGATGCACTGAGAGCACCTGGTCTATCGTGCTGACTCTTGCCTGCTTCCCACTGGCTGCCTGCTCCTCGTCCTCCCCCCACCCCTCCACCTTCACCCCCCAGCTCTGCAGTGAGTCTCAGATGCCGCCTCTGGGTGTGGCTGCCTGCTAGTGAGACGTGGGCAGGCCAGGGCAGGGCCAAAGGATGGAGCTGCAGCTGGAAGCAGATAACCTCGCAGCCCTGACACAAGGGCTGACAGCTGGGCTGCTGAAGGGGGCCGGTCCAGACACTGCTGGGACACCACAGAACCGGGGACTCTGGGTCTCGGTTTCCCCATCCGTAAAAGTGAGCAGGCTAGCCTCACTGCTCTGGGGCCCTCTCCCAGCTGGGCACAGCTGGAATCCTGCCTCCCTCAACAGCCCCCACCAGTCACAACAACGCATCCCGCTCTCCAAGGCAGACGGGGCAGAGAATATGCAAACACGCCTAATTAAAGCTGGAAGTCAAAACAGCTCCCCCCAACCCCACCGTGTGATTCAGCCAATCCCCACAGCACCACAGCAAGTGGGGGAAAGTAAGCTTTCATCGCGTGCCAGATGGAAGCGTGGGCAGCCGAGGTAAAAGAACAATTTTTCTCTTGTTGCAAACATGTTTTGGGGGGTGCCACATACCACT